>NW_027315757.1:18386286-18836286 GCF_026437365.1 Eucyclogobius newberryi
TTGTCACATAAGATAAGATAAGATATTCCTTTATTGTCTCACATGGGGAAATTTCATTGATGCAACGCAGGTAGATACAGAGGCAGATAATGATACATACAAAAACAGAATCATCACCGCCAGGATTCAAATTTGCTGTATGAAAAAAATATTCGCTCAACTTCATATGTCACATGTTGAGATCATGGATACTTCTGACACTGTACATTTCTCAGCTCAGGCAATCATTTTCTCTCTCTAAAAAGCTTTTTTTCATTGTTTTACAGTTTGTTCCACTAACCCTAACCTAATCCTAACCCTAACCCTTAACCCCTAATCCTAACCCCTAATCCTAACCCTAACCCTTAACCCTAACCCCTAATCCTAACCCTAACCCTTAACCCCTAATCCTAACCCCTAATCCTAACCCTTAACCCCTAATCCTAACCCCTAATCCTAACCCCTAATCCTAACCCCTAATCCTAACCCTAACCCTTAACCCTAACCCCTAATGCTAACCCCTAATCCTAACCCTAACCCTTAACCCCTAATCCTAACCCCTAATCCTAACCCTTAACCCCTAATCCTAACCCCTAATCCTAACCCTAACCCTTAACCCCTAACCCTACGTTTTGTAGTACTTAGGAGACGAAGGGAAAAAAACGTAATCTATAAATAAAAAAGTTCAATCCCGCAATGAATTCTGGGTCAGAGCAGGAGTCGAACCCAGGATCTCCATAGCGTCTTTCACCGCATGTGACCTGGGACGCCAGTGGGAGGAGACCAGAGTTTAGGTCAACTCCCACCCAGAAGCCGCGTGCCTTCTGATTGGCTGAGGAATCTTCCTAGTGTCAGAAGTTTCCAACGAAAAAAATATTCGCGTCCAGGTCATGACTTTTGCGTTTGGGTCAAGATTCTGGATCACGCGAGGTTTTTGTGTAACAACACTGACCTCTGCTGGTCAAAATGTTACTCTCGTCAGGAATGACTCAAATGCATCAATCAGGGAACATAATAAATAATAGTCAATAATGATACATAATAATAATGATAAATGATAATAATAATAATAATAATGATAATAAATAATAATAAATAATTGTTAAAAATTATACATAATTGTAATGAATAATAATACACAATAATAATAAATAAGAGTAAATAATGTTAAATAATAATAATAATAATAAATAATGATACATAATAATAAATCAATCATCATATAAACAATAATACATAATAATAACAATAAATAACACATCACATGTAAACAAAGTTACAAAGCTCTTCACAGTGGAAATAAAACTCAATCAAAATTAAATAGACAAAATAATTCAAGATCAGACACATGAATATGATTAAAAAATACAAACAAATATAAGTTAATAAAAACAATAACAGGCAGTCAGGGAACATAAAAAGCTCTTTTAAAACAAAAGGCTTTAAAGTGCTTCTTATATCCTTATATATATCCTGCTTCCGAAGAATGCACACGCTTTTTTGCTCGCTCCGCTTGCTATCGCTGCTTTCCTTATTTATTTTGCTTTTTAATCAGTTTTTGTCTTCCAAACATTTTTGCTTTAGACTTTTTCAAGTAAACCAAGGATTTTAAGAACATTTTTCCAGTGTTAACGACATATCTGACGCCAGCGACATGTCCGGGAGAAGAAGGGAGAAAGACTGTGAACGCTGTCGGAAATATCAACAAGAAATTAATAAGCTGAAAACACGGATATTTGTTTTGGAATCTGAAAAAGTTCTTCACGATACCATTCCTGTGTCAACCGATGGTAAGAAGAGCACACTTTTTACAAGAAAAACTGCTACTTTCAACCTAAACTGCAGTGACTCTGTCGTTTCCAAAACTGTCTAAAAACCAGAAAGACCAGGCTGTTTCTTGGAACAAACTTGGAGCAAAGCCTAAACGATACAAAGATAACGTGAAGTCACCTAAAATACAGCTCACCAACAGATTTCTACCACTTTCAGAGATGGAATTAAATGAAAAAAGGAAAGATGACGTGGCCAAAATACAGCGAGGAAGATCTGTGCCAGGAGCCAAGGTCACGCAGATTGTTTTGGTTGGGGACGGCGCGATAAGTCACGTGACGCATGAAAAGATAAACACACATTCTTTTCCAAGCGCCATTGTTTCTGAGATAACGTCACTCCTTCCAAATATTATGGCTAAGCATGGAGGAGCTAAACAGCTGATTGTGCACGTGGGTGCAGTGGACATGCGGCAGGAACAGACTGAAGTTTTGAAAAAAAACTTCTTGAAGTTATTCGACGTGCTTGATAAAATGGAAATCAAAACATTCATAAGTGGACCTCTTCCAAACATTGTTAGGAGGATAAACAAGTTTAGCCGGCTTCTTCAGCTGAACACATGGCTGTCCAAAGAGTGTTCCCCGAGAGGACTGCACTACATTGAGAACTTCTATCTATCCTGGAAACGAGAGGACCTGTTTAAGAGAAATGGCCCCCACCTATGCAGGGGTAGAGTGAGAGTGCTGACAGAGAACCTGCTCCACGCTCTGAGGCATTGGACTGGGCCTGGACAGGGTCCTGAGCAGATAGTTAGAGAAGAGAGGAATGAGAGAAGAATTCCTGCTCCATCAGCCAGAGACCGAGCCAATGTTTCAACATCAAAAGCACCACAACCTCAGCGTCCACCAAAGGATTCATCAGCAGCTGCTCCACCACCACCAGCAAAGGATTCAGCTCCAGCTGCTCCACATTCACCTCCACCGCCTCCAGCAAAGGAACAATCTTCAAAGGCCTTGGACCCATCTGTGACAAGCCCAACAACATCCCTGTCATCGCCCCTGCCTTCACACCAGCCCTGGGTTCCCCCTGCAACATCTATTCCCACTAAAGATTCATCATTCTCCTTCTCATCTCCACTCTCACCCATGGGCCTTCCCAGCCATTTTGAAAGTCTGATCAAATCAGGCATTAAGATGGCTCCACTCACGCCCAATATAGCAAGGGCTATGTCAATACTTATCAACTCTTCCCTGCACAAGCCGACTACACCAACAAAAGCCCCACCACCCATCCCCCCTCGCCTCTCACCTGGTCCCAAACTCTCCTCGGCTACAAAAGCCCCACCACCCGTCCAACCTCGCCTTTCACCTGGTATCTCCCATAAATAGGATGCACTGGGTCTCAGCGTTGCCGGGACTTATTGTCACATTAAAAATCAAACCAACCCGGGGCCCTATGTAAAAAGAGCCCCCCCTAGTGCTATTTCTGTAGTCACATCATCACACAGATGGAAAAACAAAATGCGAGTCAGGCCCAATCTGAGAAATGTGATTCATATTCCCTGTGAAAAGATAAAGCCCAGTCCCACTGAAACTAGTCTGAAACTTGCTGTGCTAAATGTCAGATCCTTATGTAACAAATCACTCTTTATTAATAATTTTATTTCTTCTTATAATCTTGATCTGAAACACGAGAAAACAAAAAAGGGGGTGGAGTCTGTGCTGTCTTTAGAGATGAAATAATTACCCATAGGTTGTCTTTTGGGGTGTTTTCATCTCTCCGGGTTCTCTCGGCTTCCTCCCACCGTCCAAAGACATGCATGTGTTAGGTAAAAATTGGTAACTCTAAATTGGCCCTAGTGAATGAATGTGAGAGTGAACTGTCTGTAATGGCTATGTCTCTGTGTTGGCCCTGCGACAAGTTGGCCACTGTCCAGGATGTACCCCGCCTAAGGCCCGAAGTCACTGGGATAGGCTCCAGTCACCCGCGACCCCGAAAGGGAACAAGCGGTAGAAAATGGATGGATGGATGGAGTATGTATCCTTTAAAATGGAGCTAAAACGGTCTCCATCCATTCTCTTCATTGTTTTATACAAGCCTCCCCAGCACTGCCAAAGTTTTATTGATGATTTTACTGAGATGCTTTCAGTCGTATGCACAGACTTTGATGGTTTGGTCATTACAGGTGATTTCAATGTGCATGTTGATAATATTTGTGACAGAAACGCTAAAGAGCTTGATGCTGTCCTTGAAACCTTCAGTCTTACTCAGCATGTGAGTGGCCCCACCCACAGCAGAGGTCACACTCTAGATCTCATAATTACAAAGGGGGTAAATATTTCAAATGTTAATGTGATCTATGTTGCTCTGTCTGATCATTTCTGTCTTCTTTGACCTGTCTGTTTCTCCCAAACCTCCGGTTGGTCCTGCAGTTGTTCAGAGGCTGGTCCTGCAGTTGTTCAGAGGAGACACATAAGTGATGGCACAGGTGCACTGTTTATGGAAATGATAAACATTGAAAATGTCTCATGTTCTAATGTAAATGATTTGTTGAACTCTGTTACATTTAGTGTTTTGAATGTTCTGGACACCATCGCCCCTATAAAGGCTAAAATGGTTAAAAATAAGCAGAAGGCGCCATGGAGAAATGATGATTCGGTCAGGGCACAGAAAAGGGAGTGCCGCAGGGCCGAACGGAAATGGCTCCAGGTTCAAAAAGAGATTTACAAAGAGAAGCTGAACATGTACAACCTAATCTTATGTAGAACTAGGGAAAGATATTTTTCTGAAATAATTGGAAGCTGCAGTAACAACTTGCGTGTCCTGTTTGCCACAGTAAACAGATTAACAAACCCTCCAGCTCAGCTGCTGTTAGAACTCATTTCCACATCCAAGTGTACTGAGTTTGCATTATTCTTTAATGACAAAGTTCAGGGCATTAAAAAAGCTATAAATCCCACAATGCAAAAAATTACCCTAAAACCACCAAGACACTTAGAGCTAACTCACTTTGCACCAGTAACTGACAAAACTGTCCATGAGATCATCACCAGTCTGAGTTCATCTACATGCTGCCTCGATGTGTTACCCACCAGATTTCTAAAGTCTGTGCTGAACAGTTTGTTAGCACCATTCACTCACATAGTTAACATGTCGCTTCAATCTGGAACATTCCCAATGTCTTTGAAAATTGCAGTCATAAAGCCTCTCCTAAAGAAGAGCAGTCTTGATGCCGCAGTACTGAGTCATTACCGGCCCATCTCTAATCTGCCATTTTGGGGCCAAGTCCTTGAAAAGGTTGTTTACCAACAGCTCACAGATTTCCTCTTAATAAACAACTCATTTGATGTTTTTCAGTCAGGTTTTAGACCTCATCACAGCACTGAGACTGCTCTTGTCAAGGTGACAAATGACATCCGCCTGAACACTGACACGGGCAAAGCCTCAGTCTTAATTCTGTTAGATCTGAGTGCTGCTTTTGACACTGTCGATCATGGGATCCTCTTACAGAGACTAGAGGACTGGGTGGGCATCACTGGCACTGCCCTAAACTGGTTAAGGTCATATCTGGAAGAAAGGAAGTACTTTGTTGAAATTGGTAGCTGTATCTCAGACCACATGACCCTGACCTGTGGAGTGCCCCAAGGGTCAGTCCTGGGTCCCCTTCTGTTCAACCTCTACATGCTGCCGTTAGGTCAGTTGATACGCAGTGAAAATGTGTCCTATCACAATTATGCAGACGACATTCAGATCTATGTTTCACTGTCGGCAGGTGACTATGGACCAGTGGATTCACTCTGTCACTGCATCCAACAGATCAGTTTGTGGATGCAAAACAACTTTCTCCAGCTGAACTCAGACAAGACTGAAATAATCGTCTTTGGCCCACAGAAACAAAGAGAAAGTGTTAGCGGTCACCTCCAGAGTCTCGCTCTAAAACCTACAAACCAAATTAGAAATCTGGGGGTAATAATGGACTCAGACTTGAACTTTAATAGCCACGTCAAATCAATAACATCAGCAGCTTTTTACCATCTAAAAAAATTGCCCAAATCAAAAATATAGTGTCAAAACCAGATTTAGAGAGACTTATCCATGCGTTTGTCTCCAGTAGATTAGACTACTGTAACGGCCTGCTCACTGGTCTCTCCAAACGAGCTGTAAAACAGCTGCAGTACATCCAGAACGCTGCTGCTCGGGTCCTGACTAGAACCAGGAAGTATGAGCACATTAGTCCTGTTCTCAGGTCTCTGCACTAGCTCCCTGTGGCTCAGAGAATAGAATTTAAAGCAGCTCTGCTTGTGTACAAGTCTCTCCATGGCCTAGCACCAAAGTACATCTTGGGCATGTTAGTGCCATATGAACCATCTCGGACTCTGAGGACCTCAGGGACCGGCCTCCTGCTGGTGCCCAGAGTCAGGACTAAACATGGGGAATCTGCGTTTCAGTTTTATGCAGCTAAAATCTGGAACAGTCTTCCTGAAGATGTGAGACAGGCTTCTACTCTGACAATGTTCAAATCTAAGCTAAAAACAGTTTTGTTTAGCTGCGCATATGACTGAAAGGATTTTTTCTTTGCACTCTTCTCTTTTGTTTGTGATTTTATTAGTTTAGACAATCAGTTGGATTGATAATTTTTAATTTAGTTAATTTTATTGTATTTCTGTTTCTATAATTTCTTTGTGATTTGAATGCATTTTTCCTGCTGTGTGAAGCACTTTGAATTGCCTTGTGTATGAAATGTGCTCTACAAATAAACTTGCCTTGCCTTGCCTTCTTAAAAGTGTCAAGATGAGGTCAGAAGGGGGCGGAGAAAGGCCTCTGAGCTTTCTGCGACGTCCATGTGGTGGCGCTCACATCCCTGAGGAAGCAACCTCCACTCCATTATCTGCCTCCACCCATTTGTCAGCGTGGTGGTGCTAGTGATGGCCACGTGTATTTGTCCAGTAAAACCTCTAAATCTGAAATCTACCGTCATCAAAAACATGTCTGTCATAAGTAATCTCCTATGAAATAAACAAAGAAGACCATTAAAATGTACAGAATTTATTGTATTTTACAGTCAAATACAATAGTTGATGTGTTTGAACTCTGATGTCGCTTGTGTAACTGAGAACTTTTCTTTTGCCAAAATCATATCAAGTTTTCATATTTTGTGATTTTCTGATCCCAGTTTCTCCTTTGAAGTGGCTTTATATTCAGATTCACCTTTGCCTCTCGTCTGGATTTTAGACTGTTTTTAGAATTCTATAAAACGTTATAGAAATATGCCTTGTAACGAACTTAAAACGCTGGTTAAAAATGACCCACAATACCCACATATTTGTATGATTTTATCCAATTTGATATGTGTGTTTTTATGCATTTGTTACTTTCACTGCTCGTTGTATTGAACGTTTAATCGGCATGTCACCTGTACAACCAGTTTTAGTTTGTTTAACTTGTAATTGTGTAACGTTTCCATGGTTTGTGTTGGCGGTGCACTCTAAAGGGCCCTCACAGTATTAATAAAGGTTATAATTATATATATTTCACTAGAATAAAGACACAGAGTACACGTCCCTTTGTGCAGCCAACGTCGCGATTCATCCCGGTCATTATTTCAGGCCTAAATACCAAATGTAAGTCTGTCTCATTGAACTGGTTGAGGCGTTCGAGTATCCAAGCAACCACCAAAGGCAACATCTCCGATTGGAAGCGACTCCATCAGCCACTTTATTAGAGGATTAGAGGATACTGAATGATGTTAGCATAGGTATTCAGCACTTCAGTGAGCCGTACAGGAATCTAGAGGTTATATATAATATTTGAATTCATATTGTGCCTGGAATGTTACTTGTATATGTTGGTGAAAGGAGATGTAGGTGTTTTGTGTGTCACCACAAGATGGCGGAAGCGACACACCACAAACTGGACCGAAATGAAATGAAAGGTAGAAAGTTTGACTAAAATGACCTAAATGTGTCCCAGGACAGGAGGTGAGCATGTTCAGATACAGCCACAGATAACAAAGCAGTCCCTCATTTGCGATGCCAGTTCTCTGAAGCCCCTGTGCCAATGATGAACCAGAGCTAGTTCGGCCTCTGCGGCTCTCTCAGTGCGACTGGGATTCTGGAGGAGAAGGAACTGAACGCGAGGACACAAACCGAGCAGGAAAAACAATTGTATGTGTTTCATTCGGGAGGTGTATCGGAAACATTTTCAAAAGTGTCAGATTTACAATTGATTTACACCATCACAAAGGTCATGGTAACCAGAGTGTAATACTTTTGTAATAATTCAACTAACCCAAAAAGCAAGGGGGATATTCAGGTTTAAGAGGGTTTAACACTGGGGCCCCTAAAAATATACTTATCCTTAATAACATTTTTCATGAGGTTTTTTGCATTAGATCACAAACTGTCTGTAGTTCATGAGGGATTAAAACAAATAGGTGAGCAAAGGATCTTACCTGTAAGATTCAGCATTTCCATGAAGTACATTTTCAAAACTTTCTCCTACTTATATATTGCCGTGACTCATTATGGGAAGGCGTGACTTAGGTGGTGATTGACAGTTGTAGCACAATTTAGATTGATTGGTTTGTGTAGCGAGAGGACACATTTCTGTCAAAGTTGTCAAACGCAGTCCTGCGGAAGACGGTCACAGGCGAAGCAGAACTGCAGGACTGAATTTGCAGCGCGCCTTTAGCGGATTCAGACATTCTGTACCTACTGTCGGCAGGTTCTAGCTCCACATACTGTACCTACCGTCGGCAGGTTCAAGCTCCACGTACTGTACCTACCGTCGGCAGGTTAAAGCTCCACGTACTGTACCTACCGTCGGCAGGTTCAAGCTCCATGTACTGTACCTACCGTCGGCAGGTTAAAGCTCCACGTACTGTACCTACCGTCGGCAGGTTCAAGCTCCACGTACTGTACCTACCGTCGGCAGGTTCAAGCTCCACGTACTGTACCTACCGTCGGCAGGTTCAAGCTCCACGTACTGTACCTACCGTCGGCAGGTTAAAGCTCCACGTACTGTACCTACCGTCGGCAGGTTCAAGCTCCACGTACTGTACCTACCGTCGGCAGGTTCAAGCTCCACGTACTGTACCTACCGTCGGCAGGTTCAAGCTCCACGTACTGTACCTACCGTCGGCAGTTTCAAGCTCCACGTACTGTACCTACCGTCGGCAGTTTCAAGCTCCACGTACTGTACCTACCGTCGGCAGTTTCAAGCTCCACGTACTGTACCTACCGTCGGCAGGTTAAAGCTCCACGTACTGTACCTACCGTCGGCAGGTTCAAGCTCCACGTACTGTACCTACCGTCGGCAGGTTCAAGCTCCACGTACTGTACCTACCGTCGGCAGGTTAAAGCTCCACGTACTGTACCTACCGTCGGCAGGTTCAAGCTCCATGTACTGTACCTACCGTCGGCAGGTTCAAGCTCCACGTACTGTACCTACCGTCGGCAGGTTCAAGCTCCACGTACTGTACCTACCGTCGGCAGTTTCAAGCTCCACGTACTGTACCTACCGTCGGCAGTTTCAAGCTCCATGTACTGTACCTACCGTCGGCAGGTTAAAGCTCCACGTACTGTACCTACCGTCGGCAGGTTCAAGCTCCACGTACTGTACCTACTGTCGGCAGGTTAAAGCTCCACGTACTGTACCTACCGTCGGCAGGTTCAAGCTCCACGTACTGTACCTACTGTCGGCAGGTTAAAGCTCCACGTACTGTACCTACCGTCGGCAGGTTCAAGCTCCACGTACTGTACCTACTGTCGGCAGGTTAAAGCTCCACGTACTGTACCTACCGTCGACAGGTTAAAGCCCACATACTGTACTTACTGTCGGCAGGTTAAAGCTCCACATACTGTACCTACTGTCGGCAGGTTCAAGCTCCACGTACTGTACCTACTGTCGACAGGTTAAAGCCCACATACTGTACTTACTGTCGGCAGGTTAAAGCTCCACATACTGTACCTACTGTCGGCAGGTTCAAGCTCCACATACTGTACCTACTGTCGGCAGGTTCAAGCTCCACATACTGTACTTACTGTCGGCAGGTTCAAGCTCCACGTACTGTACCTACCGTCGGCAGGTTCAAGCTCCATGTACTGTACCTACCGTCGGCAGGTTAAAGCTCCACGTACTGTACCTACCGTCGGCAGGTTCAAGCTCCACGTACTGTACCTACCGTCGGCAGGTTCAAGCTCCACGTACTGTACCTACCGTCGGCAGGTTCAAGCTCCACGTACTGTACCTACCGTCGGCAGGTTAAAGCTCCACGTACTGTACCTACCGTCGGCAGGTTCAAGCTCCACGTACTGTACCTACCGTCGGCAGGTTCAAGCTCCACGTACTGTACCTACCGTCGGCAGGTTAAAGCTCCACGTACTGTACCTACCGTCGGCAGGTTCAAGCTCCACGTACTGTACCTACCGTCGACAGGTTAAAGCTCCACGTACTGTACCTACCGTCGGCAGGTTCAAGCTCCACGTAGTGTACCTACTGTCGGCAGGTTCAAGCTCCACGTACTGTACCTACTGTCGACAGGTTAAAGCTCCACATACTGTACCTACTGTCGGCAGGTTCAAGCTCCACATACTGTACTTACTGTCGGCAGGTTCAAGCTCCACATACTGTACTTACTGTCGGCAGGTTAAAGCTCCACATACTGTACCTACTGTCGGCAGGTTCAAGCTCCACATACTGTACTTACTGTCGGCAGGTTAAAGCTCCACATACTGTACCTACTGTTGGCAGGTTCAAGCTCCACATACTGTACCTACTGTCGGCAGGTTCAAGCTCCACATACTGTACTTACTGTCGACAGGTTAAAGCTCCACATACTGTACCTACCGTCGGCAGGTTCAAGCTCCACATACTGTACCTACCGTCGGCAGGTTCAAGCTCCACATACTGTACTTACCGTCGGCAGGTTCAAGCTCCACATACTGTACCTACTGTTGGCAGGTTCAAGCTCCACATACTGTACTTACTGTCGGCAGGTTAAAGCTCCACATACTGTACCTACTGTCGGCAGGTTCAAGCTCCACATACTGTACTTACTGTCGGCAGGTTCAAGCTCCATGTACTGTACCTACCGTCGGCAGGTTAAAGCTCCACGTACTGTACCTACCGTCGGCAGGTTAAAGATCCACGTACTGTACCTACCGTCGGCAGGTTAAAGCTCCACGTACTGTACCTACTGTCGACAGGTTAAAGCTCCACATACTGTACCTACTGTCGGCAGGTTCAAGCTCCACATACTGTACCTACTGTCGGCAGGTTCAAGCTCCACATACTGTACCTACTGTCGGCAGGTTCAAGCTCCACATATTGTACTTACTGTCGGCAGGTTCAAGCTCCACGTACTGTACCTACCGTCGGCAGGTTCAAGCTCCATGTACTGTACCTACCGTCGGCAGGTTAAAGCTCCACGTACTGTACCTACCGTCGGCAGGTTCAAGCTCCACGTACTGTACCTACCGTCGGCAGGTTCAAGCTCCACGTACTGTACCTACCGTCGGCAGGTTAAAGCTCCACGTACTGTACCTACCGTCGGCAGGTTCAAGCTCCACGTACTGTACTTACTGTCGGCAGGTTCAAGCTCCACATACTGTACTTACTGTCGGCAGGTTAAAGCTCCACATACTGTACTTACTGTCGGCAGGTTCAAGCTCCACGTACTGTACCTACCGTCGGCAGGTTCAAGCTCCACATACTGTACTTACTGTCGGCAGGTTCAAGCTCCACATACTGTACTTACTGTCGGCAGGTTCAAGCTCCACGTACTGTACTTACTGTCGGCAGGTTCAAGCTCCACATACTGTACTGCATCTGTGCCAGGGCCGCGTTAAGGTATCAGTAGTTATCATGTTTGTCTGTTATACATGCATTTAGTTTTAATTGTTCATTAAAATTACTTTGACTAAGTATTGTTTCGGCTTTTAAAACAGTGAACAGATACAACAGACTGTAACACTACTGTGCGTTGCTAAGGCACGTGCTCACGATTACGACTATACCCAACGTCCGCGTACGTCCAATCACAGCACGCGACACACCTCCAGGTAAAGTCTCGAAAAGCGCGCTCGTAGAAGGAGCCTACCCATGGGCCTACCTCTGTATCCGTGTTTTTCTCCGTATTTCGCCCGCCCACTTCCGCCTCCTCGTGGATCGGCACCACTTCCGCTGTCGTCGCACGTCCCATCGCACGGGAACTCGAGGGAAAAGTCCACGACGTGTCATTTAGCATCTGATTCACCGACAAGCTACAAGTCATGTTATTTGCTCTTTGTAGCGTAGATGAACACAAGAGAGGGTTGTTGTTGTTGTTGTTTTCACTTCAACTCAGCCTTAAAACCTCAAGCATGACGACAATGGATCGATATCTTTGGAACATACTTTTCAAACTATTCTGATTCTTGCCCTTTCTTTCATAAACGAGCACGCCAACAAAAGAAATATTGAAAAGCATTATAATTACTCAAAGAAAAAAAATCATTATTATTTGTGTGTATTATTGTGTTGAACATACCTGGTATTTGATTAACTGCTCTGTCTTGGCTCTTCAGTCTCTTCTTCTTCGTGCGTTCCCCTTGGCGACACTTGTATACATTTGAGGGTCGTGACTTCCTCATCCCTCATCCTTTATTTTAAGTGTCCTTTTGTTATTATTTAGTCTTTATTTGTCCCTGTTATTACATTATAGGTTTATTTAAGTCAATATTGAGCTCTGATGTTGCGCTGATGTGTTTTATAATGATGTGAGCGTTGTCATCTTCTCTGTAGTTTGGGCTGGACCTCTAAAAGAGAGAGCGCCTCTAAAAGTTGAACTGTGTCCCGTGGCCACTCTACGCATCACAACCATAAAGATTACACAACGCAGAACACACCGGTCACATATTTCTTGCGCCGTTTATGTTCTTTTTGGAGCTTTTAGAAATCACACACAGGCTTCTTCAGAATCGACACAACGTCAACGCCTCGATCGTGGTCCGCTTCCGACCGCGATCAAGGATTGTGTCCGGAGAACGGGCCGGGGAACTGCCTCAATCGGAGGAAAAGTCTAATGCGGAGGATAAGTTTTATAAGAAGGAAGAAGTGGACCAAACTTCAACAATATTCATTTTGTTGTTGTTTTTTGTCATCTGGCCACTTTTCCTCTTTAGGCCACTGGTCTCCACATGCCAAGACATCCTCCACCTTCATATACCGTATTTTCTGGACTATAAGTCTTTTTCATAGTTTTAGCCGGGGTGCGGCTTATACTTATATTTATACTTATACTCCAGTGCGACTTATATGTTTTTTTCTTCTCTATTATGCATTTTTTTGGCTGGTGCAACTTATACTCCAGTGCGACTTATAGTCCGGATAATACGGTATAATGATCAGTTTATAGACTTAAAACACTTGTGGTTTTAAGTAGTGCATGGTTTTCGTAACATTTTGAAGTTTTCAGCAGGTTTGTCCGTTTGTTTGTGTTTCTACTACAAAGGAGGGGGAGACTGCTATTTTCTAGCCTCTAATTAGGCCCGAGCCCCAGCAGGGCGGAGGGCCTATTGCTCCTCCGGCAGCGTTGCAACTGTCTGACCAAACATGCGGGCGCAGCCCGCATGTTTGGTACCCCGTCGCCCCTGGCAAGTACAGTGAACTAGCCCATGCCGAAGGCATGGATCATGCATACTTACTCCTGCTATGACAGAAATAGTCAACAATGAGTGAATGGGCGTAGCAATTCAGTTGTTAAACTCTTTGCCCTAAACCTACTTGAGGTGAAATAAATTAATTTGGCGCCACAGCGCCCCCTACAGATTTTATATGGAGGTTAAATGTTTAGTTTTGCGAAATTATATGAAATTTGACACACAACTCAATTTTGGCATCCCCATCAAAAAAGTCAATGAGACCCATGTCATAATTGTTATGGCTTTGCTGTAACGATGACCGAAACCTTCCATGTTATTCCAATGGGGAAATTGCCAGAACATGTTTACACTTTAGACTTTCACGAACTCCTCTTAGGGCGTTAAGACATATTAACCTGAAATTTGGTGAGACTCATCTTCAGGGGTGTACCATCAAAAGTTATCCACATTTTTATTCTATGAGTCACGGTGTCTGTGCGGCAAAGCCGCACATTTTGCCAAGAATTCAAAATAAAATTGCTTTTTGATGGTAAAACAAAGGGGAGAAGATGTGACAGTGTCACAGATTCAGCAGTAGGCGTAATAAAAGGACCATCCTCTTGCGGCGTGGCGGCGGCGGCGTGGCCCGATCATTGCCGCTTGCGGCTTTAATTAGGCCCGAGCGCCACAAGCTGGCGAGAGGCCTATTAATCTCGTAAGGCCGTGCGAAGCACGGCTGCGAAAGTGCGCACGTAGTGCGCACGAAATCGAGCGCGAAGCGCTCGCCCACTTCCAAACACTCACTAACGCACTCCTTCACTCATGCACGCCCCGTGCATACTAATTAGTAGTAGGAAAATGGAACATTACCGTTGTAAACGGGCGAAGCCCGTGCAAAAGTGCGCACTAAACGAGCACTTTACATTGAGATGACGACCGCGAAGCGGTCGTCATCCCCATATAAAGCACTCATTTGCGCTAAGTAGCTCACGAATACGTTCCCCATCTCTTGCATGTTCCGTGCATATAAACATGTAATGCAAAAATTGAACATTATTACTGTTTAGAGGGCCAAAAACACAAAGTGGGCGGAGCCCACTCAAAATTAACGAAAGTACCCGTCAGTGACCAGGGACCCACACCATGAGGTAGAAAATGTATAGTTTATGATATTTGAAAAATGGGAAACATTGTTTTCGCATCGGAATATTATTCTTTCTTCTTCTTCTTCTCGGGACCAACCCCCCTATTTTTCACCCAGTGAACATTGACGAAAAGTCACAAAAATGTTCACATCTCTAAAAATCGTGCCTCTCTACATTCTGGCTATTTCCCTTTTCTAAAATAAAAAAATTGGCGCGTCAGCGCCCCCAAATGTACCAAAAATGCATTGAGAGATGGGAAATGACCCAAAAAAAATCGGATCGTAGAATCATGAAATTTGGCGCAGAGGTAGATGGTGACAAGAGAAGTAAAAAATATTATTACGGCAACGCCGTCCGCCCAACCAAATGTCGGCCATATTGCTTCAAAAATGGCTAAACATGACTTCGGAGTTTTTCCAAACGTCGTACTTTTACGAACTCCTCCCAGGGCGTTGGCCCTAAAAAGCTGAAATTTGGTGAAAATGCTACTGAGGAGTGGGACATCAAAAGTTATCCAAATTACATTGATACCTCTCACGGTCTCTTCGCCGCAAACTGTAGCTAGAATTTCAGAAATCTCCCATATTTAAAATTTCTGCCGTTTGCGCAGATAAAGTCCGAATTGCGTCAAATTAGAATCAGTTGTTAAACTCTTTGCCCTAAACCTACTTGAAGTGAAATAAATTCATTTGGCGCCACAGCGCCCCCTACAGATTTTATATGGAGGTTAAATGTTTAGTTATGTTTAGCGTAACAAAAGGACAATTGGGGCGCGTAAGCGCCCCCTCCTCTTGCGGCGTGGCGGCGGTGTGGCGGCGGCGTGGCGAGAGCCGATCATTGCTGCTTGCGGCTATATTTATTATTATTTTTATTGTTCTTCTGCTTTTTGATCTCTAATTTGACCCCCTGAACATGCTCAAAAACTCACCAAACTTTGCCCAAAATTCAGAATCGGCGAAAAATTTTGTTTTTTCTGGGCCATTTTTTTTTTCGTTAAAAAATGGCGCGACAGCGCCACCGACAAAAGTCAAAATACATTGCGCCTGTGGGAGACGCCCCGAGGTCAACTTTGTCGTAGAGCTACAAAATTCGGAACACGCATTCCTCTCGTGAGGACAAAAAAAAATATGATTGTGGCCACGCCCCCAGACTTACCCTATGGCCGCCATCTTCCTTTGAAAATGAAAACACGCTGTGCCATTTTGTTCACGTCAAACTTTGACGAACTCCTCCTAGGGCGTTTTGCCCACCGACTTCAAAATTGGCGTACGTCCTCTGGACAAGTGGGGCATTTAAAGTTATTCAATTTTTTGAGATACCTTTTACGGTCTGTGTGCGGCGCAGCCGCAAAGTTGGACAACTTATTTTGGAATATTGCAGATCTAAAAATTGCTCCCATTTGATCAAAACCAGTCCGATTAGGACCAAATTTGAATCTGTTGTTAAACTTTCAAGTTTGGACCAGTTTATGATGACAAAATTGAAATGGGCGCGATAGCGCCCCCTACCGAGTGACCTTTAAATTGACATTGAAGTTCAAAAATTAGTTTTACCAAAATTTTCTAAACTTTACCCAAAATTCTATTTTGGCGTCCCGATCAAAAAAGCCAATCAGACAAATGCCTTAATTTATACCGCGTAGTCGTAGCGATGACATAAACCTCCGATGTAATCCCTATGGGAAAACCGCTTAATCTCTCGAATATCCACATTTTTATTTTTCACACTTTAACGAACTCCTCCTAGGGCGTTTTGCCCACTGACCTCAAAATCGGTGTACGTCCTCTAGACAAATGGGGCATCTAAAGTTATTCCAATTTTAAGGATAACATTTACGGTCTCTGTGCGGCAGAGCCACAAACTTTACCCAGAATTTGGACTATTTGGCCTTCAGAGTGGCCTATAAACAATAGAGTTTTTCCAAATGACATAACATTTTGCACACAATTCTCATTTGCCATCCCCAAAATAAAAGTATGAGAGCCAAAGTCATATTTTGTACAGCGTAGCCGTAGCGATGACAGAAACATCCCATGTTATTCCTATGGGGAAACCGCAAAAGCTCTAAAATGACCACATTTTTATGCTTCACACTTTAACAAACTCCTCCTAGGGCGATTGCCCGATCAAGCTCATATTTGGGGAAAATCATCTACACAAACGGGGCATTAAAAGTTATTCATATTTTGATTTTAAGTGCTACGGTCTCTGTGCCGTGGAGCTGCAAATATACTGTCACAAATGGGAAAACCGCCAAATCCTTGAAATGTTCAAATTTACGCTTCACACTTTAACAAACTCCTCCGTGGGCAATAGCTCGATCAAGCTTTACTTTGGGAAATCTACACAAGCGGGGCATCTACACAAGAGGGGCATCAAAAGTTATCCATATTTATATTCTAAGTGCTACGGTCTCTGTGCAGCGGAGCAGCAAATTTGACTGACACTTGTGTTGATTTGCACTGGATTGGCCATGTCCAATGTGTCGCCGTCTGTCAAGTTCTTTTTTAATTCAACACACGATAAGGGCGCCATCTTTATCAAGTCGAAAGCGCAGAGTCGGAAGGCCGGCAGCCCGCGAGGGCCGTTGGATGCCGCTTGCGGCTTTAATTGTATTTGAGCTTCACAAAAAGTATAATTTGTGCTAAAGTATATGTAATGTATATTTGTAGATAAAATTAAAAGCTATTAGTAAACATTTGTCAATAAAACGTAAAAAAAACATGATTTTTCTTCAATTTTCTTCATCAAAAATGCTATGTGTCATAATCTCCCATTAAATGAATAAATAATCTAAAATTCAATACTAAATGTCTATAAACCAGGCTCCAACACCAGTTACATGTATTCAAGTGGTTTTCTTTCACAAAAAACACCTTGATTTTTCATATTTCCTGATATCCCAAGATTCCAACATTCCCCATTAAAATCGGAACAAAACAAATCCATTCTCCGTTATTTATAAAACTTTATTTCTCGCCCTTCATCTCAACAACCTTTTTTTTTCCGCTTAGGGGGCGGGGCCAAAAAAACTCATCCAGGCGACGGTTCCCGAAGCACAAACATTACATACACGGAACAGCACACGGCACCGTCTACACCGTCGAAAAGAAATACACAAAAAGTATTCTGTGAAGGTAACATCACACGACCTCGGGCGACAGACTCCGAAAGACACAGGAAATAAGAAAAAGAAAAGAAAAACGCTAGCTGGTCGAATCTGATGTGGACCAAAAAAATAAAACAAAAAGACGTATATTGAAGTACAACATCTGAAATCGCAAGTGCCTTCTTCAAACCTCGGCAAAAGCATGCGAAAAAGGTAACTTGCATTGTTAGTCAGTGTCCAGTGACGCAATATTAAAATACAATTATTATGATAACCAAAATAATTCCACATATTTTACATAGATCTCTATATATATTTTTTTCTATTTGGCTTCTTGTACAGCAGCGAAAGCAAAGTTGTTGGTTCCTGAGGTGCAAGGCAGCAGTAGACGTCGAGCGCTACATCTTTTTGTGCTTGTCCATGGCGAGAAATGGTTTTTGCGAAGCCGGTGAGGGACGGGGACCGCCGCGCGCTACTACAAGTGTCGTCCGCGGCGGCCCTCGCGGGGAAAAGTGCAGACGCAGCGTGATTTACAACGGAAACGAGAGCGGAACAGTTCCAGAGACGCACATCGATAATTACAATAGAACTTGAACGGGTTGTTGAGACGGGTCGAATTAGAGCGAAACAAATACAGTGAACGCCGGGTAATGTTTGTGCAGGTTTAAAGGTTTTTCTTTACATGTAATGAACCCAAACGGAGACGATATGTTGTTGTTTGCACGTTCAAATTGTGTTTTCAACTTACTTTTCCCCAATATTGCGCCTATATTCATCAACGACTTCATAAAAGTCTATGTAACTAAGAAACTTTTTCCAGACAATCACAATAAATCCATGGCGATCGGGCCAAATTACTAAAGTATCAATATCAATCGCAATTCTGGCTAACGCTAACGCTTCCCCGGCAGCGCGGAGCTCCACTTCAGGTTCTGTTCATTCTCTGCGCGGAGTCTCGCTAAAATAATACAATATTTAATGACAAAAAAGCAGACCGTGAGTTACAGACTTCTGCGTACAATGTGAATACTTCATCGGGGAAAGTTGGTGAATAAAGGTAATTGTTTTTGTCTCGAAGCTAATGCTAACCTACTTACTTTCCCCAATATTGCACGAATATTTAGTCCGTCCGGTCAAGAGTTGCACTATGTAACTTTTCCAGACGATCACAATAAATATATAGCGATCGGGGCCTAATCACAAAAGTATCAATATCAAATCGCAATTCTGGCTAACGCTAACGCTTCCCCGGCAGCGCGGAGCTCCACTTCAGGTTCCGTTCATTAGCAGAGTCTCGCTAAAATAAATCCATGTTTAAGGACCAAAAAGCAGACGGCGCGTTACAGTCAGATATAATCACATCGTACACACTTCATCGGGGGAGAGTCGGATAACAAAGTCGGTGTTTCTGTCTCGAAGCTAATGCTAACCTAAGTTAAACTGAATAAACACTGTTAAAATGTCACCACAAACTGAACTTACCTTTTGGCAAAAACAATCCGCTTGGTATTTAATGTACTTTATATCAAGTCTTTAGCTTTGAGACAACATTTTGATTCACTTGCGCGAGACTCTGCTAATTCTCCACGGATGCTAACGTGAACTAGCCGGGCGCTATCGTGAAAATGGCCCAAGACACAGAGATCCTCCAGCTGACTTTTAAAAGGAAAACGTTGAAATTAAATAGCGAAATTGTCCTTATTTAATCTAAATGAGCTTTTATTTCCGGAATTATCGTGTCAAAAAGCACATTAAAATATCACAATAGTATTAATAGTATTGCGGTACTTAACATCCATATTGCAGTAGTTTACGGTCTCGTGCAGCCCTGACGGAGCTGTTATTGCTTTGCCTGGAATGTCTCAAAGTACGGCATTACATCCACCCACGCATCTCCACGAAGACAAGCAGGTGGCGCCAATAGTTACGGGTCAGATCTGTGGCGATGAGAGTCCCTGTACGTCAAATGTTAGGAAAACTTAATGAATTACTGTGGAACGTTACAGAAAGAGCAATAACAGCATAAAAGTTGAACAGTGTAACTTTAGGTCTATTGTGCAGGATTAAAGCTCACAAAGCACAAAGACAGACATCGCACAAAATGACAGGGCTGCAATGATTAATCGACAAATAGTGACAAGTCGACTACAAAATAACTAATTGTCGTTGTACTTTGATCATCGGAATCGTCAACTGGACTGTGCGGACTCTAAAAAAATATACAAAAAGCCCTTTTATAACAAAGACGGCGGCATTATCAGACACAAACGAAAATGAAAAATGATACTGTTTCTTCAGTAATACACTCTATTTGTAAATGTTTTCTATCTACAAGCCTTCACGCACCATATTCCATTTTGTTTCATTGTATTTAAAAAGTCTCAATGTACAATAGAAATAGATGTTTGACGAATTACCGTTTACAAAATGTATCGACGAAAACTAAAACTCGGTACTCGTTTGTTGCGTCCGCCTAATTCCGATCCGTCACGTTCCGTTACATTTTCAGCTCTTTGCATGATCGTATTTCTTTCCATCTTCACTTTACACAGTTTGTAGAGTCGTCGTCGCTGTCGTCGTCGTCATCGTCTTCTCAGCGTTCGCAAAACACAAAATACAAATAAAAATCCAGCACCGGTTTATTTAAAGTGAACTTTCTCTTTCACGTAAAGTGGACGGTCGGCGAGTCGAGCTCAATCTTCATTTCAAGCATCAAAATAGAAGCCCATAGAGTTTATTATACATCAGGCAGCGAGCGGAAAATCTTCATATTCCGATATCTTACACAAAAACACAAGGGGCTCAAACGCGCCGCCAGTGGACGACGGCGACCAAAACCGGGCGACGGGAACGGTTAAACTTTCTGTGACTGATGCGAGGTAGCGTTGATGATCGGGACCCGAAGTGAACCCGAGGACACTCGGGCGGTTCTGCGGCGGCATCGGGGCGTGTCCGCGGGAAACGGAAAAAACGCCGCCTTTCCCAGCCGCGTTGAAAAAAACAGAAGACCACTGCGCTCGCGTGTAATCGTTGGCGTTCACGTTGTATGACTGACATTTTGCAGATTTACAGTTCACAGATGCGTTGACCCGGTTCATTTACGTTTATATTTCCGTCCGCATGAAACGAAAACTGGCACAAAGTTCCACGTCTTCTATGTGAGCGTAAATAAACACAAAGGGAAAGAAATACTACGTAAAGTGGTGCAGTTATTTAGCACTAAACATTTGACTTAGACTAAAACATGAGATATGACTATGAAAGGAAGCCATTATTCAAATCTTATCATACCTCGACTGAACATCCTCAAATGTCGCCGTTTTGTGATAGGTCCTAAATTCACAGTATTAACCTTGTGCTTTAAAGGAGAATTTCGTTTTGACCTTATTAAATGTCTTTGTAAGTCTCTGTGTTGGTTAAATCTGTATTTTCGGGGCGTTTGAAGTGCCCGTCGTCGCCCCCTGCTGTCTTTGGATGGAAAACCAGCCTTGAATTGCCAATGAAGATAACTCTCCTGAGAAACCCTAGCTCTTTTTAAAAAATATACACGTCTATTTGGTAACGACAAATGTTTTTGTATGCGATTATATGGTCTTATTTACATTTTGGGTTCGTTCTCTGACAGTGTATTCTCACGATCGACTGAGTTCTGCTTTAAAATCTATGTAAAATCCTGATGTGTCAAAACGTATCTACATTTTTTGGAAACTATAGGAGGAAAAACACTGTCAAACACACATTTGTCCCGATAAAACATGTTGAACTTTGTGCCAGCTTTTGTTCCATGTGTAATAGAGCGAGCGCTTTTGACCCTCCTGCACAGCCAGTTCGACCTGGGACCCATTTATTAAGCAAATGCTCCACTTTTTCATTGACGCCGCATGAAATTAATGGGAAAAAAGTGATATTTACACACAAAACATGATACAATAAATATTCCCTGCAATAGAAAATCACCAGTTTTGGGCAGAGGTGGGTCAAGTAGCAAGTTACTCAAGAAGAGTAAACTTAGTAACGTTGCTTCAAAATCCTATTCTTCAAGTAAAAGTACAAATTTTAGACCAAGAACTTGGAAAACTAGTACTTATGTTAGAGTAATTGTAAGTCTAAACGCGCAACATCTGATTTATAATTTAGAGATAATGTAACTGGACAACCATAAATAATACACAAAATGAAAAACAAAAATAAATCACATGTGACGCAAATAATATCGCTTTTGACACTTACTCAGTGGGAATAACAGCCTTTTATTTAAGAGTTATGCTACTTCAAACTAATTATTACCCAACTAGAAATAAAAGTATGTTGTCCACAAACTACACTGAAAAGTACTGAAAAGTACTGAAAAGTATTTCAAAAGTTCCTCACATAAATACAACTGACCCACCTCCGCTTTTGGGTCGTTCTAGCTTTTTGGGGTGTTGATTAAACAAATAAAGAAAAATTGTATCTTGTACCGTATTTTCCGGACTATAAGTCGTATATAGTTTAGGCCGGGGTGAGACTTGTATTTATACATATACTCATACTCCGGAGCGACTTATGTGATATTATTTGTTATTTTCACACTTGCAACTGCATTTCATACTCCAGTGCGACTTATATATGTTTTTTCTTCTCTATTATGCAATTTTTGGCTGGTGTGACTTATAGTCCGGTGCAACTTATAGTCCAGAAAATACGGTGATATGATTATTATTTATTATCGTTCTCCCTTTTTATGTGTGATTTTAAGTCTAGAGGTGTGCATATTTACACATGTATCGTTTTTTATGATGTATTATCTATAAACTTAAACGTCATTGTGTAAATTCTACTGCGTCTGAACACACTTGCACAGCTTAAGTACAATACGAGGTGGACAGGCCCGGCGCAAACAGATATATGAACCTTAAACTGGGTCAAAACATCGGCATTTTCGCATATTAATCGTCATTTATACAATAGAAGGCATCGCTGCATAATAACTACAACTTAATTAGCCTAAAGCGCTCGCAAAGACTTTATTCCAAATGATAAAACACTTGAATTAGAACGATTCAGACTTAGTAACTACTTAATGAAGGCGTTGAGATAGCGTTTTACCGTAATAAGTAGTTGTTACTAAGCCTGAATCGTTCTTATTGTCGCCGAGTGAATGTTTAAATCAAACTTCAAAATCTCAAATTGCAGCGTTCCCTCTTCATCGATATGTTGCCATGGACACTAAAGCAGCAGCGGTCTTCTTGGTTTTTTCAGAGCTGTGAAAGACCATAATATTCCGATAGATCCGCCAGATGCGAGAGAGAGACCCGGTGCTTCGGCCCCCTCTAGTGGTGCTGGTGAGCCATTACTGCAGGAGAGAACAAAACGCAGCGGTTGTGTACGGGGGACAAAGGGAGTTTTATATTTTGAGAAGAAACATCGTTACTAACGGTAGTCGGGTGCAAGAAAATGTAGAGCGACGTCGGTGCAGTGGGTTTAAACGGTTACCCCTTAACTAGAGTGTTTGTGGTTCAAAAGGCCGACGCTCTTTAAAATATGGAAACTGCTGTAAAAGGAAAAGCCAAAATATCGATACAAAACGTTAAAGAAGACACATTATGCTGTCGCCTGATATTGTTATAATCCGTATATTTTGGACATTTGAAATCCCAGCGTTGATCTAAAACGAGCGTAATAAGATACTGAAAATCCGCACGGATTTATTGTTGGCAAGCAGGGGATTTTTGAATCGTTTGTGCCAACATTTAGACACCTTAGAACCAAACACTTTGAGTCCAGAGCAGCGGGCGCGCATCAGGGGTGAAACTGTTGGAGCAGTGGCATCTGGAAGAGAGTGAAGATGACTCAAACGTGCGTGAATCACTTTAAATACAACGGCGAGTGGTTAAAAGAAAAGCAAAAAACAACGATAACACGATTGAAAGCTCCAAAACGTCGATTTAGCATGATATGTCTCCTTTAAAGATCAACAACAACAGCAAAAATGATATAGTTTCTTCTCAAAATACAACAGTAATTGTAATTCCATTCATTCATTCCGTGACTGGAGCCTATCCCAGTGACTTTGGGCCTTAGGCAGGGTACAGCCTGGACAGGGGCTCGACGCAGGTATAACAATACTTCCTTTGACCCAAATACACAACACACAGATGTGTATTTTTACTTCTTTGTTAGTGTACACGGAGTAATAACAGTACTTCATAACGACTATGTTAGAGCAAAAGCGTATTGATGTCAGTGTGGACGTTTTAAAGGCGCACTATGCAACTTCTCTGGTGTGCCGCCTGCTTGTCGCCACGGAGACGTCACTGCTTTGCCTGGAACGTCCCATTAAACTTGCTCATCTCCAGCACGTTAGCCGAACGCACGGTTTTCCAAGGTGTTTTTGAGCAAGAAAACAAACTCTAATCGGTCAAAGATAGACAGGTTTAAAGCCGTAGGGTGTGACATCCCAGGGCAAGCGGCGACATCTCCATGGAGACGAGCAAGCGGCGGAAAGAGCGACGCCAGAAAAGTGGCACGACGCACCTTTAAGCTCGTGAAAAACAACGAACAAACGAGGAAATGAAACGGTTTTAAAGTATTTGTACAGTTGCATATTGTTTCCAGTCAAAATGCATTAGTTTATAGTCAGTAACATTGCGATATATATGTTGCGTTTTTTACCCACGTCTTTTCGAGCGTCACGTGATAAACATGAATGTCAAAAATGAAAACGAGGAAAACAAAATAAAAATACAACCATTATTGACATTTCACATTATAGCCATCTCAAATAAAAAATGGACATTGCAATCGAACAGCGCGGGGACGAGAGGAAAAGGGGTGGTTTTTTTTGGAGGGGAGGGCGGGGCTTGGTGGGTTTGAGGGCGGGGCTTGGTGCGGTTTGCGGCGGGGGTTACGGCGGTGTCAGGAGGTCACGATTGCTGGCCGCCCCATTGGCTGTCGACCGGCCGCCGCAGCAGCTCCTCCACGTGCCGAGCGACGTCCATGGTGTCGTCCAAATCGAAGTCGCCGTCCGCGTCCAGCACCGTGTCACTGCTGAGAAACGCAGCAGAATCGTGAGCAAAGAACGAAATAAAAACAACCAAACGCAACCTTTGCTCCGGCGAGTAAACCTGAATCCAAAATGTTTATGTGACAATGACTTTATCATTCTGGAAGTTTGAGCTGGCCATGTACTTAAAGGACAAATATGATGCATTATTTTTATTGTTAATAGCCTTTAAACATGCTCTTGAGTACCTTTAGTGAATGAAAAAAAAAAAAAAAGAGTTATAACAAACAAAATGACGTTTGGCTCTCTGCCGTTTCCCCCAGGACTAACAGAATTGTCGCACCATCTACTGGCTGCAGAGGGAATTACAAAGAGTTTCAAACATTTCAAGCTGGCCTCTCACTTCTGTGTCTCAGCACGCAGTTGTACTGATCGTGAACAGAACAAGGAACACGTCTGGAGATGATTTATGAACTTAAAAAACTGCAGAGAAGAGCCTCAGAAGCATGTCACGGGTCGAGAAAACGTCACGGATCGAGAAAACGTCACATTCTCAAACTGAAATAGATCAAGATCATTCTACAACAATTTTGATTCATACTTATTCAAATGAATACCTAGTTTCGATATTAGTTTTATTAAAAGTTGTATTTTTATTGATTTTTTTGGACAACCCCAGTGGAGATTGTATAATGTTTGAGTTTAATAAGTAAGAAAGAAACATTATTTTTCAAAGAATAATCAAAGCTGTGTCTCATGCTATTTTCACATTTTAACAGCAAAGTATGCAGAAGAAAACTTAATTAATTGGCAAAAGTTTAGTGTTTCGGACTATGAATATAAGTCAGAAATGTTTTGTTCACTTTTCAACCCGACGTCCAACACATTTCACAAAATAATTGGTGCTTGGAGGAGTCGTTATCTCACACGGTCCAAAGTGCGACATGTTTTGAAATGTCTCAGAGGAAAACTATGACGGGAGATTTTAATAATGGCAGTTTAAAAATATATATACCAGAAATGTTGGTAATGTTATTGTTTTGACTCCCAAAAATGTCCTCAGATTAAAAATGTAAAATTGATCTTGACAAAAGGGACAAATATTTTGACGAAAAACAACGATGACATTAAACATTCGCAATCAATCCTAAATTTGCCAAGCCATAATTTAAATGTTTTGAAGTTTAAGTGTTGCACAAAAGGGACAAAAAAAGCAACAAAAAATAAATAAAAAAGGGACAAAAAGGGACAAAAGAGGGACAAAAAAGGGACACAAATTTGACAGAGAAGGACAAAAAGGGACAAAAAATGACAAAAATGGGACAGAGAAGGACAAAAAGGGACAGAAAAGGACAAGAAGGAAACAAAAAAGGACAAAAAGTGACAATAAATGACCAAAAAAGGACAGAGGGACAAAAAAATAAAAAAGGGACAAAAAAGGGACAGAGAAAAAGGACAAAAAAGGAACCAAAAGGGACCAAAAAAGGACAAAAAAGGAACCAAAAGGGACCAAAAGGAACAGAAAAGGAACAGAAAAGGGACAGAAAAGGGACAGAAAAGGGGACGAAAATATTAACTGATTCATAAACGTACACAAAAATAATACATTTTTTATCCGTTTTTACCATTTTTACAGTTTTTATCATAAAGTTTTTGATCATTTTTTATAACAGAAAATGGACCGGACATTTACATTTTGCGTTCTATTCCTTCTCTACTTGTGTGTAGCTGGTGCAAAAGCGTGCGATGCGTTTGGATGTTGCGTGTGCGTATTAAAAGACTCACATAGGTGGGTAGATTCCATAGGCCTGTGGGTGACCCGCAGGAGCCGGGGATGCGCCGTGGTCCATGTAAGTCTGGTTCAGTCCGGTCGAGTCCGGGTTCGTGGTGGCAAAGCTGTGAAAAGGCAAATAACTTCCAATCACATGAAGGTTTGAAATACAAGATGGGATACTATAAGATAATAGAGAAGCAGCGGGGCAATTCCACTGTTGCAACACGCAGTTTATGAACAGCAGAAAAATTGTTAAAAAACGGTCGTCATTTATACATTTTTGTCCACATCTGATAAAACAGTCTGGGCATGTTAAATATAAAAATGAAGCTGTAACCCACTGATTTACAGTTGAATCAAACATTCTGGGATGAATCGAGGTTTGTTCTCCAAACCTACAAATGGAAAATGTTAAATAAAATAAACAAAAAAATCAATAGGCCTTCTATGTGTTTTATTCCTCCTCATATTTAACAGAGACATTCTCAGCAGTCCCAGCGTCACAAAGAGTCCAGGCATTTGTTTGTTCTCCAAAGGTTTAGAAACAGCTTCAGTTTGAAATGGAGCTCATTTTACTCATTTGTATTATTATTTTGCTTTTTTGTGTGGTAATAACGTAGTTTTTGAATTGTTTTATTTTGTAGGACGTTATTGTAAAAAGTGTTAATTTTGTTAACCCTTCTATCTTCTTCCGCTTGGTGAGCCAGGGCCTCTTCCTGGTGGGACATGCCCTGGGGAGGAATACCTCCCCAGGGAGACGTCCAGGAGACATCCACCTCAGCTCTCGACATGGAGGAGCAGCGGCCCTACTCCGAGCTCTTCCCGTATGACTGAGCTCCTCTCCCTATTTCTAAAGGAGTGCCCAGCCACAACAAGACCCCAAGATACTTGGATTGAGTGTTTTCGTCGTGTCGTTGCGATGTGTCTTGGCTCTGAGTCCCCCGGCTCCGGCCCCACCCCCCGGCTCCGGCCCCGCCCCCCGGCCGGTGCCGTACCGCGTTTACACAAAGGAGGAACTCATGAAACTGCGGAGAACAGTCGTCTTACCCGGAGATCGCCACATTATCCCGGCGCAATACTGACCTAACCTAATACTGATGTGCAATTCTGTCATATGTGCAATTGCTGTTGGAATTCATGTGCAATTCATGTGCAATTACTGTGAAATTCATGTGCAATCTATGTGCTGTCGTGACACATATTCATGTGCAATTACTGTCGGGATCACATGAAATGGTATTTATTTATTTATTTGTCTATGGGAGTTTTTATTTATTTATAGGAGATCTTCTACTGAAAGTGTTTTTCAGACTTCCTATAAGTGATCTGTTCTTCTGTATCTACCTCTGGATCTACCTGCGTTGCACCAATGAAATTTCCCCATGTGGGACAATAAAGGAATATCTTATCTTATCTTATCTTACTTGAACTCCTCCACTTGGGACAAGGACTCCCCACCCACCTGAAGAGGGCAAACCACCTTTCTTTTCGGAGTTGGAGGTGAGGATTTCTTCTTTAATGTTCAAGGGAAGACACAGGAATCACATGCACTTTCTGTCATGATTGAGCAGGTTTTATTCATGATCAGACCCAGAGGAGAACATTGGACATTATACTTTCAGTGTTATGCTAATGTTGCTTCACTTCAGACACATTTCGCAGGCCGAGTCTTCCCTGTAGCTGCGTTAGACCCACTGCTGGGCCAGGCAGGAGGCCAAGGCTGACACTAACCAGGCTAACTCCAGTGATGAGTGCAGAGCCAGAACTGGACCAGGGCAACGCTAATTGGCCGAGGCCAAATATAATAGCTAATCCGAATTCAGGATCTGCTACTGTGAACTCGTATGAAGAGGTAATGAGTTCAAGCTGACCACACAGCGGGAGCCAGAAAGAGCCAGAAAGAGCCAGAAAGACTTGAACTGAGACGCTTTCAGCAGTCAGTGCCACAATATGGATTATATGGATTAGTCCTGGTTTAGGCCTGGTCTAGTTTAGTCCTGGTTGGTTTCAGCTTGAGTCCTGGTTGGGTCCAGGTTTAGCTCAGGTTTAGGTCAGGTTGAGTTCAGGTTTAGCTCAGGCTTAGCTCAGGCTTAGATCAGGCTCAGCTCAGGCTTAGGTCAGGCTTAGGTCAGGCTTAGGTCAGGCTTAGGTCAGGCTTAGGTCAGGTTTAGCTCAGGCTCAGCTCAGGCTCAGCTCAGGCTTAGGTCAGGCTTAGCTCAGGCTTAGATCAGGCTCAGCTCAGGCTTAGGTCAGGCTTAGGTCAGGCTTAGGTCAGGCTTAGGTCAGGCTTAGGTCAGGCTTAGCTCAGGCTCAGCTCAGGCTCAGCTCAGGCTCAGCTCAGGCTTAGGTCAGGCTTAGCTCAGGCTTAGGTCAGGCTCAGCTCAGGCTTAGGTCAGGCTTAGGTCAGGTTTAGCTCAGGCTTAGCTCAGGCTCAGCTCAGGCTCAGCTCAGGCTCAGCTCAGGCTTAGGTCAGGCTTAGCTCAGGCTCAGCTCAGGCTCAGCTCAGGCTTAGGTCAGGCTTAGCTCAGGCTTAGGTCAGGCTTAGCTCAGGCTTAGCTCAGGCTCAGGTCAGGCTTAGCTCAGGCTTAGCTCAGGCTCAGCTCAGGCTTAGGTCAGGCTTAGCTCAGGCTTAGGTCAGGCTTAGGTCAGGTTTAGGTCAGGCTTAGGTCAGGTTTAGCGGAGGTTTAGCTCAGGCTTAGCTCAGACTTAGCTCAGACTTAGTTCAGGTTTAGCTCAGGCTTAGCTCAGGCTTAGCTCAGGTTTAGCTCAGGTTTAGAGTTGTCGAGTGTAATTCTTTCACATTTAATGTGGTCCTGGTTTAAATCTGCTTTTGGTATAGTCCGATTCTTGCCTTTAACCTTTAAAATGGAAAAAAGAACATAATTGTAAAGTAGATTAATAAAATGATCGTTACTTACTCTGGCACGACTTGCTTGATTTGCGGTTTCACGTAGCCATCCACTGCTTTCGCTTTGACAGGAAAACAAGACAGAGAGAAGGGTGAGCCAGTGAAGGTTTACCAGGAAGTAGTTCATTTAAAAACAAAAAGGGCGTGGCGTACAGAGGGGCGGGGTGTAGTACTTGGAGAACACCTCGTCCTTGGACCGGTCCGGGTACAGAAACAGCAGGTGGTTGAGGTCGCTGATGCGGTCGGCCAGAGAGCGAATGGTGAAGTCTTTGGTTGTGTAGGGCATTAGGTTCCACACCATCCTCTCTCCTGTCCACACAAGACAACACGCAGCGCTTAGCAGACCGCACAACACAACACGCAGACCACACAACGGAGCCAATCAGACACTCAGTACTTTCTCATGTGACTCTAGCGTCTGGGTGGGGGGGAAATAGATTTCTGTAATCAATATCTGTCAAATCTGCCTGACACGCACTTATTTATGGAGTATACAACATTTTGCCTGTGATGGTGATCTTTTAGAGCTCAAACTAAGGACGTTACACCGTAACGGCAATAAGTGCAATTGCAAAGCACTACTTTTTCACCTGCTGGACACACCACACCATTTTTAGGGAACAGTGTGGGTATTCGAATGTAACCATAATGTATAATGTATAATATATGATTTTTTTGTAAACACTGGGTTTGAGAGTTTTAGTCCTGTTTTTAGTCATGTAATATTATGATATTTTTACTCCTCTGAAAGGAAAATAAGTCTATTTCTATTTCTGTTGTTGTTGTTGTGCTGCTGTAAGTCGTGTGTTGCTCTTATAGAGATAAAACATCAAATTGTGGGGTAATTTTGTAGTAATCTGGCCCCTTGTAAAATATAAATGTACTAAAGCTCACATTTGTTTTTCTCTTGCACTGAAAGAAACCTTTTTGCTCTTACATCTGGCAACTCTTCAAACTGAACTGAAGTGACATTGTTCTTCTATTCACAAAAAAAAAAGAACAAGAATCCAGTGAACATTATAACCCTGCTTTTAAATAAAGTCCTTTTAAAACTGTCTAATATCTATTTTAGTGCCAATGTCAGGTCGCAGGACACTCGCGAAACAGATTTGAATGACGATTTTTAACCTGGATAAATAAAGGTGAATAAAACAGATAAAACAAATAGAACTCCTGCTTGTTGATGAGGGTTTGTGAGAGCTAAAAATAAAGGGCAATTTTGTTTTTAAGTTCTTCTGTCTGAAGAAATTAGGAAGCAATGTCAGGATTTTGTTGATTGCTAATCGTAATTTGTGAATATATAATTGTAAGAAGTAAATAATCATGAAAATTGAGTCTTTTCATTTAAATCTTTAGTTAAAAAAGATGCATTTGTATATATCTTTTTATTTGTTTTGTTAATTCAGCAAGTAATTTGGACACTGCTTTTCGTGATCTCAGGATTCGCAAATAATTCTTAAATCGAGCTGTTTTTTCTCGCAATAATCGTAACGCAATTGACATTCTAATCCACAGCTTCTTTACATTTTGCATTATGAATGAACAGTACATGTGTGCGTACTGTAGTGCAGTAATCGGTCACTTGTTCAGCTGTTTGTGGGATACGCCGGGCCGTACCTGCTTTGTTGGGGTTCTCGGCGACCCACGCGATGGTGATTCCTCCAATTTCAGAGTCGCTAAAGCGCAGCAGGAACGTGCCGTTGGGTTTGGACATGAGCATGTCCTGGGCCTGCTGCTTGTTCACGAAGCCCAAAATGGCACTGCGGAAAAACACGCGCGATTTATTTGTGTTCAGAGCCTTTTTGATACAGTCACGGTGAATGTTACAGGCACCACCATGACACTCCTTCTAATTATGACTTGGTTTGGTGGGATAGAACCAGTGGTGAATATTAATCACAGTTTTACATCTGTGATGTGACAGTTTGCAAAGACATTTTGAAAAAGAGTTAAAAGATGACAGGAAGTAGAGTAGAGAGTAAAGTAGAGTAGTTCTAAAACTGAATCCCTCCTGTGATGTCATCAGTGTGCGACGTGCCACTGAAAACACAGAGACAGTTTACACTTAAATGACAACACGTAAATGAGTTTAAACCATCATTCAAAAAGATAAAGGTGTTGTTGTGTATTGTTGTTGTGCATATTTCTGTATATGTTTTCACCCAGTAATCTGTTTTTACATGAGCTCGTAATCTTTATTTTTCTTCTAATCCTATTTGTATTGTATATAATGTAAATTTATGTTTTGGCATTCTACACCTTGCCTGGGACTACAGTTGGAAACTAGCTAAACAACAGCTAATACTGGCACATTTACAGAAATAACGATAAATGTGCACTGCCCCAGTTCAAATAAACTAATAATAAATTAAAAAAAATAAAAAAGTATATTATCATTATATAAATAATAATATAATAGTATTATTGATTGTCAAATCTTAACAGTTGTGTCATTTATATGGCTTTGGTCTCTTGTTTACAGTCTGGTTGCTAGGTAACAGTTGTGGAATTACCTCTGCCTGTGTCACATATGCAGCTAATGTCCAACCAGGAAGTAAAATTATAAACGGTACAAAAACAGTCAAACTGGGGACAAATGGGAAAATAAATCTGAAATATAATTGTGTTCACTGCGTTTTAGTGAAATGTGTAGTTTAACCTAGCGTATGGATTTTAAATAATTTGTGTCGAAAGTTAGTACCATATTGAGCATTAGTTTTGTTACCAATACTTTTTGTAGATATCGTTCCCATAACTTGTCCCACAGCCCCACAAATGGGTAAACAGCAAAGTAAAATAAATCAGATAAATGTGCACCAGGTCTCACTCACTTTATTACATTAGTCCTGACATAAGACATTGACAGTTTTCGTTTCATGTGAATAGAACCGGAACAATAAGATAATCCTTTATTGTCCACACATAACCTCTGCGCTGCCCCGTCCTCCAACTCAAATTTAAACTACTGGCGTTATAGAATATTGTGATAGTACATATTTGCATATCTGAGGCGGTAAATGTGCTCACCCGTCGTTCCAATGTGGCTTCAGGTGCTTTTTAGTCAGCTCCATGACTCCATCGAACCACTGCCAGAACGTGAAGTTTCTGCCCGGTAGACTTTCCTGTAACAAACGCAGACAGACAAAAGTATAATATACGTTTATGTCTAATAATCGCCTCGTTTTGTGGAATAGCATCTGCGCTCAATGTTCGTTACGTTTTAAGAGTCGGTTTGTGAACAGAAGGATGAAACGGAAAAGGTTAGAAGGAAGTATCAGTGCCCACGTTTACATGCACAGCAACAATCAGACCGTTGTCTGAGTAATCCGATTATTGAAATGTAAAGTTACACGTGATGCGAGTAATGGGATTTCTGTCAGATTGTTCACGCTGCATCACGAGGAAAATTATGCCAAAAAACAAACAAAAGCGGACAAATTAATGTGGCAAAGGCAAAAATTAAGGGGAAAAGGTGAAAGATGGAAAGAGTGACTTTAAAATTGATTGCACTTTGTCTTCTGAATACAATAGTACTTCTAAAAATCCATGTAATAACCGACACCAGATGTTTCTGATGATCTGATTTTGATCAATGCACAAAATGCCATAGAAAACACACATGGATCACTGGGTTGTACTGTGAGGTGTGTTGGCGCTCTGGGTTGTACTGTGAGGTGTGTTGGCGCTCTGGGTTGTACTGTGAGGTGTGTTGGCGCTCTGGGTTGTACTGTGAGGTGTGTTGGCGCTCTGGGTTGTACTGTGAGGTGTGTTGGCGCTCTGGGTTGTACTGTGAGGTGTGTTGGCGCTCTGGGTTGTACTGTGAGGTGTGTTGGCGCTCTGGGTTGTACTGTGAGGTGTGTTGGCGCTCTGGGTTGTACTGTGAGGTGTGTTGGCGCTCTGGGTTGTACTGTGAGGTGTGTTGGCGCTCTGGGTTGTACTGTGAGGTGTGTTGGCGCTCTGGGTTGTACTGTGAGGTGTGTTGGCGCTCTGGGTTGTACTGTGAGGTGTGTTGGCGCTCTGGGTTGTACTGTGAGGTGTGTTGGCGCTCTGGGTTGTACTGTGAGGTGTGTTGGCGCTCTGGGTTGTACTGTGAGGTGTGTTGGCGCTCTGGGTTGTACTGTGAGGTGTGTTGGCGCTCTGGGTTGTACTGTGAGGTGTGTTGGCGCTCTGGGTTGTACTGTGAGGTGTTTCCCCGGTGTGTTGGCGCTCTGACCCTGTTGAACTGGGACCAGGTCATGGTCATGCTGCGGTAGTCCTCGGGGTTGTTGCTGGAGCTGCTGAACGCCTTCTGCGCCAGGAAGACCAGGTTCTCCTCGGACAGGCCGCGGTTGGACTGGACCTCGGACTTGTACTTGATGTTGACGGCCTCGCAGAGCTGCGGCCACAGGACTTTGTCGGGGACCAGGAACGGCACGCGACCCTGCGGACGTCGAGAAGAGCGGGGACGAGAAACGGGATGTGAAAACGAGACGGCGGGTGACTGGAGCCTATCCCAGTGACTTCGGGCCTTAGGCGGGGTACATCCTGGACAGTGGCCAACTCGTCGCAGTGAATTATTATTAACAACAAAAATCAGATAATTTTTTTGCTATGTTCAAGTCTCTCACAAAATCACCCTTTCTATTTATTTCTTTACTTTTTTCTTTACTTCTTTATTTACTTACTTACTTAGTTACTAGGTAAGTAAGTAACTAAGTATGTAATGGCGTCACCTTCTGCATTACTAACACGGCCCCGCCCTCTTCGCACTACACGGCAGCATTCTGAAGCACGTTACAGAGACACAAACAGCATCTTACCGGCTCAGCAAAGGCATTGTCCCAGAGCACTGTTGCCGTGGCGTTGTTGTCCTGGCTACCGTGAACTATCACCACCACAGGGAGAGACAGCGTCTGCAAGAAAGCACCAGAGAGGAGGATGTATAGGAAGATGTATAGGACGATGTCAAGGAAGATGTCAAGAGGATTAAACGAAGATGTAAAGAGGATGTATAGGAAGATGTATAGGAGGATGTCAAGATGATGTAAAGAGGATGTAAAGGATGTTAAGGGGATGAAAAGAGGATGTAAAAGTAGTTGTAAAGGAAGGCATAAAGGATGAAAAGAGTATGTAAAAGAGTATGTAAAGGAGGATGTAAAGGTTGATGTGAAGAGAATGTAAAAGAGGATGTAGAGGAAGATGTAAGGAGGATGTAAAGGAAGATGTAAAGAAGGATGTCAAGTTAAACAATATCAAAACAACTGACACAAGATTATTGTATTTCTTGCTGGGAATCGCGCTTAAAGTCTGTGAACTTTTACCTTCACTTGAAACACCAGCTCGTTGCCGCCGATGCTGAACTGCGACTCGAACAAAATGGTGAACTTCTCTTCCGTCACCGACTCCGCTCCTCGCCGATCCGAGCGCTTAATCCTCTTCAGCGACTGTGGGCGGAGACACGAGCGCGGCGTTAGGAGCAGCGCGCATCTATAATTCACGCCGAGGTCGGATGCCTGTGAATAATCCGCGCGAGCCCGAGGGGAAGAGTGGCTAACACCACGGAGACGAGGCTATTACTTCGAGGAATTACATAATGTGGCATGGTAAAGAAGTTTAGAGTAAATTAAACCAAGACAAACGCATTTATACCGCCAAATACCTATGTTTTGTGGTAAACGCCGCATCCTTCCTGGACATTTAAAGCTGGAGAACCTGATTCTCAGACCATGAAAGGAGGAAGTTTGGCTTTAGACATATTCAACTTGTTCCTAGGGCTCAGAAACCCTTTGACACGTCGCGAGTGTCATTTGCATTGAGTGTTTTGGCCATGTTTTCGCACAGCTTTTTCCAACAGCTCAGATCCCAAAGCTCCGTGGCTCTTTCTGACAAGTTGGCAATCTCTAAAAGGTTCAATAATTAGATTAAGATGTCGTGCAATGGTCTGTTTTATGTCGCCGTTTTAAGTTCTGTTTTTGCAACACACTTCATGGAGGGAAAACAAAACGTATAAAGAGAAAAGTCGTTGCATTATTTGTCTTGTTATTGGCCTTTACACATGCTCTTGAGTACCTTTACTGTGGCATCTCATGTCACTCTGGCTTTTCCCACGCCAAGAATTGACTTGGGAATTACATAGACGGGACCCTAACTATGGTTTAGATCTGTAAAAACATTCTCTTTTTGTAGTTTGTCACTTCACGGCGCCATTTCTGTCTTTTTGGCGATTTGCCTTTAAAATGTGAGCTTTGAACAGAATCTGATCCAATCGCAATCGCAATTCTCGTCAGAAATGTTTAAAACAAGCACATGACATCACTAAATAAAATCAAAATAGACGAGTTTAATGTCAGTCACTGAAGACAACTGAAGGTAAACTCGGTGTGGGCCCGGTATATATAAAAAAGTGAGATATTTGTGTGATATTCTTACTTAAAAACACAAATACACCCTGTGACATTATTATTATTTTCTGAACAAGTCTTTTATTTGTGGCCGTCTTTCACAGAAACAAAAGCTGATTCTGAAGTCTCCAGCAGAATAAGTGGACGCAGTGGACATATGTTTGCAAGATTGCGTTCTGAAAATAGACGCAGAAGATGACAACTTTGAAAAGATGTGTTCTACCTCGACGGGGACCTATGTTCTCACGTACGAAAGCAGATTTAGCCTCTATAATCCGGGAAAAGGCACTTTGTATTTAAAAGTGACCTCACCTGTAAATACATTTGATCAGGCAAAGATGTTCTGTTGAATCCTGTGGGAGAATATTCGGATAGAAGTGGTTCCCATTTGAACTCACCATGTTCCTGAAGTGGGCGCTGAGCGTGCCCGTCGTCTGGTGATACTCCATCACACAGTTATTGTTGAGAATCTCTCCACTGCTTTCACTGCGGGAGACGAAAACAAAAAAGATCATTCAAGACACGCGAGGAAGACAAGAAGCAGATTTTTTTTACTGGGAACAAAGAGAACTTGAATGCTACGAGAAAAGTAGTTTCAGGTTGTATAAATGCCGACTGATTGCCTCCTTCTTTTCCTTCTCCAAAACAAAATGATATTAGGTACACGGTACTAAAACACAAAAACAAATGTTGGAAAAGCAAAAGAAACGTCTCTTGTTTGACGGATGTAAACTTTGAAAACTGTGGAATTAGAAACATTTAAAATAATTTTGATGATTGCAAAAATGAATGACGAAAAATATATTTAAAAATGTAAACTTTGAAAACTGTGGAAATAAAAAAAATTAAAATGATTTTGATTATTGCAAAAATGTATGACAAAAATATATGTAAAAATGTAAACTTTGAAAACTGTGGAATTAGAAACATTTAAAATAATTTAAATTATTGCAAAAATTTACATCGAACATACAATTGATAGCCGTCTGTTCAGAATGATATTATACAAGACATTTTAAACAAAAGTGTCAACAAAAACAAATATTAAAACAATACAAACAGTGCTATGCTTTTTCCACAGAGTAATTGTGATCGTTTGAAGTAGTGACAGTTTGATTCCATCCGATACCAAGTAATCCTACGGCAAATCAATACAAAACCGATACTGATGAGTTTTGTTCTAAAATTGCACTGAAACTCCTCGACAGTGAACAATTTGACGTTGGTTATCGCATTTTCTTTCAGCCTCTGCTTGAACTAAAATGAACAATTACAATATGAGCAGAAAACCTAAAATGTAAACAATGTATAACAAAAAAAAATTACCAAAATGCAAATTGCTATTTGGTATGAAATAATCGCAATTTCAGTAACAATTTTCGTCGCAATCGAAAAATCCTACTCCAATTAGTCAATGTAAACAATATTTAAAACTCACCAAGGTTATCTTTTGTGCTTTATGTCCTCTTTTTTTTAATGACAATAACAGTAGTGTTTTTGGAGTACAAATCACAAAACAACTCACAGCCGCAAATAAATTAAATATCGACAAAACAAACTACTGTTTTCAAGCCAGAGAACGAAGCAGTGTTGTACAAATCCACCCACTTTATATCATATTTCCCCAGTGAGACATCAAAACGAATGGAAACGCAATCATAACGGAAAAGCGCGGTCAGAAGTGAGCGGGGCAAAATAAGGTGAAAAATCGAGTTGAAATGGCTGAAGTTACAAGGAAATAAACAGCCAAAACAATACGACAATACGACCAGTGTTTTGTTTTTATAATATTGCTAGAAATAAGCAATACTGTGGCTAAAGTTTCTCTTGAAAACCTGAACAATCCATGCGCTGGAGAGTGTTATTCACAGTTAAAAACATACTATTGCATCTTTTGACTAGAAGGAACCGGAAGCTGAAACCCGTGATTATACAAACAACGCGACCATTTTCTGACTGGAATAATTCAATTTGCTCCCCCCCGGCGATTAAGCCTCTCATTAAAGTTATGTATTCATGTTTTGTACTGTACTTGGAATACTCGGAATAATGTCACATTTAATGGCTTTTGTGTTTTAGTTCACCATTTGTTATGCATTTGTTAATCTTCACAAGAGCTGTATTTTCCTCTTCTTTTCACCCAAACGCAGTGCAGTTTGAAGCCTTAAATCACGTAATGAAATACCGCAACGTGTTTTTTTTTACTGTATTGTTTAAATACATAAATTTATCATTCATTTTTGCTACGAAAAAATAAATATTGAGAGTTAAAAGGCACAACGGAGGCCGAGCAGCTGCTATTGTGCCGACTAACGCCATGACGCGGCTGTTTTCAGTAAAAAACAACGACAAAAAACTGAAACCAAACTAAATTAAAAAGCAAGAAAACAGATTTTAAACAAAATGATAGGTCTTACCACAGAGCAAACTTTTAAACATGTAATATATGACGGGCTGCATCAGAGCCAGTTAACTTTAAAATTCGTTCTGGTAAAGAATTAAGAGCGATAACCTAAAAGTATTTATAAAAAGACAGTATTTAAGCGATGGAGGGGAATTTTACAAACCAAACTGTGCGGGAGAAAAAAGAACACGTAAAGCGTAAAATGTGACATTGTTCTTACTTTCTGGTGTTCTCGTTCTTGAGCAGGGCCTTGGCTTGCTGTTCGCTGATGATGGTGGCTTTGACCTGCGGCGGGTTCATGTGCACGTTCAGCTTCCCGCCCACCAGGAGGCGCACTGTGGCCGCGAACTTGGTCTGAGTCTTCAGCACCTGCGGCGGCTGCTTCTCGATGATGAACGTGCTGCGAAACGGAACGAAACAGAACGCAATCGATAAAAGAGCAAACGCATCGAGTCTTTTTCAATATAATTATTTTGCTGGGAAAAAGGGGTTTATTTTTTTAAAGCTGAAACAATATTGAATGTTTGAGTTTTTTTTTTTAAGATTAAAAGATATAAAAAATAAAAAATAATTAAAATCACAATTTATTATACGATATACTACACATATAAAAAATAATAGCAACAAAGATTTTAAAAAATGAAAAAATATATACAAGCACATTTTTCAGCTCTTTAATACAATTTGCTTTCTGTTTAGTTTTAAATATAGTTTGAGCCCTTTTGTTCATTTGCCTTTCTTGTTTATTGAGATGAACTATGTTTTAATCGTTTTTGTTTTGCTATATACAAAATAGCAAAAAAGCTTGATCTCCTTTGATTGTAGAGGAATAAAAAAATGTATTTAAAAATGTTTTAAAATTCCTTGGACTAATATTTTACAAAGACACAAAACAGAATTTGCACGCTTTTTGAAATCGGCTGCTTCACTGCTTCAAATACCACATGAAGAATAACAGCCATTATATATCAGGAGGAGTGGTGCATTAGGCTCCGGGTATGACCTTAACCATTAACCGCACCATAATAAAGAGGGCATAAAAACAATTTGTGCCCATTCAACCGATAAAGACCCCAATCGCTGTATGATTTTTCCATTAGGCTGCATTTCCCGCATGCTTCATAGGAGAGCATCGATGGACACACAATGATTAAGCTGCCCTCCAGGCTCTGTGAAGGGACAAACAACACAGGCTACAGCGGTTCAGTGACTGCTGGTTTACAATTGATCTGATAGGTTTAGTTTGTAGCTGGGACGGTCCTGTTCTGGAGCTGGTTTGGGAGAGTCTGTGTATTTGTTTTTATGGCCCCGACTGATTTAATTATTCTCTTTTGTCCTTTGTCGTTTAACTCGTTTTGCATTGCTAACGTGTGTAGCGCTCTGCAAACTCCCGTTTATCAAATGCACTGTGCAAATTGAGTGGGATCGGACTGACGTGCAGCTCAACTGGAGATCGAGGGGACGAATACCGTGGGGAAAAACGACATATCGGAACATGTCTCGTTGGAAAGTTGCACGATATACTCGGAACGCGCTTCTCGGAACGTAACGTAAACGCACACGCCCGAATACCTCGCCCGCCGTTCGCCTCACTCACTGATGAGTCACCTTGATATAATGATATGATAATAATGCCAATAATTGAAAGGTTGTGATAAAAATAATAATAATTAAACACATTGTTTTAATAAAAATAAATACATTAATTAAGGAAATAGAACCTAGAATAACAGAAAAGGGCAAGCAGTCTTTTCTGACGCACCACCACAACATCCACCACCAAAAACTACATAAATTAAAATAGTAATAATAAATGAAATAAATGTGCACCCAAAGCCACTGTAATACATGTTCCAGGCCTGAGTGTGGCGCTGTGACGCTGCCACAGACCGTGATAGCACCAGAAGAGATAACATGAGGCTATTGACAGTGGACAAAGTGGCAGATATAAAGGGCTAATATAAAGGGCTCTGTGGTGTATATTTGATTAGTGAGGATTCTGCTGGCAACACCGGTGCTGTGATGTCTTTAACTAAAAGAGTTATGGTTTCACTGTAACTGTGGAGACGCCGAAATGGCATTTTGAAACTCTGGGACAGAAACCTTTGACAAGGCCGTAGTCCTGGTTCTATTCTTTATTATGCATTGTCCTTATCAAATGAATACATAAATAAATAAAGTACGTGTATAATTGAGCAAACAAACCCGAGCAGCTTCACCACACGCTGTGACATCATTATATCATGTGTCCAGTTCGTGAATGCAGGTATACTACATACTGCAGTCAGTATGAGGTCATGGGCCCATTTGAGCGAACTAGCCCCACATACTGGTTATTTTTATGTTCTTAATTTACATATTTCCTTCAATCTCAATAGTAACTCTAGACAAACAATAAGCAACAATAAGTAATACAAAGTGCTTTTCTATACATTGTAAACTCACTTCCCGGTCAAGCCTTTTCTGGAGTAAAAGATGTTCTGAAGCAGACTGGTTTAACTCATGAACCGCTGACCTTTGGGTTTGAGGGCGAACGATCTGACTAGGGCTGAAACGAGTGAACCCATTCATGACTCAGACAAATCCGCTCGCAAAATGACACGGAAAATGTTTGGACGATGAACTCGTTTGGTAATGTACTTGTCGGGCCTTGAGTGGCACAACTTTGTCTCGGATACATCTTGTTTTCTTTAAGGCAGGCAATTTGTTAAGTAGACTCAAACGTTTCGACTGCCGGCTGCAAACAAAGTGTCACCGGATGTTATCAAGACTGAAACGCTTAGAAAGAAAGAAAGAAAGAAACTGAAGATTATATTAATTCTATCCTGGTGATAAAAATGTACCGTGTTGTCAAGATTATAAATTGCACCTTTTTTCATAGTTTTTGCCGGGGTACGACTTATACTCCAGAGCGACTTATATGTGATATTATTTATTTTCCCACTGACAACCACAAGAGGGCGCTCTAGGCTCTAAGCGACGCAGAAGAAGAATCTGCACTTCCTCTTCCTCTGGAGTTTGTGGAGTTGTTTAGAAGTGACACAGAGGAAGAAGAATTCAATGGATTTAGTGATTTGGGGTAAAACTGATGCTTTGGTAAACTTGTTAGCATGTTCTTTATGCTATAGTTATCTGAATAACTGTTCATATGTTACGTTAACATACCAGACACTTAACAGTTCTGTCTGTGCGTCATGTAGCTGAAGGTGTTAGCGTTAGCATACGTACACCTATTCACCATGTTCTCTCATCTGTTATTACTTTAAACTGCATTTCAAGATGAAATGTCTCTTCTTGGTCTTGGATTTTATCAAATAAATTTCCCTCCAAAAAATGTGACTTATACTCCAGTGCGACTTATATACGTTTTTTTTTTCTTCTGTACAACTTATATATGTTTTTTTTCTTCTGTATTATGCATTTTTTTGGCTGGACTTATACTCCGGCCTGACCTGGTGACGAGCGCCGAGATGATGTCTGTGATGGTGCCGTTGAGCTCGTTCAGCAGGTCCTCGATGGGGCCGGGGATGGGCAGCTGCTGTCTGAAGTGCTCCGCCCTCCGTATCTGCTGCCTGTTCTGCCAGATCGTCTCCGCCAGCTTCTCGCACCTGGAAATAATGAACGTGGGACGAAAGTGAGGAAGACGGCGCGACATCGAGGGCGACAGAAGAGGTGAGCTGTGTTGTAACGGATGAAGAATGGGAAGATATGTAAACGTGTCAATGGAGAACCACAACATGTCATGCTTGTCCTATTGTTCATATTGGTCTGAGGTTAACCCCGCACTGCAAACTGATTTCAGAACTATGTATTTGGGCCTCAAAACGCCGTGGACACGATAAATGGATACCGTCGGAGCATACTTTTGGCAGCAGGAGAGAAAGCGATTACGGCAAAGAATGCGTGACACGAACTGGGCCGACGATCAAGGACTGGACTGAAATTTGAACTGACATTTGGAAAATTGAGGAAATTATATTCAGACTTAATATGAAAATTGGACAAATTGAATAGACTTTGGATCAAAGGACGATGTCCGATGTTTGAATCCACTCTCCCTGTGTCTTCTTTAATAAAGGAGAAAATAAAAAGGGTTCAAGTTAAAAAAATTATAATAATAAAAAGTAATAATAATAAAAAATACACTCTAATCGTCACCAAAATAATACATAAATAAATTCATTCTTTTTTTTTTAAAATTTAGATTTTTATAAATTAAAACAAATACAAAATTTAATTAAATAAAATTAACATAAAAAATTAAATATACAAATTATAAACTAGCTAAATGGTGCCCTGTAAAGTTAGTTTACATCGACATGGTTTAAGAGAAGCTCTTGTTCTTTCGTTTCTGAATCATGCCGGTGGGTTTCCTCAACAAAGTATTGGAGATCCACCAATGTGCTTTTATTAAACATTTTTTTTACGGCTGATACAATAGTGATTTTAGTATTCAGAGAAGCAGATGAGCAGTGTGATATCTTAAGGCCGACGTGTACGGCCAAAAATGATGATTTCCCCCCAATATATGAGAAAAAACTCATCTCATCCATAAAACTGAACTGCACTCATCTCCACCCAAACAATATTCATATGTAGAGCTGTTGGAACTGAACTTTCTACATTCTGTTGTATTGTACAGTACGATTGATTGTGACTCTCCAGAGCTGTGCAGTCTTTACCAGGAAGTAACATTATACTCTGAACATCTGACAAATAGCAGTAATTGTGCGACTCTGCAAACTGGCGTAATTTCAGCCCGATTCGCCTCTCCGCAAATTTGTGGAGGCGTGTCCCGAGCGGTGCTTCTCGTCAGCGCAAACGCAATCTTATTCAACGTGTTGCCGTGGCTGTCGACTCGCAGCTTCCGAGATGTCAGAACCTCACCATTGTTGCTTGAGAACAGCCAATCAGAGCAGCATTGCATCAGCTTGTGTCAACTCGTGGAAACGGCGAGTGAGGGGCGTCGTCCGTCTCGCGAGTGCGAGTATGTGATCCGCGCACCTCGTGTCGCGGAAAATAGTCTATTGCGCAGCCGGTTAGGGAAAAAGTACAGTCTGATTGTATTTGTAATGTACCGTATTTTCCGGACTATAAGTTGCACCTTTTTCATAGTTTTGGCCGGGGTGCGACTTATACTTATATACTTATACTCCGGAGCGACTTATATGGGATATTATTTGTTATTTTCACACTTGCAACCACATTTCATATTCCAGTGCGACTTAAATATGTTTTTTTCTTCTCTATTATGCATCTTTTGGCTGGTGCGACTTATACTCCGGTGCGACTTATAGTCTGGAAAATAGGGTATTTAAAAGAGTACAATTCTACACAGAGAGCACGTTTTAAACACATCAAGGAGCTTTAACATTAGAGCGAAGACTGAATTATGAACTGATAAACTAATACAAGAATCCCATCCATTTCAGAAGCTGTTTGGAGGAATTTAAACTACAGATAAAAGCAGATTTTTCTATATTTTGCCAAACCCGAATTGAACTGAACTGATCTTTTTAGTTTGACTTCTTTGACAGTCAAAAGTCCAGTAGTGTGAATATGAAACGAGACGAACAGTGAGAGCTGGAGGAGAAAGCCAATAACGCCCTCACACTTCCCGTCTCCAGTGGCGAGCCGGTACCAGGGCCTGACCTCTGGCTGGCGTTTGGGGAGGGGGAGGGGTGTGATGCTGCGGAGGACGTACCAGGACTGTAGGATGTCCAGACCCCCCTCGGGCGGACCCCCGTTGCCTGCCAGCTGCTGCCGTCTCTTCCACTGGATCAGCTCGTCGTCCAGGATCACCGTCTGCTGCTTCCTCAACAGATGCAGGGTTTTCTGGTGCTTCTCCGCCAGGTCCTGCAACCACGGCAACCATCAGCACCAACACTTTGCCCATTTCATTTTGCTTTTATGTTGAAACTTCAAACTCCATTTTGCATTCTTTACCATATCTACGTTCCATTTAATCAAATTGCAGGGTTTCAAAACAGAAGTCACAGCATAGTAAAAGTAAAGTTAGGTAAAAGGCACGGTGGTGGAAGAAGTATTTGTTACTTGATTGCGTATGATTTTATAATTTTGACTGCATTTGGTGCATTTATACCAGTTGTACAGATGAATTATAGTTTTACACCAATGGACCAGGTGTTTGTGGAGAAAACTGTAGAAAATGACAGGAAGTGACATCACACCAGGGACACTCATTCCAGTCAAAGTTTAAACAATCAAAAACAACTTAACACTAATTCAACAAAATAAAGTCGTTCTCATTATTTTATTTGTCAAAAAATAAATAAAAGTGACGTTAGATTAGAGTTATTAGAGTTTTGGCCCAGTGTTTGCTGTGTAATTTCGTAGTGTGATGTCACTATTCAGTGACAAATTCAGGAAGTTAAATCATAAACATAAAGAATGTGCTATTCTGTGATAACATTTTTATAATTTTTAGCTAAATTCTAAATATATTCATCTTAACTGCATTTTAGTTCAATGAGTCGTCCGATCTGTAGGGGGCACTTTAAGGAAAAGTACAGACATGAAAAGTATTTTTTAATTAAAAATGTACTTTTTTACTCTAAAGGTATTTTTTACTGAATTGATTTCTTAATTTTTCTTGCAATTTTTATAATTTTTTAACTTGAACTCTGTACATTTAGGCTAAAAAAACAAACGTACAAATACCTGCTCTCAAATGTAGTAACGTGAAAGTAAACAGCATTCAGTAAATAAAATAAATAAAATAAATAAAATAAATAAAATAAATAAAATAAATAAAATAAATAAAATAAATAAAGCGTGATCCAAGCCTCCTGTCGTAAAAAGTTTGGTACAAATACTCTGGCACGCACCAGTCTGTATTTCTGTAGTGTGTTGGCCTCCCTCGTGAGCCACGCCTCCACTGTGGCACGTTTGCTGAGCAGGCCGGGCTCGCGTAGCTGCCGGTCAGCAGGGGGCAGCGTGGCAAGACTGGACAGTTGGGCTGCGGTGGCAAAACATCAGAGGCAACAGTTATGTATATGTACAAGTACAAGTACAAGTACAAGTACAAGCCCTTTGAACGTGTAAACAGTGATCTTTCCTCACCCTGGATGCGGAGGCTCTCTTGGTACTGGATGATGAAGTACTCCTGGTTGTGTTGCAGTTTCCGCAGGTCGTTTTCCGTGTCCTGCGTGAACATCCTTAGCTCCTCGAAGGCCTGGTTGATCTGCTGGTACTTCTGCGACATGCTGTCCATCATGGCGCCCAGCGGAGACGCCGACTGCGAGGCGACAACGGCAGACTCGGTCAACGCGCGGCGGGAAAACGGCCTGCGACGGCAGCAATTCGGGAAAAAAAAACCTGACGGACGCGAAGCAGTGAACGTCGGAGTTTCGAGACCATTTTCACATTCGTCCGACGACACAATGGTCAGACGTTTACACCAGGGCATTCTATCGTTGTGTCCCTGGGCAAGACTCTCCTCTCGCCATTCCTCTTTTGTCGAAGCGCGACAGTGTCTGAACGGGAGCGCGTTTGAGCGGTCGAATAAACGCAGAGCAAAACCGCGCCCGTGGTCATAGTTCTGTAGCTGCTGAAGTCATCAAACCAAGGAAGACTTCATAAACATGTCTCGAATCTCCACCGACTCGCGAGACAAGAGGAAATTAACTTGTTATCAGGCGACTGCAGACGGCGCGGTCGGTTAAAGCCGAGCACGGTGGGGGGGGCGGCGCGTTCAGGGGTCCCGGCGAACGCGGGGAATTTAAATCGCTCCGAACGCGATCATAGAAACAATAACAATCTGGTGTCATCGGGAAATCAGTTCACTGCAGGAGACTCTGGGACACGCACTGGGCTCGGTTGAATAACTTTGTGACTTTTCTGCTGGGGGTCTCCATGGAGATGTCATTGCTTTGCCTTGAATGTCCCACGGTATGGCATTAGGTGTATACCTCTAGCATTTCTTAGCGTTAAGTTCCATTACGGGCGATTTTACTGCTCTAAAATAACCTTGAATGTGAGACGGGTTCTATCAGACTCTCTATGTTCCATCAGAAGAGTTACGCAGTGCATCGTGACGTTCAAAGAGAGTGGAATTAAATGAGAGGAGACTCTGTTTTAAGATAAATCTATTAAATCATCCTCATTGTGAGAGCATTGCAGAAAAGGTGCGTCCGAGGAGCTGGTCTCAAGCTTGTACTGCTCTGAGCTGACTAAGCCCCGCCCTCAGGAAGTAGTTCTTTAACAAAAAATAAATACAAAAATAAATATTGAAAGATTTGTCCAGATGACTACTTTTGAAACGATTCTATTGTTATGAAGATAAAACCAAATCTAGCCCTTTGGTAAATTGGTTTATCAACATTACTTCTTACTTGTTTTAAATCTGCGCAAGTTGTATGAATAAAGTGAATATTACACAGGCAAGAATATTAAAACGCATTAATTAAAACCGATTTTCTTTTCCATAACAGAATCGTTAAAATTCTCACCGGTCGTTGCACGCGGTCGCGTATCTGGGCAACAGCGAGCCCGCGGCGTGAGCGCACATCGACGCGCGGCGGGAGAAACGGACGAATATCTCGCGCTTCTTCGGATTCATGGATTTACCCGCCGCATTTTCCCACGCGACGGGAAGAAAAAAATAAAAGAATAACAATAATAATCCAGCTTTGCCGTCTCCGAAGCTCGCTCAGGTGTCACGAGTACGCAGCGCGTCCGCGGAATCAAATTGAGCCGTCATTTTGCTGTTATACAATTTACTGTCATTATGTAGCTGTGGCGTGTTGTGCGAGTTCGCGGGTGAATAATCCATGGGAAAGACACGGCGCGTACACGAAAAATGTGAGAAGGAATCGGACGTGGTTCGCGATGGCGCTCGGCTCACGTCAGCGGTTGAAGGCGACAGCTTGACAAATTCGCGGCCAGGCCCAGAATCTGACCTGCTGGACGTTTCTAGCCACACATTTCACGTAATTTCAAGAGCTTTGTTGCGCGGTGTTTTAAAATACTTTCCCACCAGAATGTTCGAAATTCTGGAGGCAAAATGAAGCCAATTTTCAAAGATGAACCGACATCAGATCGAAATGCAAACGGTTTTATGAACACGGGAGACGGAATGGTTCTTGTGACTAAAATAAATGATCAGGTTCAAAATGTAAAAGTCGCACTAGAGTATAAGTCACATTTTTGGGGGAAATTTGATAAAATCCAAGACCAAGAACAGACATTTCATCTTGAAATGCAGTTTAAAATAATAACAGATTAGAGAACATGGTGAATAGGTGTACGTATGCTAACGCTAACACCTTCAGCTACATGACGCACAGACAGAACTGTGGTAAGTGTCTGATATGTTAACGTAGCATATGAACAGTTATTCAGATAACTGTAGCATAAAGAACATGCTAACAAGTTTACCAAAGCATCAGTTTTACCCCAAATCACTAAATCCATTGAATTCTGCAATTTATAGTCCGGAAAATACGGTACAGTACATGTTTTATGCAATCATATCAAAGTTTAAAAAAATAATACGTTTTATTACAGTAAGCAACATTTTTGATTTTCCGGAGTAGATTTGACAATGGTTATGTACAGTACAGATCTGATTATGGTTATGTACAGTACAGATCTGATTATGGTTATGTACAGTACAGATCTGATTGTGGTTATGTACAGTACAGATCTGATTGTGGTTATGTACAGTACAGATCTGATTATGGTTATGTACAGTACAGATCTGATTGTGGTTATGTACAGTACAGATCTGATTGTGGTTATGTACAGTACAGATCTGATTGTGGTTATGTACAGTACAGATCTGATTATGGTTATGTACAGTACAGATCTGATTGTGGTTATGTACAGTACAGATCTGATTGTGGTTATGTACAGTACAGATCTGATTGTGGTTATGTACAGTACAGATCTGATTGTGGTTATGTACAGTACAGATCTGATTGTGGTTATGTACAGTACAGATCTGATTATGGTTATGTACAGTACAGATCTGATTGTGGTTATGTACAGTACAGATCTGATTGTGGTTATGTACAGTACAGCTCTGATTGTGGTTATGTACAGTACAGATCTGATTGTGGTTATGTACAGTACAGATCTGATTGTGGTTATGTACAGTACAGATCTGATTGTGGTTATGTACAGTACAACATTTAGAGTAAACTGCAGGTAATGTTTCTTCATTGTAGGGATGTCAAGATTATCAGGTTGATTGATAATCGTCATTGTTCAGCTCACAATATGACAGTAAGTACCAAAAAATAATAATCGTGACAATTTCAGAAGCAAAATTACGTATTTTTTGTGGAATATACAGCAAAAAATAGACATAAATATAAATAATAATGGAACTTTCTTTAGTCTTTATTTAGTCTGGGACTCACGTTGGTGGCTTCCCGCACCAGCCTCTGCTCCGTGTACAGGATGTGCTTGATGCATCGGACCAGCTCCAGAGGACATCGGTCGTACGTGCTCTGGAAGAGAGACAAATGCAGTACTTTTATACTTCTATACTTTTATACTTTTATACTTTCACCCGGTACACGAGGGTGGATGGATGAGCACAGAAGTGATCTTGTGACATAAGCCCAACATTGACGGACTTTACTTTGGTAGATTTCTTATGCAATCATATAAAATAAATAAAATCTGTAATTATGTGTGTGATGAATAATAAACAACATTTCGTTCCTCCCGCTGGGTCGTGCAAACATGGAGGGTGAAGACTTGACCTCCGCCAACATGCTCTTGTATTAGTGGTTAATATATTCATACTTTAGTAACCTTCAGTTTCACCAGCGGCGCACTAGAGGATTTAAAAATATTCCTGCATTTTAAGACTTTAAGTGTGCAAAAAACATGAGCATTTTTGTCAATTTCAGCACAAAAGAGCTGGGGAAAAAACTTGCTCGCTTATCGTGAGCAGATTCGCCTTCCCACGATACCGTACGACCGCCTGAAGGCATCGCCCGCTCGTCTCCTTGGAGATTGGCAGGTTTAACACCGTACGGCGGAACGTTACCGCCAACGAGACCGTCGGGCGGCTGAAGGGTTCTAATCTAGTCACAAATCCGGTCGCAGGAGTTCAACGGGAAAAGCAGATATTTGAGCAAATGATTGAAGATGGAACACTCGGCACAGCGCCACCATCATCGTCGTCATCATCGTCGTCGTCGTCGTCATCATCATCATCATCATCATCATCATCATCATCATCATCATCATCATCATCATCATCATCATCATCATCATCATCATCATCATCATCATCATCATCATCATCATCATCATCATCATCATCATCATCATCATCATCATCATCATCATTTCATGCCCGACACAGCACGGGCCGTTGGCCGGGCGGCGGGTCGAACGTGCCCAGAGAGAGAAGCCGCCGATGTGCCCTGTTAGCGGCGGTTAGGCCTGAGCAGCCGCGTCCGCCGCCGCGCCGCTCTCCAATTTCCGAGTCCGGGAAACGCGCACGGCGCTAATGGAGCACATGTCGAGATCAGGAAGCGCTTCGTTCAAAGGGTTAATGACCAACGGGATGGGCGCGGCGGGGGGAAGCGATGGCGGGGTCTCTCTTCAGGTCGGAGCTGCGACTAAGCGTTTGAATGATTGTCGGTTGTAGATGGCTCTGGCGGCGTGACACGTGCCGGGAAAAGAGGTTTTGTGAGTCAGATGGAGCCGCAATTGCATGAAAATGACAGGATTTTTCAAATAAATGTAGCGTATGGGATGAAAACGCTCTTTTGTTATTAAAGGTACTGCACCAGGGTCCTCAAACGCCTTCGCTTCCCTTTCCTCTGGCTCCAAATTTGTGGGGGGAAAAAATCCTAAATTAAAATGAGAGTTAATTGCAGCGCTAACAACGAAAAGGTTCAGGTTCAAACTCCTCCATTTAGGACAGGACTTTTTTTTCGAAAATCGCTTGCAAATTTTGAGTTCCGGGTTGTGTTTTTTTGTGTTTGTGCCGCTCCTGAACTGCATAAAAAAGGTCATATTTTCATGTTTTTTTAAGGTCTGTCTCGGGTCTGTCTCGGGTCTGTCTCGGGTCTGTCTCGGGTCTGTCTCGGGTCTGTCTCGGGTCTGTCTCGGGTCTGTTTCAAGTCTGTCTCAGGTCTGTCTCAGGTCTGTCTCAGGTCTGTCTCAGGTCTCTTTCAGGTCTCTTTCAGGTCTCTTTCAGGTCTGTCTCAGGTCTGTCTCGGGTCTGTTTCAAGTCTGTCTCAGGTCTGTCTCAGGTCTGTCTCGGGTCTGTCTCGGGTCTGTCTCGGGTCTGTCTCGGGTCTGTCTCGGGTCTGTCTCGGGTCTGTCTCGGGTCTGTCTCAGGTCTGTCTCAGGTCTCTTTCAGGTCTCTTTCAAGTCTGTCTCAGGTCTGTCTCAGGTCTGTCTCAGGTCTGTCTCAGGTCTGTCTCAGGTCTCTTTCAAGTCTGTCTCAGGTCTGTCTCAGGTCTGTCTCAGGTCTGTCTCAGGTCTGTCTCAGATCTGTTTCAGGTCTGTCTCAGGTCTGTCTCAGGTCTGTCTCAGGTCTGTCTCAGGTCTCTTTCAGGTCTCTTTCAAGTCTGTCTCAGGTCTGTCTCAGGTCTGTCTCAGGTCTGTCTCAGGTCTGTCTCAGGTCTCTTTCAAGTCTGTCTCAGGTCTGTCTCAGGTCTGTCTCAGGTCTGTCTCAGGTCTGTCTCAGGTCTGTCTCAGGTCTGTTTCAAGTCGGTCTCTTTCAGGTCTCTTTCAGGTCTCTTTCAAGTCTGTCTCAGGTTTGTCTCAGGTCTGTCTCAGGTCTGTTTCAGGTCTGTTTCAAGTCTGTCTCAGGTCTCTTTCAGGTCTCTTTCAAGTCTGTCTCAGGTCTGTCTCAGGTCTGTCTCAGGTCTGTTTCAAGTCTGTCTCAGGTCTCTTTCAAGTCTCTTTCAAGTCTGTCTCAGGTTTGTCTCAGGTCTGTCTCAGGTCTGTCTCAGGTCTGTCTCAGGTCTGTCTCAGGTCTGTCTCAGGTCTGTCTCAGGTCTGTTTCAAGATAATGGACCCAGTAATGACCGGGATACCAGCTGTTCCCAGGTTAAAGCCATTGTTGATGTTAAATATGCTATGAAAAACACGCACATTTCATTAGCATCCATTCAGCTTTAAGCGACACAGGAGAGGGATAAGTACATAAAACTATCCTTTGAAAATGAAGCAAATCTGAAAAGTGTCCAATTATGTTAAGTACAGTTGTATTAAGTCTTTTTGGCACAGAAAATACAGGTTACAGCTTTTATTCTTTGATATTCATCCTAATTTGTAGTTTATGGACTTTAGCTTTTAAGCCAAATAAGGCCAAATAATAAACTCTTGGCCGTTAACAGCTCAAGTACAAGACGACGGGTAAATGCCATCTGGCTTTGTGTTGGGTCCGCCGTGCAGGGCGTGGAGACGGGATCGTAAATAGTGGCACTGCGGGAGACGGAGGATTGTGGGGTCTAATGTCATGCACACGCAGAACATGTTCCCGAGGCGTTACGGGCACATTTTCACAACTATTTTTCATAGTCCTGGCCGGGGTGCGACTTATACTTAGATTTATACTTATATACTTATACTCCAGAGCGACTTATATACAATATTATTTGTTATTTTCACACTTGCAACCGCATTTCATACTCCAGTGCGACTTATATGTTTTTTTCTTCTCTATTATGCATTTTTTGGCTGGTGCGACTTATAATCTGGAAGATATGGTAATTTATGGTCACTAAAGGCTTCTAGATAGAAAATATTAACGATTAAATGTAATTATTGTATGTATGGACCCTCAGTCGTTCAGGTATAGGTTCAATAGTAAAAGAATGGGCAAAAGTAGCTTCTGAATTAAATTAAATTAAATTAAATCAAAAGTGTAATGTGAATCTGAAATTGTTTATTCTATCACACAGTAAAAGTATCACATAAAATCTATTCAAGTAAAAGTCACATAACAGTAAATGTATGTAAATTAAAAATAAGTATGGAAAGTACTTTTTACGTTTCAGTTCAGTTGTCAAATGTAGTGGAGTATAAAGTTCCAATATCTTAAATGTAGCTAAGTAAAAGTAAAAAGTATCCACAGTAAAATGTACTTAAAGGCGTAATGGACGATTTTTTTGACCCAAGTCTCATTTCCTCGTGACGTGGACTGCCGATTAGTCCTGCCACGCGTGCGGCTCGTCCCCTTAGAGCAGCACATTTCCGCGTGTCTAAGCGCATGGATCTATCATAATATAGTTCCCTCAGTGTACGGGACAAAAATGAAGACGGAGAAAGACAGTTCGAGCTCAGAAGAGACGGAAATCTACGGGAGACGAGAGATGCGATGTGATCCGTCGCGCTACTAAACACATGCGTTCAAATAAGAGACATTTTACATTGATCTGATAATTAAAACTCAACAAGACATTTGTTTTGGATTCCCATAATATAATTTGACTAGGGTTGAAAAATGAATACATTTTAGTCAATATTGCACATTAATAATTGCGATAAACAACAATATTGAAGACTCTATAGCGTAAAAAAAATCGGATTTATTTTTAGCTGCACTGAATAAATCTGGGAAAGAGACAATATCAGACACCTTCTTGTCCAAACCGTGCATTTACCGGTCACGTGTGCGGAACGTCCAGCGAGTCTGCGCCAGGCTTTACCTTGAGCTGGTTGGCGTAGTGTCCGAGTTTGATTTTGAGCAGGAAGCCGTCCTCGCCCACCTGGTGCTCCGCCTTGTTCTGCAGCTCCTGGATCAGACCGTCTAGGAGCCGCTTGGCCTTTAACTCCTCGTGAGGGTTCTCCAGGTCCACGGCATCCCTGCAGAACACAACACCGGCGTTCACCAAAACATCAATAACAACAACGACAACACGACCACGTTGCGTTTCGTCAACAGTTTTGCATTCATAGGCCCGTCGAGATAACGCATGTTTGAAGTTCATTAAATGGTTTTGTGACATATTGTGACATGAAGAGGGCAATATGGAAATTTAGATCATATCGTGAATGAATATGCAACATTTGAATATGAAGTATAGTGTTATAGTAAAACATTTCACATACGGAGCTCATAATAAAAATAAATAAAAAGAAGAAAAAAGAACATTATGTGATATGTTTGTATTCATTTTACAGACATTTCACATTATAATTTTTTATCATTTTTATTTTTCAATCAGCTCTTTTTGTTGCATTTTTACAGTACAAATGATAAAATTGATTCTGTTTTTTTTGTTTTGTTTTTGTAATATGGTATAAAGCATACTTTGAAGAACTACAGTAGGTGGCGGTAATGTACCACTTAGATACCGACCACCAGAAAACACAAAAGAAGAGGAAAAATATATCAAACTTTTGCATTTCAAAATAACATTCATGCTAAATTTCAATATATTCGGCTCCTCGCACGTCAACTGTGCCAACGACCAGAGTAAAAAAAAGTGCATTTAAAAACAAGCATTGAAGAGAACAGACAGTGTTGCCAAATGGAGGAGCGCAGAGAGTTACGGCCGGCCAAACACTTAAAAAACCAAACAAAAGAAGTATTAAATGGATCCATAAGTGCAGGAGCCGCAAACTTTTAGAAGACGAGCAGATGCCTTTAGGACGAGCTCCAGTTGAGCGGTGGAGGACTGACTCGCACAAAGTAATGTGCGAGTGCGGTCGATGTAACACGTACAGCGCAAAATCTTCACAGAACGCTGGGTTTATAGAGAAAGAAAACCGTGGTGCAGCACTTAAACCTCAGCAACATTTGCTGATTGTCCCTCCCAAAGGCGGAGATCGGAGATTGGCGCATGCGTCGTTAAGTAGAGGCGGGGCAATTGCACAACTTCCTCTAAGAGTTTGTGGAGTTGTTTAGAAGTGACACAGAGGAAGAAGAATTCAATGGATTTAGTGATTTGGGGTAAAACTGATGCTTTGGTAAATTTGTTAGCATGTTCTTTATGCTATAGTTATCTGAATAACTGTTCATATGTTACGTTAACATACCAGACACTTACCACAGTTCTGTCTGTGCATAGGTGAATAGGTGGACGTATGCTAACGTAACACTTTCAGCTACCGTATTTTCTGGACTATAAGTCGCACCTTTTTTCATAGTTTTGGCCGGGGTGCGACTTATACATATCTTTATACTTATACTTAAATTGTTATTTTCACACTTTTTTCACCACATTTCATACTCCAGTGCGACTTATATATTTTTTTTTCTTCTCTATTATGCATTTATTTGGCTGGTGCGACTTATACTCCAGTGCGACTTATAAAATACGGTATTTGCGTTGAGTTTGGTGTGGACGGGGCCGGAGTGTCTAGATAAGTCAGTAGCGTGTGTCTGTACTGACCACAGCTGTCCCTCGAGCCACTGGGACAGGTAGTGGCGCACCTCGATGGGGAAGTGCTGCCCGTACAGAGACTGCATCTGGTGCAGAGCGTCACCCTGAAGCTGCTGGGCCTGGATCCACACGGCCATCGTCTGCTCCCTGCAAAACCACACGCAAAACCACCAGGAAGTATTACAATTATGGATCCACACGGCCATCGTCTGCTCCCTGCAAAACCACACGCAAAACCACCAGGAAGTATTACAATTATGGATCCACACGGCCATCGTCTGCTCCCTGCAAAAACCACCAGGAAGTTCAGCTTTTAAACACTCATCTGCATCGTATTAGACGGTTTAGTTTAAGTTTATTTATTCATTGAGACGGGGACAGTGCACAACATACATTAAACCAGGGGTGTCCACACTTTTTTCATTGAGGGAAACATTTTGAAACATATACGGAGCATAGGGCCACAAAAACATGACATTGTTGAATTTGTTGAATGACAAAGTGAATCATTAGAAATTTTGCATTTGACATTGTCTTGATGAGCCTCCATACCTTTAATAAGATTAGGAACATTAATATTAGGTTGGTATAACATCAAAATGCTTGAATCTTCCCAATTTTACAGCAAGAAGTACAACTTTTCGTTGTTTGTCTTAGCAGGAAGCCGGAGGGCCAACAAAAAATGGTCTGAGGGCCGCATTTGGCCCCCGGGCCGTAGTTTGGACATGTCTGCATTAAGCGAAACAGAAAAAGACGCTTTGTACCTGGTTGTTGTGGCTATGTTTACATGTAGAGGGCGCTAGATCGACATTCAAACAATATCTGTGAATGTGGTTTTGAAGATATGCAACATTTGAATTGAATTTATGTTTTTAGTGAAAAATGAATATAATAAATATATAATTAAAACATAATTAAATGAAATTAAAATCATGTTGTAAACTGTCAAATAAAAGATATAATGTGATGTTTCTGCACTTTTGTGATTCATTTTACAGACTTTTCACATCTTTTTGCTCATTAAATCAAGTTTTAACACATTTCTGCTAAACTGACATCATACAATATTGAGATTTCACTTCATTTCTAACAATATCAGCCGCCTGTGTTAACGTGCACAACAAAGATCTGATTATAATCTGATTTCTGGACTTTTCAGATTACTTAAATGACACAAAAACCTCACAATCGGAAAACAAATCAAACCGTTTTTTTTCTTTCGAGAAAATTATATGGAAAATTGGCAAAAACAAAAGTGAAGTTTAAATATTACAATTATTCTAAAATGTTTTGTATTTTGTCGTCCAAGTACCACAGCTACAAACGTTACACATCCTCTTGTTAATTTATGGGTTAGTATTTGATCTACTCCTCCGTTTTCCCCTTCATTATCTTTTTTCCAACAACGCTTCCTGTTCTGCTCTTCTCGAATAAACATCGTTCAAATCGAAAGAACGCAAATCCAAACCGCAATAAAAAACAAATAAAACCAGTCAAATCGAGACCAGAGGGAGAGCGGAGGAAGTAGATAGTTACGTTTCACCGGCAGCGAAGAGCGCGTTTCGAGAATTTCCCAACGCAAAACCGAACGTCACCAATTGCTGTTTCGCTTTCATTTGCGCCTCTCTCTCCTTCCTTTAGCTCTCTGTGTGTGTGTGTGTGTGTGTGTGTGTGTGTCTGCGTGTGTGTCTGCGTGTAAGTGTGTGTGTGCGTCTGCGTGTAAGTGTGTGTGTGTGTGTCTGCGTGTGTGTAAGTGTGTGTGTGTGTGTCTGCGTGTGTGTCTGCGTGTGTGTGTGTGTGTGTGTCTGCGTGTATGTGTGTGTGTCTGCCTGTAAGTGTGTGTGTGTCTGCGTGTAAGTGTGTGTGTGTGTGTGTGTCTGCGTGTAAGTGTGTGTGTGTGTGTGTGTGTGTGTGTCTGCGTGTAAGTGTGTGTGTCTGCGTGTAAGTGTGTCTGCGTGTGTGTGTGTCTGCGTGTAAGTGTGTGTGTGTCTGCGTGTAAGTGTGTGTGTGTCTGCGTGTAAGTGTGTGTGTGTGTCTGCGTGTAAGTGTGTCTGCGTGTGTGTGTCTGCGTGTAAGTGTGTGTGTGTGTCTGCGTGTAAGTGTGTGTGTGTGTGTGTCTGCGTGCAAGTGTGTCTGCGTGTGTGTGTCTGCATGTAAGTGTGTGTGTGTGTCTGCGTGTAAGTGTGTGTGTGTGTGTGTCTGCGTGTCTGCGTGTAAGTGTGTCTGCGTGTAAGTGTGTGTGTGTGTGTCTGCGTGTAAGTGTGTGTGTGTGTCTGCGTGTAAGTGTGTGTGTGTGTGTGTGTGTGTAAGTGTGTGTGTGTGTCTGCGTGTAAGTGTGTGTGTGTCTGCGTGTAAGTGTGTGTAAGTGTGTGTGTGTCTGCGTGTAAGTGTGTGTAAGTGTGTGTAAGTGTGTGTGTGTGTCTGCGTGTAAGTGTGTGTGTGTGTCTGCGTGTAAGTGTGTCTGCGTGTGTGTGTCTGCGTGTAAGTGTGTCTGCGTGTGTGTGTCTGCGTGTAAGTGTGTGTGTGTGTCTGCGTGTAAGTGTGTGTGTGTGTGTGTCTGCGTGTAAGTGTGTGTGTGTGTCTGCGTGTAAGTGTGTCTGCGTGTCTGCGTGTAAGTGTGTCTGCGTGTAAGTGTGTGTGTGTGTGTGTGTGTCTGCGTGTAAGTGTGTGTGTGTGTGTCTGCGTGTGTGTGTAAGTGTGTGTCTGCGTGTAAGTGTGTGTGTGTCTGCGTGTAAGTGTGTGTAAGTGTGTGTAAGTGTGTGTGTGTCTGCGTGTAAGTGTGTGTAAGTGTGTGTAAGTGTGTGTGTGTGTCTGCGTGTAAGTGTGTGTGTGTGTCTGCGTGTAAGTGTGTGTGTGTCAGTTTATTTGGCGTTGTGGTTTTTGTTTGGTACCGCCGAGCTCTTCCAGTCAGCGCGCCCACAGAGCAGCTCTTCAGAAGAACGGCGGCATGTGTGTCCGTAAAGTGACACAGAGCTCAGTTTGTGGGAAACGTGTGGTCAGACGACAAGAAAACGCCAACGACTGCAGAGTTCACGCAGCAACCGATCTTACCGTCACTGGGGTAAACAAACAAACAAACAAACAAACAAAACAACGATTTTTATTGAGCATCACGAGGACAAACAGTATTGGAGGTTTTTCGGTGGAGGGGCCGTCACTTGTTTGTCTTTTGAAGCTTTAATTGGATGTTTTTGCAGCTTTTCAAAATATTTCTTAAGAACAATATCAGTGGCGTGGGGTCAGATGCGGTGCATGGTCAATAAATTATAAAACCACCAATTGTCATTCTTCTGAATAATACAATTACTATGGCTCGTCACAGTCTTTGTGCTACAATGTGAAATGTCGTCAAGTATTGAATGAAAAAAATGAATGGAATCACCACAAAAGTGCAGAAATATCATTGTATCTGCTTGTTTGCAAGATTAAAGAGTTTATTTATTATTTGTTTCCATAGCTGCATTTTATGGTTAATTTTTGAGCACCACTCGGGAGCACAGAGGGGCTTCCTTTGGTACACGTTTTAGCTTAAACTCGTATATTCATGTACGCATTTAGATAACAAAGTTGCAGATTCTTTTTACTAATTGTGCGCTAAAACAAATAGGACAAACTGCAGAATTTAAAAGTGGTGAAAAGCACTACCATTTGTTGAGTGTGTGAAATGCAAAAACTTTACAAAAAAAGAGATTACCATATTTTCCGGACTATAAGTTGCACCTTTTTTCATAGGCCGTGGAGCGACTTATACGTGATATTATTAACACTTATTTAATTATTATAGCATTTCGTTTGTTATTTTCACACTGACAACCACAAGAGGGCGCTCTAGGCTCTAAGCGACGCAGAAGAAGAATCTGCACTTCCTCTTCCTCTGGAGTTTGTGGAGTTGTTTAGAAGTGACACAGAGGAAGAAGAATTCAATGGATTGAGTGATTTGGGGTAAAACTGATGCTTTGGTAAACTTGCTAGCATGTTCTTTGTGCTATAGTTATCTGAATAACTGTTCATATGTTACGTTAACATACCAGACACTTACCACAGTTCTGTCTGTGCGTCATGGTAGCTGGACTGTCCTGAGATTACCCTTTCACCTATCCCCTGGTAACGCTGTCTTGCTTGCATACCGAACCGTGAACAGACCTGACTAGGCCTCTCGCTGGAAGAATCTTTTGTTTGTTGTAACTCTTAACTAAGAGATTTTGTATTTTTTTGTTCCGTTATCATCAAAGACTGTTTATTCATCGCCTGTTTCCAGCTCCGTTCGGCTGCTCGTGACACTATTCACCATGTTCTATAATCTGTTATTACTTTAATTTCAAGATGAAATGTCGGTTCTTGGTCTTGGATTTGATCAAATCAATTTCCCCCAAAAATGCAACTAATATGCTTGTTTGTTTTTTCTTCTCTTATGCATTTTTTGGCTGGTGCGACTTATACTCCGGTGCGACTTATAGCCCGGGACATACCGTACTTTCATTGCTAATCTAATGATGAAACACAATATAATCAATAAACCGTTACAATCTATTTTGAAACACAGCCTTCCAATGACCCATGTGTCCTCATATGTACAAGAGAGAGGACTGCACTTGTGGGAAGCTAATCCACTCAGGTGCTAATGCGGCTAACGCTAATGCTGCTAAAGCTAACCCGCATCGTTTGCCCAGGTGGCGTCAGGTCAGGGAGTCAAACGATTAGACTTAGGCCTGACTCTGCGGGTTTGCGTAAAGCAAACAATTACGTGTTTTAGGCTGTTCACCTCATTACTTTACTTTTTCATTATGGATGTTTTTAATGCTCAAAAATACTTGCTCTCTAACCGAGAGCTGGGCCAGAGTTTTTTTTTGTGCAATACATTTTTGTAGACAATGTGGCGATAAACAATAGCATTGAAACAACTTTATGAAACTGATGCACCGTCCCCTTTGTTCACAATTATCGGCCTGAGATCAACAATGGACAATTTATGACATCACCAGAACTCTGTATTTGGACTTCAGAGCTCTGTATTTGGACCTCAGAACCTCCGAGCTCTGTATTTGGACTTCAGAGCTCTGTATTTGGACCTCAGAACCTCCGAGCTCTGTATTTGGGCATTAGAGCTCTGTGTTTGGCCCTCAGAACCTCACAGAACCTCAGAACTCTGTATTTGGGCATTAGAGCTCTGTATTTGAACGTCAGAACCTCAGAACTCTGTATTTGGGCCTCAGAGCTCTTTATTTGGACGTCAGAACCTCAGAACTCTGTATTTGGACCTCAGAGCTCTGTATTTGGGCCTCAGAACTCAGTTTTTTAAGGGTTCTCGAGGCCATGACTTTATTTATTTGTCCTATTCGTTGGTAACATGTTTATATTTTTTAGCAAGATTCTAAATGAGTCATCCGAACTGTCAGAGGCACTTTAAATTGAAAATGTGATAATTATTGAGCCCCAAAATCCATTGTTCCATCTGTCATTTACTGAAGTCGATATAGTGATTATGGCGACAGCAACAAGATCCAGGCCATTTGAAACATTTCAGTCTTTAAAAGTGACGCAACAATACCCCGCGGGCGAGGTCAACGTCGCCACGGCCATTTTGCTTCATTTATCGTTCAAAATTGCGATTCCGATTTTGAATGCGTCTGATCTTTCTGCGCCGCGTGGAGGCAGAAGCTTCCACATTCTCTCAGGTTTGTCTGCGAGCGGCGCAGGGCTTTATCAGGCGGGGCATCTGTAGCGAGCAGCTGTGGCTCGGGGGCGACAGCTGATAGGAGGACGAGCGACAGGAAGCGCCGTATACAGTTGCAGCGCTACAATTCAGGTCGTCTCGGTTTCTGTCCAAATGTGTGTGACGACGTGCAGCACCGCGAGTCTGACTGGAGTCTGAGATATTCGCACGTCGTCTTCGCGCTAAATCAACAAGGAAGGAATGGCGGTGGGCGGCAGGAGATGTATGGAATAATGGATGATGCGATTGTCGTTTTGGAGATTTGCAACATTAGAGTAGAGTTTATCGTCAAAAATAAACAGAAACGTCCAGCGTAATCTCCCAAAGAAGAGCAGATAACTATATTCTTGACCTTTTATTTATATCTTTGCGTTTTGTGCTCAACTTGAACCTCTTGAACCCCGGTATTTTGGCAAAATCGCCCACCACTACGACTGGATCAATTAGATATTTTCTGAAATTGTTCAGCTGCTGTGGTCAGTATCTGTCACTCTTGTATGGGAAACAAAGTTACACATAATAATAATAACAATAACAATAATAACAATAAATATAGCCGCAAGCGGCAATGATCGGCCCTCGCCACGCCGCCGCCACACCGCCGCCACGCCGCAAGAGGAGGGGGCGCTAACGCGCCCCAATTGTCCTTTTATCACGCCTACTGCTGAATCTGTGACGCTGTCACATGTTCTCCCCTTTGTTTTACCATCAAAAAGCAATTTTATTTTGAATTCTTGGCAAAATGTGCGGCTTTGCCGCACAGACACCGTGACTCTTTGAATGAAAATGTGGATAACTTTTGATGGTCCTGAAGATGAGTCTCACCAAATTTCAGGTTAATAGGGCTGACGCCCTGGGAGGAGTTTGTGAAAGTCTAAAGTGTAAACATGTTCTGGCCCCATTGGAATAACATGGGAGGTTTCGGTCATCGTTACGGCAACGCCATAACAATTATGACATGGGTCTCATTGACTTTTTTGATGGGGATGCTAAAATTGAGTTGTGTGTCAAATTTCATATAATTTCGCAAAACTAAACATTTAACCTCCATATAAAATCTGTAGGGGGCGCTGTGGCGCCAAATGAATTTATTTCACTTCAAGTAGGTTTAGGGCAAAGAGTTTAACAACTGATTCTAATTTGACGCAATTCGGACTTTATCTGCGCAAACGGCAGAAATTTTAAATATGGGAGATTTCTGAAATTTTAGTTACAGTTTGCGGCTTCGCCGCACAGAGACCGTGAGAGGTATCAATGTAATTTGGATAACTTTAGATGTCCCACTCCTCAGTAGCATTTTCACCAAATTTCAGCTTTTTAGGGCCAACGCCCTGGGAGGAGTTCGTAAAAGTACGACGTTTGGAAAGACTCCGAAGTCATGTTTAGCCATTTTTGAAGCAATATGGCCGACATTTGGTTCGGGGGACGGCGTTGCCGTAATAATATTTTTTACTTCTCTTGTCACCATCTACCTCTGCGCCAAATTTCATGATTCTACGATCAGATTTTTTTTGGGTCATTTCCCATCTCTCAATGCATTTTTGGTACATTTGGTGGCGCTGACGCGCCAATTTTTTTTATTTTAGAAAAGGGAAATAGCCAGAATGTAGAGAGGCACGATTTTTAGAGGTGTGCAAATTTTTGTGACTTTTCGTCAATGTTCACTGGGTGAAAAATAGGGGGGTTGGTCCCGAGAAGAAGAAGAAGAAGAAGAAAGAAAGAAAGAAAGAAAGAAAGAATAATATTCCGATGCGAAAACAATGTTTCCCATTTTTCAAATATCATAAACTATACATTTTCGGAAAGCGCTCGCGCTTTCCTGCCTCATGGTGTGGGTCCCTGGTCACTGACGGGTACTTTCGATAATTTTGAGTGGGCTCCGCCCACTTTGTGTTTTTGGCCCTCTATACAGTAATAATGTTCAATTTTTGCATTACATGCTTATATGCACGGAACATGCAAGAGATGGGGAACGTATTCGTGAGCTACTTAGCGCAAATGAGTGCTTTATATGGGGTCGTCATCCCAATGTAAAGTGCTCGTTTAGTGCGAACTTTTGCACGGGCTTCGCCCGTTTACAACGGTAATGTTCCATTTTCCTACAACTAATTAGTATGCACGGGGCGTGCATGAGTGGAGGAGTGCGTTAGTGAGTGTTTGGAAGTGGGCGAGCGCTTCGCGCTCGATTTCGTGCGCACTACGTGCGCACTTTCGCAGCCGTGCTTCGCACGGCCTTACGAGATTAATAGGCCTCTCGCCAGCTTGTGGCGCTCGGGCCTAAATATAGCCGCAAGCGGCAATGATCGGCCCTCGCCACGCCGCCGCCACACCGCCGCCACGCCGCAAGAGGAGGGGGCGCTAACGCGCCCCAATTGTCCTTTTATTACATCTACTGCTGAATCTGTGATGCGGTCACATCTTCTCCCCTTTGTTTTACCATCAAAAAGCTATTTTATTTTGAATTCTTGGCAAAATGTGCAGCTTTGCCGCACAGACACCGTGACTCTTTGAATAAAAATGTGAATAACTTTTGACGGTTCACCCCTGAAGATGAGTCTCACCAAATTTCAGGTTAATAGGGCTAACGCCCTGGGAGGAGTTTGTGAAAGTCTAAAGTGTAAACATGTTCTGGCGATTTCCCCATTGGAATAACATGGGAGGTTTTGGTCATCGCTACGGCAAAACCATAACAATTATGACATGGGTCTCATTGACTTTTTTGATGGGGATGCCAAAATTGAGTTGTGTGTCAAATTTCATAAAATTTCGCAAAACTAAACATTTAACCTCCATATAAAATCTGTAGGGGGCGCTGTGGTGCTAAATTAATTTATTTCACTTTTGACTCTAATTTGATGCAATTCGGAGATGGGGAACGTATTCGTGAGCTGCTTAGGGCAAATGAGTGCTTTATATGGGGGAAGCGGTCGTCATCCTAATGTAAAGTGCTCGTTTAGTGCGCACTTTTGCACGGGCTTCGCCCGTTTACAACGGTAATGTTCCATTTTCCTACTACTAATTAGTATGCACGGGGCGTGCGTGAGTGAAGGAGTGCGTTAGTGAGTGTTTGGAAGTGGGCGAGCGCTTCGCGCTCGATTTCGTGCGCACTACGTGCGCACTTTCGCAGCCGTGCTTCGCACGGCCTTACGAGATTAATAGGCCTCTCGCCAGCTTGTGGCGCTCGGGCCTAATAATAACAATAATAATAATAATAATAATTTAAAAATGATTTTAAAAAAGGAAAGAAAATCATCATTATAATTATAATGGGGACATTCCTAGGTTGCAACGCACAGTTCACTCTTATATGGGAACCAAAGTAACATAATAATTTAAAATTAATAAATAATTTTTGAAATAAAATAAATATGAAATAATAATAATAATTTTGGGGACATTCCTGGGTTGCAACGCACAGTTCATGAACAGCAGGAGACAATAAATATGCAATAAATAATACAGACAATTAGCTATACACTCTGCAAGTAGAACAATAATATAAGGCTACAACAGTGTAATGTACAATCAGAGGCTCTCACTCTGGCTTTGTACAGTACAGCATACGGACGTCATACTCGCATTATCATCAGTATTGCACATGGTGGTGATTGCACAGTGTGGCATTTAAGGTCAGGGATCTCATTCATAAATACGTACAGAAATGTTACGCAAGCGAAAAAGAAGGCAAGCTGTGCTCGGAGAGAAGAAATGAGCCAGTTTGAGGAAGTTTGTCACTCACAGAACGTTTTTCAAGATATTATCATTACAAAAACGCTGTAATAGACTACACAAGGATAAATGCCATACTGTGGAACATTCCATGGAGAAGATCAGGCTAAAGCAACATATTCAGACATAAGAGTTCCTTCCTGATTTAAAGGATTTGGCATGGCAACAGTTCGTCGTCATGGCAATAACCCAGTTCAAAGATTGTTTTTCTTTTTGCCCGTAGGCTTCATTATACAGGAAAGGACAGTGTGCAATGGGGATGAGAGAAGGGAGGACATGCAGTAAACTGTCGGGAGTCGGGATTCCAACAATGACCAGATTCAAATCAAAATATAATATACTTCGAATGGGGAAATAATGGTATCGTTTGTTCCCTTTTAGTGATAGTGGTCAGGGGCCAGGATTTTCTAAAGGGCGGTGCGCATACCAAGAAGAATATGATAATAGAATAAAGCCAATGAAAGATGGAATGAGCTCGTCTGTTTAAATGAGCAGATTAACCTATTTGTCAGCAGCCGTAGAAAGACGTCGGCTGTGTAATCAAATTTGTACAGAATTTAGATTTGATTTACAATTGCCTTTGATCGGCTCGGTTCTTTTTAATAGAAGCCAAACGCGGGGGGTTCAGAGCGGAGTTCACACTGTGGAGGGAGTGAGTGACTTGACGATTGTTTTGTACGAGGTGAGAATTGACCAACCTGCGGCTTCAGCTCAGGACCATGAAGAGGCAGGAAACTCGAGCGAGGAGCGCCACGGACCCTGAAAAACAGAGCGGGAACAGGAAGTGAGTCACGGCTTGTTAGGAGAAGGTTAAGTTCACCGACACGGCTCGAATCAAAGCTTTTTCAAATACATTTTTCCAGTATTTTGTAATGCTTTTTTGTATTTATTAACTCAGATGAGAACATTTAAAACATGAAGAAACGTGACAAGTTTATGATGATTGGCACCAAACAACCAGTGATGATACAGCACCATTCTGTATGTGACAAGCTTTATAAAATCAAACTTTATGTCAACTTTATCAGTCAGAAACAGTAAGATATATACCGTATTTTCCGGACTATAAGTCACACCTTTTTTCAGAGTTTTGGCTGGGGTGCGACTTATACTTATATTTATACTTATACTTATACTCTGGAACGACTTATATGTGATATTATTTGTTATTTTCAAACTTGCAATTGCATTTCATACTCCAGTGCAACTTAAATATGTTTTTTTTCTTCTCTATTATACATTTTTTGGCTGGTGCGACTTATACTCCGGTGCGAATTATAGTCCTAAAAATACGGTATTTTTTTAAGAAAAAGTGTAACATTCAGGTTTACACTTATGGAGCATTGATGTTTTACTTTTTTTGCCTTCTTCTTATTATTATTATTATTATTCATTGACGGTTCTGAGATATATTCACAATATTAATTTCACACAATATTTATTTGATTGTGAAGAGACCATCAGAACAATAGAAATGATACTTTTTCATTTAATAAGACAAAACCTTAGTGCGAATCCTTACTGTCAAGCGTTGATTAACATTACCGTATTTTCCGGACTATAAGGCGCATTAAGCCAAACAAAACGTGTACCACACAAAATCGCTTCTAGGTCAGTAAGCACAACCAAAATTAATCCGTATATAAGGCGCACTGGATTATAAGGCGTACTGTCGTTTTTGAGAAGGCTTTTAAGTGCGCCTTATAGTGCGGAAAATACGATATTTTATTCACGTCGCCCGCACTGAAACAGTGCAAAGGATCATGGTCATGGTTTTTAAGCTGTCGCTGCAACAATACAATTTAAAAGAAAGAAAGAAACGTACAATATGACTGGTTATTTTGACATTTCTCCTCTCAGTCCAGACCTTCCAACAGCATTGACCTTTGACCTTTATGTACGCGTTTAAGGGAAAAATCAGTCCAAGGCTCAACCGAAAAAGCCCCGACATCCCACCGACTTTAGACAAGAATTAACGGTGTTGTTCGGTTTGACCAAAAGAGGCGAGAAAAACGTTGACAAAATTTGCACAAATACAATCCAACGACCTCGACCTCAGAACACCGGCGCGAGGAGGACACGACGACGCCCGCCGCGCTCCCCCGTAAACCCACCAGGGCGCCCAGCGAGTCCAGTCACGTCGAATCGTTTATGACCGTCCTCGAGTGAACCCTGGGAAGCAGAGCGCGCCGACACCGAGCCAACGCATTGATTTGTAACTGGCGAACGCTTGCGAGAACTGCGGCCGCGTTCGTCTGCGATGGTATGCAGCACCGCCAGAGCGAGGACGGAACAGGGATTTACAGAGAATCCAAAAGGACACGTAGTAATTAGCATTGTCTTCATTCTTTTTTTGAGTTTTTAGGGTCAAAACTATTTGGAAAGGGCTTGAAAAACCAAAAAGAATGCATGCTATCACGGGGAAATACAGGCTGAAAAATTAAGATGATACAAATAAAAAAGAACATTAAACAACATTAAATTCGATATATTGCTCAGTTCTAATTGATAACGGCTTTAAAACATTAATTACAGTATTTTCCGGACATTAAGTTGCACCTTTTTTCATTGTTTTGGCCGGGGTGCGACTTATACTCCAGAGCGACTTATATGCGATATTATTCGTTATTTTCACACTGATAACCTTAAGAGGGCGCTTTAGGCTCTGAGCGACGCAGAAGAAGAATCTGCACTTCCTCTTCCTCTGGAGTTTGTGGAGTTGTTTAGAAGTGACACAGAGGAAGAAGAATTCAATGGATTTAGTGATTTGGGGTAAAACTGATGCTTTGCTAAACTTGTTAGCATGTTCTTTATGCTATAGTTATCTGAATAACTGTTAATATGTTACGTTAACATACCAGACACTTACCACAGTTCTGTCTGTGCGTCATGTAGCTGAAGGTGCTAGCGTTAGCATACGTACACCTATTCACCATGTTCTCTAATCTGTTATTATTTTATATATTATTAAGATTAAAAGTATGGATTTTATCAAATTAATTTCCCCAAAAACTGATACTCCAGTGTGATTTATTTATGCTTTTTTTCTTCTCTATTATGCATTCTTTTGGCCCGGAGAAACTCATAGTCCCGAAAAAAAACGCTATCTGTGAATGGACTGTATTTCATTACTGGAGCTACGGTATTATTGTGAAAAGCAATTTCCCCCCAAAAATGATGCCTGAATAAACACAAAAAATAATTAGACGTTCCACTTTTTACTTTGGCATAAAGCTGCAACTAAAGAGCAAATAAGCTAATAACGCCACTTAGTGATCGACCTCCCGACGACCTTTCAATTTGGGAATTTGCGAAAGCTTTTCAGCGACGTATCTTCAAGGTTCAGTTGTAGAGGAAGTAGGAAGTAGTAAAGAGCTAAACATTTTACTAGTTTAAACCATTTAGTAATTAGTATGGCCTTCATTCTTTATAAATGTTTTTCGGTCAAAACTATTTGGAAAGTGCTTGAAAAACTCAAAAGATCGCACTCTACCACAGGCACATATTATGGGCTGCTGGAGAAGCTGTGGTTACCAAGCGTCCAAGAAATGTCGGACTGAGATAAAAAAGGAGCCATTGGCATTCAACTCGACTTCAGAACTCCTGCCGTGGACACAATAAATGGATACCTTTGGAGCGTACCGCACGTTCGACTGAAGGGAAAAGGCCGACACAAAAAACTGGATGACGCAAACTGAACCAATGATTAAAACATAGTAAAACACATACAATTAAAAAAAAGACATTCGTACGTTATTTAAAAATGGACTTTTTTGACGCATGTTGGACAAAACTGGCCTTTATTCCGTTGGATGTCTTGCGTTACTTGTTTGTCTGTTATTCTTTTATGCTCTTCATCTCTCCGTTTCATCTGTGCGTTTGTGTTTGAATATTTGAAACATAAAAGAAAACGCTATAAATAATGCTAAAGGTTGTTTTCCAACTAAAATGCAAAATCATGACAATTGTAGAAGTCATTTCAAGTCGATCTCTACTCCAAACGTGTCAACCTGAATGAAAACTGCCTTTTCTTTTTTAAAATCCGGCTTTTCGTGTCATCAGCCCTTTTACTAAAGTCGATCTCACCTGTGACCGAGAATTTATTTAGTTAAAAATAAATACCACACCAGTTCAAGGTGCAAACCCGTTTCCTTTTGCGTGCGTCGCTTCTGTGTGTGAAGTAGTGATCGGGTTGCAGCATACACTCAAAAAAACAAACGAAAAAAAACACTGGTTTGCATTACCGCTTGTGGCCTGCGGGGGAAATGTCACCGCGGCCGCTAGCGTCAAACTATCGCACACTTCTGGAGGAGGGATTCTGACCGGAGGGATTCATTCCACGGAGACGAGACGATGCCAAACCATCAGGGAACCAGACGCGCGAGTGTGCGGCCATCTTCGTAGCTGACATATTTTATCGTCCGAGGGCTGCTTCGAGGCGGAGTTTTGCACGTTTAGCCAGCGCGAGCGATGCCAGGACGACGAGGTCAGCCGAGTCCGCTTTCAGCCAGAGCAGGCCCCGGATCGAACTCGATTCACAGATCATCCGCACCGGTTTATCAGTTTAGACGTTACATGAACCGTTTTTCTACCACAACGACATGTTCGGTGGAAAATACTTTAAAGCGCGTATGACGGGCTTTTACGATTTTCTAATTTTGACTTTATTTGGTGTGTTTATGCCTGTTGTACATATGAGTTATAGTTTTACACCAGTCGATCAAGTATTGGCGGAAGAAACGTGGAAAATTCTTAGAAAATAACAGGAAGTGACATCACACTGGGGACACTCCAGTCAAAGTTTATGCAGAATTTACACAAAGAAACAACGTTTTTTTTAAAATACATTAGAGTTATTAGATTACATGAGTGTTTGCTGGGTAATTTCCTAGTTTGATCAATTACAAACAGGAAGTGAAATTATAAACCTAAAAAATGTGCTATTCTGTGATAACATTTTTATAGTTTTTAATCCAAATTCTGAATGTATTTATCTTTACGCCATTTTAATTAAGGGAGTGTTTACAGAGCCGCGGCGCGCGGCCGAAACTGCAAGGCTATTTTGTGCCGCGGCTCCTGAAACTGCTGGGCTATTTCACCGCTGCGGGTTAGGGTCAAGGTTAGGGTCAGGGTCAGGGTTAGGGTCAGGTTCAGGGTTAGAGTTAGGGTCAAGGTTAGGGTCAGGGTTAGGGTCAAGGTTAGGGTCAGGGTTAGGGTCAGGTTCAGGGTTAGGGTCAGGGTCAGGGTTAGGGTTAGGGTTAGGGTCAGGGTTAGGGTCAGGTTCAGGGTTAGGGTTAGGGTCAGGGTCAGGGTTAGGGTTAGGGTTAGGGTTAGGGTCAGGGTTAGGGTTAGGGTCAGGGTTAGCCATGAGGCTATATGGCCATGCTGTGGCTCCTGAAACTGCTGGGCCATTTGACCGCGGCTCTGTAGCCACGGCCTTTAATTAAATGACTAGTCCAACCTGTAGGGGGCGCTTTAAGCAATAAGATTAATATTGCAAGTTTAAGCAGCCGATGTCAAAGAAAACAAATCAATAAAAGTTCAACATCCGTCAAACCTGCTCCACTTTTGTAGAACAGAATCCATTCAGCAGAAATGCGATCAAAGGACGAGAGTGTTTGGCGTTCACACATCTGCCGCCCGCACGCGGGCGTCGCTCAAAACAAGCGCTCAAAACCAAAACAAGGTGCCGGGCGGCACGACTGGTTTGTGCTGGTTTAGATGACAAACTGTACCAGATACTACCAATGGATAACGCAACTATACAAGGTGAAGAAAGGGAGGGAGGGATAGGAAAAAGAAGGAGGGAACGAAGGGGTAGGAAGGGGAAGGAAGGAACGGGTAAGAAAAGGAAGGAAGGAAGGGGTAGGAAAAGGAAGGAGGGAACGAAGGGGTAAGAAAAGGAAGGAAGGAAGGAAGGAAGAAAGAATGAGCGAAAGGGAGAGAGAGAGCCCAACAATTATTAAAATTATTTATTAAACAACAAATTTACTTTGAAAATAGAGTTAAATTGATTTTTTAAATGTTACATTATTGTAAAAAAGGCTAAATACACCTTTTTTGCCAGTGATTTTCCCCCAAAAAAAGAAAACACGAAAAAGACGACCTCGTGACGACCTTTCAATTAGGGAATTTGTGAACGTTTTGCAGCGACGTTTCTTCAAGGTTCAGTTGTAGATGAAGTACTAAAGAGCTAAAAATGTGACAAAAGCACAGGACATACTCGGTCTTGAATACTTGGTCTCACATGTGAAATCTTTCTCTTTTTCTCTCAGACCAAACCGCAAATATTTACAAGCGCCATTAAACTGTCACTTCCTGGTCCGAGCGATGTGGGAAATAGATAGTGGTAATTTAAAGTCTGTAGGCGACTGTGAAATGTGGCGACGGACGCGTTTAATAAGACTGTGTACATAAACAAAAGAGAAGAAGTATACGTGTTATACTTAAATGCAAATATTACAGATCAGAGTTTGGAAAAATCACTTGAGTAACTTCTTACAAATACTTCTTACGTTAATCAGTTAAACAGAATGATACACAACAGCAAAAGATATATGTACAAAAATGTACAAGTAAAAAAAATGTATATGTGAGCAAAAAAATATATGTATATACAGGATTAAAAAAAAATGTTCGGATACAGGAGCAAAAATACATTTCTACAGGAGTAAAAATATATGTGTACAGGAGCAGAAAATATATGTGTGCAGGAGTAAAAAATATATATGTGTACAGTAGTTTTAAAAAATATACGAGTACAGGAGAAATATATATGTGTACATTAGTTTTTAAAAATATATACGTGTACAGGAGAAAAATATATATAAATACAAAAGCAAAAATATATGTGTACAGGAGTGAAAAATATATGTATACAGGAGTTTAAAAAAATATACGTGTACAGGAGAAAAAAATATATGGCTACATAAGCAAAAATGTATGTATACGAGAGCAAAAACTATATGTGTACAGGAGCTAAAAATATATGGATACATATGCAAAAATATATGTATACGTGAGCAAAAAAATATATGAATACAGAAGCAAAAATATATGGGTAAAATGCAAACACGGTCATAATAGTTCTGCTTTTCTGCATTTGATGACAATGTTTGAATAAAATCTCCACAGTTTTTCACAGTAAAAATAAACTGTGCTGTCAGTGTTTTGATGAGGAACATTGACAAGAAGGTGCAAAGTGCAGATGAGAGAAACCGTTTGACAGCACGTTTGTATTAGCACAGTTGGACCCTCTATGTCCTTGCGTTTGGGTTGTGCATTAGCATTAGAATCAGGACGAGAAATCAAATTAGCAACTATCAGTTTAGTGATCGCTTTGGCCTTTTGACTGACCTTTTCCAAGTCGTTAAAGTTGATCTAAATGTGCTGACGGGTTTACTTCCCCCTTGGACGCCAAATTTATGCAACTTTTCTGTTGTCTCCAGCAAAATGGGATTGTTTTGTAAAAGTGTAAAGCAGCATGGCATTTATCTCATCTATGGATTTATTAGATATGATTGCTTTACCTTGAAAACATCTTCCGTTAAGACTCATTTTTGCTCCATTTTGGAACATCAGTACGTTCCGATATGCAGCTCCTGTCGCTGTATTCAATCTCCAAAACAACTTTCATTATGTCTTCCTCTGTATTCACACAACTTTGTAAGACAATATAAGGAAATATGATTACCCTGCATTTATACTTTCTAATGTAAAGTCTGCAGTGGTTGAAAGCACAAATGTAAAAGTACTGTACTTAAATGTTTGCATCTGAAGTACTTTTTGTATAATTTGAGTTTTTTAGCACGTTTGTGGTTATTCTGTGCGTTTTGAGTTCAAGCCTGAGCGTTGAGCAAACAAAAATGAAGTGCACTTAGAATTCAGCAGAAATTCAGTACATATATATATTGTTTTGTTTGTTATACTAAAAGTTATGTAGATTTTTGTATGTGCTACCTACACTTTTACTTGATTATTTATTTCAGCTATTTTACTTGAAGTCTAATCACTGTTAAATAACAATCAGAAGGCGCTCAAAGTCAGTCAAGACGGTAGACCAAAAGTGAAGAAAGCGCCCACTGCCATTTTTTGAGATCATGTTAGTTGGAAAAGAGTCGAGAAAATCCCGTTCGGCTCTTGAACGTCGAGCTTAAAAGAGCCTTCATTGTGAGCGGGGTCTCCTCTCCACAGATCTGACCTGTAACTCGCCCTGGTCTTCTATGTCTCAATCCTCTAATGGTCAGATGATCCAGGCAGCTGTTTTATTACAATCCAACTCATAGTCATAACGCAATGAGTCTGATGAACTGAATTTAGACGAAAACCAAAGTTACACGTGGAGCGCGGACGTGCGATACGGCGGTCGGCATTTGATAACCTGCCCCGCCCCGCAGGACCCGCATCATTACCGTGTACCATATTTCTATGTAAATATCTCATATACAACGTGGGCACTTGCGGCTTATAGACAGGTGCGGCCCGTATATTTAAGCAGTTAAACTAAATATTGGCTTAAGCTCAAAATGTAACGCCAATATCGGGCTATAGGCCTAATTTATACGGTTAATAATTTAATTTATTTCATTGCCAAGCTAAATTCAGCATTGCATGTTTAATTATTCCTAAAAGCACATCAGCACATCAGAAGAGTGGTATCGGATTGCTATTCGGAGGGCTATTGCAAACATTCAAATAATCTGGATGGGTATTTGGACATCACAAGTGACCGTGTGCCGGGCAGCACGGACATGGACAAATGTTAATGTCACACTGTGGAACAAAGGCAACGCAATAACACCTCAATGAAGACGAGCAGGTGGCGGACCCTTCAACAGAAAACTGACGGCACAGTCACATAGAAGAATAGAAAAGGCAAGAATGTGAATTTGTGTGGTTAAAAAGTCCAAAAATATGTTTACTACAGTTGCGAGCAGTGAAATGTGCCAAGTCGGCAGAAATGTGGACTTTGGTCTGCTGCAGTTTGTTGACACTTGAACCTGTCTGCGTCACAGAGCATGAGGTAATGTGCTACTGGGGCACTTTAAAGCCACTCTCAAAATATATTGTTTATCGACTAATGATTGTTGATGATTGCCAAATATCCATTCAGGGAAGCCACATCTCAGACAGTTCATTCACAAAACCACATCCCAATAAAATATTTCTCACACATAACATGCCAATAATTTGAAGTGAATATAGTCATGAGAGCTCAGTCCCTTCATCATCTCACAATGCCGGGAGGATTCCGAGGGACTGAGCGCTCTGGCGGTCATTCGGGATTCATTGATCAAAATAAAACTGAACGAGTTGTGTACGTCCAAACAACCAACAAGGGTCAGTAACAGCAGCACTTATGAGGCACAGAACCAACAGGTCACAAAGCACATTCCAAACAACAACGTCGACAGTCACTGAAAGGTCATCTCCACCAGGATAAACAAACAGCTGAACAAACTATCAAGAGGATGCATTTGGGGAACATACAGTCAGAACACAATATGCCAACATCCCAAGGAAGTAGTTGTACTTCCAAAGGAAAACACTGGTAGAGACCAGACCTGACTCTAGTGTCATGTATGAACAATCCCATTTAAGCAGGTTCACTGTGGCTGCACGGACAACGATCCCATGTTCCGTCGGCCTTTGCTCGATATGGAACACCCCATAGAGGGGAAATGATTGACTAATACATGGAAATCAAGACGCCAGGACATTGTGTAAAGCAGACACTATAAGTTCCAGCTGAGACGGTAAAGCAGCAGAGGTTCCGTAAACAATACCTCTGCAATGTTGAGATACCACGACAAAGTATCTCATCACACATGCAGTAAACCAAAGTGCTTCCTAAAATCATGTAGACGGTGGGTTGGCACAGAGATCTAAACACATGCAAAGAAACGCCCATGAATGTGAAATGTCTGCAAACGGATCATCACCAAAACGTCCAATGCAAGGACTTCCAATGGAGAGAAACACATTTACATAAAGACATAGCCAAGAGAACATAAGTACTCCAGCAGCAGGGCCAGAATCAAGTCAGGGCAGTTATTCTATAATGTCATGCCTCTGCGGAGTAGGTTACCACACCAGGAGAAGATACTGCATAAACAGAAGCAACAGTCGGCCCCCCACTGACTTAGCAATTAGGTCACAGCAGTTGGACAATAGTGGCAATATTATCAACCACTTGTAGCCCAAACAAACGGGCCAAGCGGGCACATTCTGGGCAACGTGGAGACAGTGACTGAAAACATAATTCACCAGAAGTTGAGAGGGAAAAAACGTTAAACAATAACTTGAGAGGCTGAGCTACATGAAGTCTAAATTAACCCTTGTGCTATCCTCAAAGATAGTGCGCGAATTGAAAACAGTATTTCAGGTTGTGGAGGAGAGGAGTCGCCTACTAGAGACGCCCGTGGGTCATCCAGACCTAAAGATAGCGTGAGGGCTATAGACTATGCAGGAGGTTATGCTGGCTACAGGATGCTAGCCCCTTAGCCCCGGGGCTAGCAGCGCGAATAAAGCATAACACACTTACTGCAGCATCAGCAGCAGATCTGCAAGTGAGAAGATGAAGAGAGACGGAGAGCTTGGTGTCTCGTGACTGACGTAAACTCACGTATCGTAGGAGGTCAGGACTTCACAGGCGACTTTTTGGTAATAATGCTCAACCTGCGCATGATCCATGTCTGACGATGATTATTCAGTATTTGAAGCCGGATCAGAAGGGATGCTGTGCCCTGTCATTTCCCTTGAGGATCAATAAAACATTTGTCGACAAGTCCAAGTTGTGAACATTTGTAAAAAGGTCTGTGATAGCTATAAGAGGAACGGTTCCTTTACACATGAAATCAGAACATCGGTTAAGATGGAGCTGGAGACCTGTCAGAGTTTTATGGCGATAATCGCTGTTTAACTGTTCAGAAGGGCAGATTTGTTGACCTGTTTTATGGTTCATATCTCTGCAATTACTGGGCTGATCTGGCACAAAGTTCAACGACTTTTCTGTCGGCGTACATAAACAAACTGTTTTTTTTTTTTACAATGTCATGTTGTCAGTAACAAATAATGACGAGGTTCAATATTTGTGGATCCTAAGTTTGGATGTGTCTTTTCCAAAACGGTGATTGCCCCGTAGAGTTTCATCGGACATACTGTAAAAGTAAAACCGTCCACCGGCGTGTCCGCAATCGCATTATGACCGCCGTAGACATGAGGAAAGCTTCTTCGCTCCAAAGGAAGTGGTGGAGAGAGTCAAAAGTGCGTTTCTTCGGGCGGCGTTTCGTCAGAGAACAGCACATGACGCTGAGGGGGGTTAAGCGGGACCAGGACCAGCACAGAGAGCCCTTTATCCCGGGCCTCTGCCGTTTCCGTCCTGGGTCTGACGCCTGGAGGATCGGCTGCGTGATTTTGGTTAAAAACTTTCAAATTCTGAGAAGCTCCAGGAGAATTGACGCTTGAGAGAAGCCTGAATAATGAACTGCTGAACGAACAGACGGCCTTTTAGTCGCTTTGTTGTTTGCTGAGCGATCATTTTGGGGAGTCAATATTTATTATGTGAATATTTTCTTTGCTTTGTTTGTTACTGCAGATTTATTTAGCGTTTTGGGGCTGCAGAGGGTCAAATAATTAACGGTTTCTTTCTATCCATTTGCAGCTCACCCCAACGCCACAGGTCGGCGCGATTTTTCTCTCTCCCGCCACATCCTGCTGAAGAGGAAGAGAGCTGGCCCTCCACCTCCTCCCGGGCGGGTCGAGTTCAAGATGGTGGAACCGGACGAGGAGCACTTCAAATCTCAGTGTAAGTGACGGACGCTTAATCGTTTCTCCCCAAGTGGCGCTCACTCAAGGTTGTCACACTTAATGTAAACTGTAAGGCTTTTTTTTTTCATCATTTATTCCTTTTTGTCAATCCTCTGACATAAAGGGAAGTGTCTAGCACGTGGGCACGCGAAGAAAGAAATAACACATGTATTAAAATGTGACAGAATGTAATTTAAACAGGCCTTTTTTAGCATTCTGCCTGGACTCCATTGAGCACAAGTCCATTGAGCTGATGTATACGTGAAATTGTCTTAAGCTTCGAAATGGTCAAACAAATGAGCAATCTACCATCAGTCAATTCCTCTAACAGCAACTTTACTCCTTATATTTACCAAAGACAGGATTTTACATCTGATTTCCCTTGCTTTTCCAGAGCTTGTTACCACTTTTTGTTAGAATGAATCAGGCATCAGAGGCCAAAACTACATATTCTCAGCTTCACAAAGAGTCCCAGCTATTAGTTTCTTCTCCAAAGTGTTCAGCAATAGCTTCAGTTTGAATTGGGGCTCATTTTAGTGCGGTATTTTAAGGAAAAGTCAGGGTTCAAGAGCATTAAAGTGCATAGGACAAGTTCCCGTGTTTCTGCTCGTTTGGCAGGACGGTCCCTGTGGTGAATATCAATCATCGCGTTACATCAGTCAAAATGCAGTTTGCAAAGAAAAAACGACAAGGAAAAGTGGAAAATGACAGGAAGAACAGAATCCCCCAGTGATGTCATCAATAAGCGACATTCCGTGGAAAACGCGGGGGCAAGTTTCGCTTAACTGACACAATATTCCGACAGCTTGAATGATCATTGAACTAAATGAAAGTGTCATCCGGTCTCATTGTTTGTCACATCAGAACTGTTAGTGTAATTTATACGGATTTTGGCTCTTGTTTATAGTACGGTTGCTAGGTAACAGTTGTGCGTTTACCTCCACTTGTGTCCACACATGCTGCTCATGTCCGAAGAGGAAGTAACATTGCAAACCTCACCAAAATTGTTCAAATGGGGGAAAAATAAGCGACAAATTCGTAGTCTTAAATACAATCAAGTTAGTGTCGTCCGACCCGTCATGTGCCCTTTAAATACTTTTATTTGGCAGCAGATAAGATAAGATAATTGAGGGAAAAAGAGCCTTCCTTTTTGTGTTTGAGCGTTATATAACAATCTTTACAGTCTCTAATGAAGCAAGTTATAGAATAAACCATCTCTGTCATAACTGAGCCTCAGAAATGGACGAATTGCTGTCGATTCATTCATTCATTCGCCGTTTTCTGTGTTTGTTTCCCAACGTGCACTGCTCAGGAGAAAGTTCGATAGAAAGAGAGAAGTAGTAATAAAGGAGAAAGAGGAGAAAGCGACATGCACAGAGGGAGGAGGAGAGAACGAGAGGTCACATTGGACCGGTTAAAGATAATGTCGTTTTGCTTTTGCGCTCGATTTTCCCCACATTCAGGAGACGCGTCATGACCGTCATGTGATGCGCCGCGAGATTCGGGAAAATCGCAAACACACACACACAAACAAACAAACAAACAAACACACAAATACACACACACACACAAACACACAAACAAACAGTCAACTCCGAATAAACAGAGAGAGAGAGTGTGAACGGATGGTTGAAAATAGCACTGGAGCCCGCAGCCTTCCGCGAGGGTCGCACTTTACGCTCCTCAAACTGGAACAGAGAGATTTAATTGAAGGAGACTCATGATGGTTCACACTTGAGACGAAAGCTCGGGGACCGCCGCAGCACGGACGCGAAAGTAATCATAAACGCCGTTATCTGAAGCCTATTATGTCAGTCAGAAAAGTGCTAAAACATGCGATGGAACGTGTTAGTTGAGGCTTCATCATCAGACGAATGTGAAATGTCTGTGAAATGAATCACAAAAGTGCAGGAATAAGATAAGATAATACTGTATGGGAGTCACATGCTTCAACAAACAAACAAACAAACAACAAGTGCTTTTACATCTCCTGGTTCAGACCTGGTTCAGTCCTAGTTCTGTCCTGGTTCCGCCCTTGTTCCGTTCTGGTTTGGCCCTGGTTCTGTCCTGGTTCTGTCCTGGTTCTGTCCTGGTTCTGTCCTGGTTCTGTCCTGGTTCAGTCCTGGTTCAGTCCTGGTTCAGTCCTGGTTCCGTCCTGGTTCCGTCCTGGTTCTGTCCTGGTTCCGTTCTGGTTCACTCCTGGTTCAGTCCTGGTTCTTTCCTGGCTCAGTCTTAGTTCTGTGCTGGTTCTGTCCCGGTTCAGTCCTGGTTCAGTCCAATTGACCCTCTATAAATACCCGGTTGGAGCCATGGCTAATGACACCGCTGTGAGCCCTTCAGCAGCTCGCGGTGTCTCATGGCGTAAGCGTCTAAATGTGATTGTGGACAGAAGCCTGGACTTTGCCCGTGGGGGATCTGGACTCCGACGGCGCCGTTACAAAAAAGGAAACAAAAAGAACTTCACATCATCTTTCGCCACCTGCTGCGATAACGGGCTGGGGCAAATAGAATGACCACCAGAGCTAACAAGGGGATAACAGACACAGGAAACAAGCGATCTGAACGAGGCTTTGTGGTGCCCAGACGTCCTGCAGGGTACGCGAGGGACGAGGGTTGGGTTTACGCCATGTTTTCCAAGTTAGAATACAGTTTTTCTGAGTACTGCGACTAGATTTGTACTTATATTTTGAAATGAAGCGTAGAAACGTCACAATATCACCTTTGAGTGCTACAATTATTATCAGTATTTACACCGTTGTTCTTCTTTTACTTTGTTTCCTGTATTGTAAAGCATCTTAGAATGTTAAAAAAAAGAGTTATACAAGTGTAGTAGTATTTAGTATATAGTCAACTATTTTAGAAACAGAAAAAAACATTGCAATCGTACGAATATTCACAGTTCGTTCATATTGTCTGATACATTACACTCCTCATGCCACAATAGTTCAAACGTTCTGAATGATAAAGTAAAGTTTATGTGTCCTAAAGAGCCAGATGACTTTACATTTAAGTTCATGTTTTATGAAATGACCTGAAATGAAGTTCCTACGCTGTTTTCCAGATTTTCCTTGCCGAATGTGAAGAAACTTGTGCGTTTCAGTTTCGCAAACACAAGAATCGTACGGATTTCAGGTTCAAGTTCGCGCAGGTCTTAACAATTTGTCAAATGCAACTTCAAACTTCTGTGTCTTGGATGTCTTGGATTAGACCAGGTTTAAGCTTATTTTTGGTATCCGAAGCCAGTTTTTTTCTTGATTTAATTCTACAGTTCTAGACTAAAGGACAACAAAAACATAACTGGAGTTGTATTTAACTTGATTCACGCTTGTTTCCGTAATCACGTCTTCAAAGTCGTCTGTTGTTTTTTTTAAGTCCAAAAATAATCCCTGGACTTGTTTTGAACATTTCGAAATCGCTTTCAACACAACGATGCATTTACACCGGTGTAAAAAGGCTAACTTTTGTTTTCCCCCCCGCTTTCCAAAAACAAGGGAACACACCAATGCAACGGGCAATGTCTATTTCATTTACAAAGGCGATATTTTAACTTCTAAAACACGAGAGATGCCAAAGTAAAGATACTCAAGAACACGTTTAAAGGCCAATAACACGACAAACAAAGCATAATGCGTGTCCTTTCTGTAGTCTTTGTAATTAATAAATAACTCGTCATAAATCATGTTGTTCTGCTTTCACGTCAACAAAACAACGTAAAGGTTAAGGTACTTCAAACTAGACAAAACAGTTCAAGTCTTTGCTCGGATAAACCTTAAACACTCAAGACCCAATTATCTTCAAATGTTGAAAAAAACTAGCTTTTCTCCGTATTCAAGAAAAATATAGTTCAAATATACAGGCAAAGACAAAAAAATGGTAAAAATAAATAAAGAAAGAAATGAAAAGAAAAAGCTAATTCAATAACAGCAAGGCATCCAAGAGAAAAATACCAAATAATAACAGGTTAAGGCACACAAGGTCCATGATACGAGTCCCATTTTGTCCAATTGATGTAAAATTGTGTCCACTTCCCAGTTTAGTCCGTATGTGATTCGAGTCTAAAATGTGTAGATCTCGTATTGATTAAGTGGAAGATTAAGAATAAGTTGGTGCCAGAACGCATTTCTAACAAATTCCCATTGATCGCCGATGATGGAAAGCAGGAGGAAGAGGGGACTTTGTGTGCACCTTTTGCACTTGCACTTCTTTAAAACAGAGAAACGGTTTTGTTGTTCGGGAAAACATTTGTGTAATTCCTTAAGATAATGAATAAAGAACGTCACACAGAATTGTACTTTTGAAGCGTATGTGCTTTAAATGTGTCACTTCTATTGTACTTGCGTCATACGTGCGATTCTGCTGCTCTTTCACAATGACGGGGTCGAACGGGGGGATTCCCCTCCGCCACCGTTTTCAAAGTTACCAATTCAAAACTTCAAAAGATTCAGAAAAGCCAGTTAAAAACATAACACGGCTTACTTTTTTGTATTATATTTTTAATGAATTTTTAAAAATGTATTTATTATCATTTATTAATTATTATTTATCTATAGTATTATTTACTATTATAATTTGTATGATTTTTGTTTTATTTAAGTTTTTTTTATGGTGAGATTTACTTTTTTTATGATGTATTATGATGTATTATGATTAATTTTATTCATTTAATGTAATTTATGTATTTATTTATTTTGTATTATTACAAAATTCTTTTGACTAGTTGACTACTAAAATAACCACAATCACACAACTGGACTGCACGGATTAAAAACACATTTAAAAAAAAACAAAAGACGTCAACATTATTTATGCTAATGCAAACTATTCACATTTTTCATCATTGATACACTTTATGAGTAATCTATAACACATCCGTCAGCATATTTTAATCCCTATAGAATCATACTGTGACCGCTTCTTGACACGTGACGATTCCTGGCGCGTAAATAAACTCTGTTAAACTGTATTACTGTGCTGGTGTCCTGCCGCGGCCGCACACGGACCCGGTAAACACATTTAAAAGCCCGGCTTGTGCGCGTTTCCCCCGGTAACATGACGTCCTCTCGCCCGAGCGGCAGCTGGACGCACGTAACGGTGTTTACACTTCAACCTCGTTCCAGATGTTCAGCGGCGGAGGGATAAAGAAAAACGCAGTGTATAAAAGAGCGCAAAGATGTGCAGCGCCAAAAAAAACAAGTGAGGATTACGAAGACTGAAACGATGGCTTTGTGTCCACCGATTGTTGTTTTCCAGTCAGACTCCGACAGGAATGTGTTCAAATGTGTCTGTGAACATGTCAGTTGGGGTTTGATTATTAGACGGGTGTGAAATTTCCCCATTGTGTGGACTAATATAGGCTTATCTTATCTTAAATGTCTGTAAAATGAAGTACAAGTGCAGAAATATCAGCTTTTTCATTTTGAATCTGCTCTTTTTCTAGCATTTTTTTTACTATAAACGATACATTGAAACTAATTGAAAATTCAGGGTCGAATCATGTGATATTGTCAATTATTTGGGATGGGGTTTTTTAATAGAGAGTTCACAGTAAAAAAAAACATGTGGAAGCAGAAGACAGACTTGAAGAAAAAAATATTGATTATTATTTGTATTAAGTGGCACAGATTAAAAGTCTGTATAGATTATATTGAATTAAATTATTAGTATACATATATATAGTACATTTTAGGACAAATAAAAAAAGAATAGAAAATGGATCTAGATTAATATGAGAGAGAACGAGAGAAAAAAAAAACAGCTTGAATATTTTGTCGATGTCGATATATTGCCCTCTTCTATGCTGTAACGGAATTGCTTAGGAATTTAGAAGACTAGAATTTGAAAATAAGCAAAAACATATTTTTAAGTTAAACAAAAACATGTATTTATTTCATTATTTATTTTAGATTATGGTTATTTATTATTATTATAATTTTCCATTTATTTTTTAATTTATTTAATTTAAATGTATTTTATTTGTATTTATTTATTTGTATTTATTTTATTTTATAATTTTTATTTATTTTATTTATTCATTTTTAATTCAATTATTATTATTTTTTTTTTAATGTAAAGCGATATGAGAACCTTTAATGTCCCATTGGGGGAAAGCAGAACTTGCCTTGATCAGTCTTGGTTTTGTCTGTTATTCTTTTTATTCTGACAGAGTTTGAAAGTAAATTAGTAAAGTAATTAGCAAGTAAATTAAGGCATTTACAATTTGCTTTTAACACAACTTAAAAGGTGGAATGGACGATTTTTTTCAGCAATTTTTTTTTATCATATTTCCTTGTGGCGTGGATAAATCATTTGTCCTGCCACGTATCAATCATAAAACGCACCTATCGCTCACCTGCAGCCGCGTGCGGATCGTGCCCACGTTTCCGCGTGCCTAAGCGCATGAATCTATCATAATATAGTTCCCTCAGTGTACGGGGCAAAATGAAGACGGAGAAAGACAGTTCGAGCTGACGCAGAAGTGGACAGAAATCTACGGGAGACGAGAGATGCGATGCGCTCCGTTGCACTAATAAACAAACGCACGTGTGTGTTGTATCAGTCCACACGGGGGAGTGCACATGCGCACTTCCGCCTGCGTTCTCAAATCGCCGAAAAATCGTCCATACCGCCTTTAAATTACAGTCGCGTAGTGCAGCGTCCATTATCGTGCGGGCCTAAAACTGAGCTACATCATCGATATCAAAATGCGCTTTTATCTATAAGACGTTTAGTAATTTAGTAGGAATAATAAGAACAGCATAAAATACAGACTAAAAAAAAATAATAATTATGTGACTCGCTCCAGAAATATGATGTACAATGAGTAAAATAATGAGAGTAAGTCACGTTCTGCCTTTTAACGGGCACTTAAAGCACTTATCGAGGAAACACACACACACACACACAAACACACACACACACACACACGGACACACACACACACAGGGACACGCACACACGCACACACACACACAGGGACACACACACACACACAGGGACACACGCACACACAAACACACAGGGACACACACACACACACAGGGACACACGCGCACACACACACACACAGGGACACACGCGCACACACACACACAGGGACACACACACACACAGGGACACACAGGGACACACACACACACACACAGGGACACACACACACACAGGGACACACACACACACACACACACAGGGACACGCACAGGGACACGCACAGGGACACGCACAGGGACACGCACAGGGACGCGCACAGGGACGCGCACAGGGACGCGCACACGCGCACACGCACGCGCACACGCACACGCACACGCACACGCACACGCACACGGCGTGTACTATAGGAAACAGGTCGTTCCACATCACATGGGCTTTAACAAGCACAAATATCTGATGAACATATTCACGATTGTTTGGTTCATGATTAAAATCACGATCATCAGCGTCTGTGTTATTATCAGTTATGACCAGAATATCACGCTTTTTTCCTTTGGAGCAACAACGTTATCATGATTTAAGTTCAATCGATAATCCCATTTCAGTTAAAGAATGTAAAGTATGCGACGATTTCAAAGTGAAACAAATGAGTAAAAGATGTGGAGTTTGTGCAGACGAGACGGGGCCAAAGCTGCTGTTCGTTTCTCCATTATGTGGCACGTTAATGAGTTTAACGAGGACAATTAACCAAATGATCACGAGTCAACATTTTTGTTTTTCATTCCAATCGATCCAAAAGCAGTCACTTTGTGGAGCTCTGAACGGCAAGATTAGAACCAAAGAGACTGTTTGTCTGATTGTGGAGGAAATTATGTTATTATAGTTTGTGCTGTGCCAATTTCAACCAATCAAAATGCAATTTTGACAGAGTTTGGTCTTTTCATGGTCTAAAGCAGGACTACAGCAGGACTAAAGCAGGACTAAAGCAGGACTAAACTTGGTCTAAAGCAGGGCTAAAGCAGGTCTAAAGCAGGTCTAAAGCAGGACTAAAACAGGACTAAAGCAGGACTAAAGCAGGTCTAAAGCAGGACTAAAGCAGGACTAAAGCAGGACTAAAGCAGGACTAAAGCAGGACTAAAGCAGGTCTAAAGCAGGTCTAGAGCAGGACTAAAGCAGGACTAAAGCAGGTCTAAAGCAGGACTAAAGCAGGACTAAAGCAGGACTAAAGCAGGTCTAAAGCAGGACTAAAGCAGGACTAAAGCAGGACTAAAGCAGGACTAAAGCAGGTCTAAAGCAGGACTAAAGCAGGACTAAAGCAGGTCTAAAGCAGGACTAAAGCAGGACTAAAGCAGGACTAAAGCAGGACTAAAGCAGGACTAAAGCAGGTCTAAAGCAGGTCTAAAGCAGGACTAAAGCAGGACTAAAGCAGGTCTAAAGCAGGACTAAAGCAGGACTAAAGCAGGACCAAAGCAGAACAAAAACTGGACTAAAGCAGGACTAAAGCAGGGCTAAAGCAGGACCAAAGCAGAACAAAAACTGGACTAAAGCAGGACTAAAGCAGGACTAAAGCAGGTCTAAAGCAGGTCTAAAGCAGGTCTAAAGCAGGACCAAAGCAGAACAAAAACTGGACTAAAGCAGGTCTAAAGCAGGTCTAAAGCAGGTCTAAAGCAGGTCTAAAGCAGGTCTAAAGCAGGTGTAAAGCAGGACTAAAGTAGTTCTAAAGCAGGACTAAAGCAGGTCTAAAGCAGGTCTAAAGCAGGTCTAAAGCAGGTCTAAAGCAGGTCTAAAGCAGGACTAAAGCAGGACTAAAGCAGGTCTAAAGCAGGTCTAAAGCAGGTCTAAAGCAGGACTAAAGCAGGTCTAAAGCAGGTCTAAAGCAGGTCTAAAGCAGGTCTAAAGCAGGTCTAAAGCAGGACTAAAGCAGGTCTAAAGCAGGTCTAAAGCAGGTCTAAAGCAGAACAACAACTGGACTAAAGCGAGACTAAACCAAATCTAGGTCAGTACAAGGTTCAAGCCGGGTCCTGTTCTTGTTCAGGATCATGAGGCTCATAAAAAAGCCTGAACTTTGCGTGACCTCGTTCCACTGAACTGAACTGTCGCTGGCCTTAAAGCTCTGCAAATCTGGACAGACCACAGGCCGAGCGATCGAGCCAATCACAGTCTTTGTTTTCCTGTTCCTCTCGCTCAAACATCTGGACCTGAGCAGCTCGGCGAGCAGGGGTATTTGAGGTGAGAACCTCAGAGAATCCAAGGGAAAAAACATTTGTGAAGTGTCTAACTTTCAAGCCCTGGTTAGATGAATGACTTCAAAGCAAATGTTTCGAGATTCATTCACGCCTGTTTGAGTTTATGGCCTTGTTTGCTCAAAGACGACAGCAATAATTATAATCCAAAGGGTGATAAATGCTCTAAAGACGCACACTGCTATTCAGGACAAGACACTGTTAACATGGTTTTATGGTAGAACGTCATCATCCGAAACCCTTTTAGAAATCGAGAACTTTTGACTTCCATCTCTTCCATCAGAGAGGGACTTTCACTTTCTGATTCTGACTAAAAATCATCTAAAAAGGCCATGGATCCCTCCTGCATCACTCATCACCGTTGGGGTGGATGATACTGGCACAAAGTAATCTCACATTTCTGTGCTTTTGTGGGTAATTTCATACTCTATTCCCGTTTTGTGATACTTGAACTCTACCCAAGACATTCACACATTTTAAACACCTACAGCGCTGAAATATCTGGATATCGTTATCGCGCCAACGCCAAAAAACAAGTTTGTTTGTGTAAATATCGCCCACCTCTAAAAGCCACCGACCCCGATCATCCTACAGCACGACAACGATCCCTGTCAACCCATTTCAAAATGAAACATGTCGCTGTAGAAACGAGTCGGAGTCGCTGTAGAAACGGGTCGTTGTAGAAACGGGTCGGAGTCGCTGTAGAAACGGGTCGCTGTAGAAACGGGTCGCTGTAGAAACGGGTCGCTGTAGAAACGGGTCGCTGTAGAAACGGGTCGCTGTCAGTTGTAGCGTTGGTAAACTTGGCCCTGGCCCACCGCGCACACCTGCTCACCGATCCAGTGCGTGCATTATATAATCCGGGCCCCTACAGCGGGTTAAATATGGCCCTGGTCGTGCGGAATGCCACAAACTCTGAGCGCGACACATTTTTAACCAGAGCAAAGAGGCCAGAGCGCACGGCGAGGGGGACGGGCCAAACCAGTCGCACAGAGGGATTTAAGAGCAACCAAATGTGAAAGATGTTCATCTTTTAGCATTTGGGAAAGGATTTCAGGGCCACTTTACTGTAGTTATTTGGACCAAAGCGGGACCAAAGCGGGACCAAAGCAGGACCAAAGCGGGACCAAAGCAGGACCAAAGCGGGACCAAAGCGGGACCAAAGCGGGACCAAAGCGGGACCAAAGCGGGACCAAAACGGGACCCAAAGTGGCACCAAAGCAGGACCAAAGCAGGACCAAAGCGGGACCAAGGCGGGACCAAAGCGGGACCAAGGCGGGACCAAAGCGGGACCAAAGCGGGACCAAAGCGGGACCAAAGCGGGACCAAAACGGGACCCAAAGCGGGACCAAAGTGGCACCAAAGCGGGACCAAAGCGGGACCAAAGCGGGACCAAAGCGGGACCAAAGCGGGACCAAAGCGGGACCAAAACGGGACCCAAAGTGGCACCAAAGCAGGACCAAAGCAGGACCAAAGCAGGACCAAGGCAGGACCAAAGCGGGACCAAAGCGGGACCAAAGCGGGACCAAAGCGGGACCAAAGCGGGACCAAAGCGGGACCAAAACGGGACCCAAAGTGGCACCAAAGCAGGACCAAAGCAGGACCAAAGCAGGACCAAAGCAGGACCAAGGCAGGACCAAAGCGGGACCAAAGCAGGACCAAGGCAGGACCAAGGCAGGACCAAAGCAGGACCAAAACGGGACCAAAGCGGAACCAAAGTGGCACCAAAACGGGACCCAAAGCGGGACCAAAGTGGCACCAAAGTGGCACCAAGACAGGACCAAAGCAGGACCAAAGCGGGACCAAAGCGGGACCAAAGTGGCACCAAAGCAGGACCAAAGCTAGACCAAAACAGGACCAAAACAGGACTAAAGAGGGACCAAAGCGGGACCAAAACATGACAAAAAAATCATAATTGTAACATTTTTAGAAAACATTGTTTTGTTTTTTTCAGGCCGGAGCCGAAGGACGAGAATCGTACCGGCGAGGGACTTATTTTAATTAAATTAATTGAAAAGTGAAAATGTATGAACAAAATTAGGTATTTGTAAAATTTTTATAAATTTTATAAAGAAAACGTAATTTTTCTTCAAAAAATGTCACAGTCATCATTTTTTTGCGTCATGTCCGTACGTGACTATGACTGGATTGTTTAGTCCGATTGCACGTCATTGTACCATCTAAAGACGCTGCGAAAATGATAAAAACTGAACTAACCGGTGTTTTAATCTTCCCGACAAGCCCATGAAGTACTATTTCTGCGCGTAATTGTACAGATACTTGAAACTTGAACTTCTGCTGTAATAATATCTTGTTTTTTCGAGACGATGAGCAATTAAGCATTTCATTATTGTCTAGGACTACATATTACGTAAAGTCCTTAAGTACGCTGCGACTCCCGGCCTTCATGTGCACAACAGAGGAAATAAATGATGCTGCAGATGTAAACAAAACGCTTTAGGTCGACCGCGAGAGCTTCTTTCTACTCCAATCGGACTTGAAACAGATGAAAAGCCTTCTGCGCCGTCAAATCCGACATGAGTCAGAGAGCAACGTGCGTTTTTATGGCTCAAAAATAGCCTGGAAAACGAGCTCTTACGACGTATTTGCTCGAAAGAAAAAAAGAAGGAAAGCACTAATTGATGTTATTTTTGATATTCAATAAAACCCACACGGACGGCGGCGGGGGGAGAGCGGAGAACTTTCCAATTACCGTCGTGTTTGAACATTAACCACGTGGAAAATGGAAGCTCTTCCCGTTTGAGTGAGAACATAATAATTATAGTGAAAGGACGAGCGCTCATGTTGGGAAAATACATACGGAAATATACACATTTGTGGGCATTGTTGAAGACTCGTTTCGACTGTATTTATCGCAAACAGAAAAGAAAATGCCATTAAATATGCGTCACGTTTCATTGTGTACGAGGTGTGGATACAGTGACAAGAAGAAGGACAGAACCCGGTCTAAGCAAGAGGTTTGAGAAATACAATATTCTCTGGGCCATAAGTCGCATCTTTTTTCATAGTTTTGGCCGGGGTGCGACTTATATGTGAGATTGTTTGTTATTTTCACACTGGCAACCACAGAGGGCACTCTAGGCTCTAAGCGACGCAGAAGAAGAATCAGCACTTCCTCTACCTCTGGAGTTTGTGGAGTTGTTTAGAAGTGACACAGAGGAAGAAGAATTCAATGGATTTAGTGATTTGGGGTAATACTGATGCTTTGGTAAACTTGTTAGCATGTTCTTTATGCTATAGTTATCTGAATAACTGTTCATAAGTGCATTTCAAGATGAATTTTTGTTCTTGGTCTTGAATTTATACATTTCCCCAAAAAATTAGAAAAATGAATTTTTTGGCTGGTGCGACTTACATACAAAAATACAAAACGCCCAAGTACCGTCACACAACTGCTACTTACCGATCATTTCTTTAGCTTTGCGGCAAGAGTTTTTGCGATTCACAAGGAGTTATTGAAGTAAAAAAAATTCAAATAACAAAATATTGTGATTCAGTCTTTTCTAAAACATTTTCGCTCTTGACACGTTTAAAGGTTTTTACGCGCGGTGAGATGATAATTCGTCGCAGGCGGAGGAATGGACGGTCGCCTTTGCCGATTGCGTCCTTTTGTCGCGATTTGTAATACTGAAGAAAACATAAAAAGAGGTTCGCTTTTGTCGACATGTCCTCATTTTAAGCCCTGCGATTGCGATTAGACGTGCGATTCGTGCATAAAAAACAGGATACCTAAATAATCCCAGTCTTTGTGATTTGCTATAGCTCGGATACTATATTGCATTGATCATCATTTGTAACATTCCAGCGACTCTCCCGTGCTGTACATTGCATTTCCCTTTCAATAGCTTCCTGCTTTCTTGAATTAAACTTTAGAAACCTTGTAAATGCAGACGGAACGAGGAACAGGAAGTCGTTTGGCAGGTCAGAAGTGAAAGCGGATTGTGACAAGACGTCTTCTAGAAAATAGCTATGGTTTTTGTTTTAACTATTGTTATCTGGACAATACAGATGCTGAGACGCACATGGAGTTATCCTTTTTATAACAAAGACGGCGACGTTAATCAATCAAAATGTCCAAAAAGCATGAACAATCAGATTTTCACACACTTTCATTTCTTTTTCTCCATCCAAACGCTTTCAGTCGCCATATTTCCACCTTTAATTTGGTTGGTAATTAATCCAAAATGTTTAAATTAGGGTGTATTATGTATACACAATAATATACACAATAAGTGTTCTCCATCAGACAGAAATGTAACGTTTTATTCACGATTTTCCTTATTCAGTCTAAATTAGCTTGGATTTAGTCTTGGCTTTGTGTCTGTTAGGTTTTTATTAAAATAGTGCTGCAACAATTAAATCGACATATTTTGATCAGAAGTAAAAAGTTTCCATTGTCAAAACTAGTATTCATCTACTTTAGCTTTCCACCACTGCAGACTTTAGAATGGGACTAAAAACAAAAGCTCAAATAATTTGTCTAGAGCTTATTCTTTTCGATTGGTCAGTTAGTTGGTCAGTTAGATTGTGAAAGGCGTGTGACTTTTTGAGATTTAGACTAAATTTGACCAAGACGTCGCAGACAAAACGTTTTTTCCCGTCAAAAACACTAAAAACGTGCAGGTTTTGTGTTATTTTGATGTCATTCTTGCTTTGTCCGAGTCACAAAATCTACTTTCGGAGCGCATGGCATGTTTCGGAATCCGCAAAGTCCACGACATCGTCATTCCATTACTGAACTTTTTTTGAGTGGTAGCGGCTGCCATGACAACCGTGCGCACGAGTCAAAAAGTCGTCCAACGCCAAACAGGGCATGACACGGGACCACCGCGGAGGGGTTTCTGCTGTGGAAGGATTTCAGCGGCCGGACAGACGACGACGCTCAAAACAAATGCACTTTTATTACGAGTTCTGTCCGAAACGAGACGCTGGAAAGGAAATGAAGCGGTAATCCGGGCGCGCTGATCCTTCCGTGGGAGCGGCGGCGGCTTAGCCCGTACAACCGCATTCCCGCCCGCCCGCCGCTCATTGTACTGTGCGTTTGGTCACGAGATGTAGAAATAGTATGTTCCCGGAACCATAAGAAACGAGGATTAAGAGTGAAGCGTGGCGAAATCTTCAGGTTGCACAACGTCAGCTGCTGACCGAGGCGGCAGGATACTTTCAGACAACATGACGGTGAATAATGGTGCCTATTTTTTATATTTTGCACTATTTTTTTATTTTATTGATGCAAGGCAGACAAACTGGACAAACTAAACAAAAGAAAAAGGTGGAGAGACAGGTTGATCAGGTCGATGTACGAAGTCAGCATAACAGTTGAGTGTGTGATTTTTAGAGTTTATTTTATTGTCTGCAGGGCTCAGAATAAGCGCTATCGCATCGTAAAATGTGACGCAATTTCTCTCAAATGCGATGCATTCGTTAGAAAAAAGTGTTTTTGTATCGCAGCTTTTTGCGATACTAAAAAAGCACTGATCACTCGTCAATCGTTGGCATGACACAATGCGCTGCCGTCACAGATCGAGAGTCTGAAAATGGGAGAGCACGAGGAGCCACCAGCGCGCAGAGTTATAGTTAACTCTAACGATGCATAGTTATTGTCGTGAGATTAGCGAGACGCGGCGCTCGCCAAAGCCCCTTGTCGCCTCTGCGCGCTCTTTTCAGACTAGAACAGGCTTTGAAGATGTCGAATTCAAAGGGGTCAAACTCACTCATGTCCAGGACAAAAACAAATGCAAATAATCTTTTTACATCAGTAGAAAATATTGATTGTTAGTCATATTTTTTTGCTCTGCAACTATCGAATTGCAATACAAATTTGAAAAAATTAACGTATTGTTTAGCAGCTGCTGCTGTACAAGAGAAAATCCTGAATCTGAGCCCTGGTGTGCGAGTTCAAGTGAGGGACGGTGGAGGAGAAGGCAGAGTAAGAAAAACAAACTCCATAACAATGAAAACAATATTTTCTAATTTTGACTTTATTTGGTATATTTATACCTGTTGTACATATAAATTATAGTTTTACACCAATCGAGCAGGTATTTGTGGAGAAAATGTTGAAAAATCTGTAAAAATGACAGGAAGTGACATCACACCAGGGACAATCATTCCAGTCAAAATGTATGCATAATTTACACAAAGAAAGAACATTTCTAACTCTCTAAACATTCATTCAACAAAATAAAGGTGCTCTCTTATTGTTTTATGTGTCAAATAAACATTTTCGGTAATACTGGGTGCTCTCCTACTGTGATGTCATCAATTACAAAATATATTTATCTTAACTGCATTTTAGTTCAATGAGTGGTCCGACCTGTAGGGGGCACTTTAAGTACTGAAGTGTTTTATTCTGCTGTGTATTTGTTGCACCTTATTTTAACAATATTGTACACTTTGAAAAGAGGTTTATTGCGATATTTCCTGCGTTATAGTTCAAATGTCAGAGGCAAAAAGTTAAAAAAGTAAGTTTATTGCGGTTTTCTTACGCAATAAAACACTCACAAAATAAAACAACAAAATAACGATATATTTTGTGCAGGATACATTACAAAGTACGCAATTTGACTGCTCTTAAAAAGGTACACTGCGTAACTTTTCACATGGAGTATCAAGATGTCGAGTTGCAGAAAGAATGTTGGACGTTTCTCATGGCATTTTGGCGCAATAAAAGAAGCGGTCGGATTGAGCAGCGACCGGCGCCGGCGCCAGGGAATGAATATTAGATTTCATGAGTACAAGGTGAACGAACGGCCGTCCCTGTTGGTTTATTGCATCATAATGACAATCGCGGCTGATACGGACTCCGACAAAACAACTTGGTCAACAATTAATGATTCATGTAGATAAACAGTCTGATCGCCATTCATATAATGCTAGCTTTTTGTTTGTTGACAAAAAAAAACCTGACCCAAAGTACAGATTCTTTTGTCAGCAACGTTATAATTAAAAAAAACAATTTTAGAGTGTACTTTTGCTCACTTTGTGCCATGGAAACTGAACCAATGAGACAAGGTGACAGCTGCTGCTCAACGTGTGTAAAGTTGATTATAACCCAGGTCCGGGAATCAGACCAGTGACCCTCTCGTTCCCCGCTCAACCACTTCACCAAATATTCAAGAAGACTGTTCTGTTGAAGGAGTTGGAAGTTTAAACTTGGCTTGTGGTGGGCACAAATAGTCTGCAGACGGTTCTATCTTTAACCGTCGCACAGGGTCAGTTACAGCCGAGTCATTCTGATTCATGCAGTGTCAATGTCCACGGCTCTTTGAGAAGTCTGACGACAGGGGCATGTTTAGCCCTGGTTTAGCCCTGGTTTAGCCCTGGTTTAGCCCTGGTTTAGCCCTGGTTTAGCCCTGGTTTAGCCCTGGTTTAGCCCTGGTTTAGCCCTGGTTTAGCCCTGGTTTAGCCCTGGTTCAGTCCTGGTTCAGTCCTGGTTCAGTCCTGGTTCAGTCCTGGTTTAGCCCTGGTTTAGCCCTGGTTTAGCTCTGGTTTAGCCCTGGTTTAGCCCTGGTTTAGCCCTGGTTAAGGTTTATTAAGTCCCTGTTTAATTATTGTACCTCAAATGACTGCAGAATCATATTATACAATGATCATAAATATGTTTTTGCTTTTTACATCCCGCCACTGCAGACTTGGCCAAAGAACTTTCTTAACCGAATCAACAGTTTGACATTTAGCTTTTGATTCCATTATTGAGCCTTGAGGCAGTAACTACATTCACATGAAGACCATCCATCGAAACGCCGTTTGCACTTTCGTTTTATCTAGCCAATGTTTAAATTCGTATTAAGTGCATTAGAGCGCCGGCCTGGTTTGCTCTGGCCGTCATGCGCTGTTCATCTCCAGCCTGAAGCGGAGGCGGGGTCAGAGGTTACCGAGGAGAAGCGGACACAAAAATAAGGGATATGTACAGTTGCAACATGTAAACACTGGGGGTTGACACTTCAAGGGTAATAGTGCTATTCGATGCACTGTTTTGAGTCGGCCCACTCGATTTGTTCTGCAATAAACTGGTTTAGTCCTGCTTCATCTAGTCCTGGTCTAGTCCATGGTTTAGCCTTAGTTAAGTCCGGGTTTAGTCCTGGTTTAGTCCTGGTTTAGCCTTAGTTAAGTCCTGGTTTAGTCCTGGTTTATTCCTGGTTTAGCCTTAGTTAAGTCCTGGTTTAGTCCTGGTTTAGCCTTAGTTAAGTCCGGGTTTAGTCCTGGTTTAGTCCTGGTTTAGCCTTAGTTAAGACCTGGTTTAGTCCTGGTTTAGACCTGGTTAAGCCTTAGTTAAGTCCTGGTTTGGTCCTGGTCTAGTTCTGGTTTAGCCCAGGTTTAGTCCAGGTCTAGTCCAGGTCTAGTCCTGGTTTAGTCCTGGTTTAGTCCTGGTTTAGTCCTGGTTCAGTCCTGGTTCAGTCCTGGTTCAGCCCTGGTTTAGTCCTGGTTTAGTCCTGGTTTAGTCCTGGTTTAGTCCTGGTTTAGTCCTGGTTTAGTCCTGGTTCAGCCCTGGTTCAGCCCTGGTTCAGTCCTGGTTTAGTCCTGGTTTAGTCCTGGTTTAGTCCTGGTTTAGTCCTGGTTTAGTCCTGGTTCAGCCCTGGTTCAGCCCTGGTTCAGCCCTGGTTCAGCCCTGGTTCAGTCCTGGTTCAGTCCTGGTTCAGTCCTGGTTCAGTCCTGGTTTAGCTCTGGTTCAGCCCTGGTCTAGTCCTGGTTTAGCCCTGGTTTAGCCCTGGTTTAGCCCTGGTTCAGCCCTGGTTCAGCCCTGGTTCAGCCCTGGTTCAGCCCTGGTTCAGCCCTGGTTTAGGCCTGGTTTAGGCCTGGTTCAGTCCTGGTTCAGTCCTGTTTTAGCCATAGTTTAGCCCTGGTTCCGTCCTGGTTTAGCCCTGGTTTAGCCCTGGTTTAGCAGAATCATATTATACAATGATCATAAATATGTTTTTGCTTTTTACATCCCGCCACTGCAGACTTGGCCAAAGAACTTTCTTAACCGAATCAACAGTTTGACATTTAGCTTTTGATTCCATTATTGAGCCTTGAGGCAGTAACTACATTCACATGAAGACCATCCATCGAAACGCCGTTTGCACTTTCGTTTTATCTAGCCAATGTTTAAATTCGTATTAAGTGCATTAGAGCGCCGGCCTGGTTTGCTCTGGCCGTCATGCGCTGTTCATCTCCAGCCTGAAGCGGAGGCGGGGTCAGAGGTTACCGAGGAGAAGCGGACACAAAAATAAGGGATATGTACAGTTGCAACATGTAAACACTGGGGGTTGACACTTCAAGGGTAATAGTGCTATTCGATGCACTGTTTTGAGTCGGCCCACTCGATTTGTTCTGCAATAAACTGGTTTAGTCCTGCTTCATCTAGTCCTGGTCTAGTCCATGGTTTAGCCTTAGTTAAGTCCGGGTTTAGTCCTGGTTTAGTCCTGGTTTAGCCTTAGTTAAGTCCTGGTTTAGTCCTGGTTTATTCCTGGTTTAGCCTTAGTTAAGTCCTGGTTTAGTCCTGGTTTAGCCTTAGTTAAGTCCGGGTTTAGTCCTGGTTTAGTCCTGGTTTAGCCTTAGTTAAGACCTGGTTTAGTCCTGGTTTAGACCTGGTTTAGCCTTAGTTAAGTCCTGGTTTGGTCCTGGTCTAGTTCTGGTTTAGCCCAGGTTTAGTCCAGGTCTAGTCCAGGTCTAGTCCAGGTCTAGTCCTGGTTTAGTCCTGGTTTAGTCCTGGTTTAGTCCTGGTTCAGTCCTGGTTCAGCCCTGGTTTAGTCCTGGTTTAGTCCTGGTTTAGTCCTGGTTTAGTCCTGGTTTAGTCCTGGTTTAGTCCTGGTTTAGTCCTGGTTCAGTCCTGGTTTAGTCCTGGTTTAGTCCTGGTTTAGTCCTGGTTTAGTCCTGGTTCAGCCCTGGTTCAGCCCTGGTTCAGTCCTGGTTCAGTCCTGGTTCAGTCCTGGTTCAGTCCTGGTTTAGCCCTGGTTTAGCCCTGGTTCAGCCCTGGTTCAGCCCTGGTTCAGCCCTGGTTCAGCCCTGGTTCAGCCCTGGTTTAGGCCTGGTTTAGGCCTGGTTCAGTCCTGGTTCAGTCCTGTTTTAGCCATAGTTTAGCCCTGGTTCCGTCCTGGTTTAGCCCTGGTTTAGCCCTGGTTTAGCCCTGGTTTAGCCCTGGTTTAGCCCTGGTTTAGCCCTGGTTTAGCCCTGGTTTAGCCCTGGTTTAGCCCTGGTTCAGTCCTGGTTCAGTCCTGGTTCAGTCCTGGTTCAGCCCTGGTTTAGCCCTGGTTTAGCCCTGGTTTAGCTCTGGTTCAGCCCTGGTTTAGCCCTGGTTTAGCCCTGGTTCAGTCCTGGTTCAGCCCTGGTTCAGTCCTGGTTTAGACCTGGTTTAGCCTTAGTTAAGTCCTGGTTTGGTCCTGGTCTAGTCCTGGTCTAGTTCTGGTTCAGCCCTGGTTTAGTCCTGGTTTAGTCCTGGTATGGCTCTGGTTTAGCTCTGGTTCAGACCTGGTTCAGCCCTGGTTTAGCCCTGGTTTAGCCCTGGTTTAGCCCTGGTTCAGTCCTGGTTCAGTCCTGGTTCAGCCCTGGTTCAGCCCTGGTTCAGTCCTGGTTCAGTCCTGGTTCAGTCCTGGTTCAGTACTGGTTCAGTCCTGGTTCAGCCCTGGTTCAGCCCTGGTTCAGTCCTGGTTCAGTCCTGGTTCAGTCCTGGTTCAGTCCTGGTTTAGTCCTGGTTTAGTCCTGGTTCAGCCCTGGTTCAGCCCTGGTTCAGCCCTGGTTCAGTCCTGGTTCAACCCTGGAAACAAACGGTAATAACTGTCTAATGCAGCACTAAGGACATTACATAGTTTGAATAATTCAATTTGTGTCGCTTTTCCCCAAATTGTTTGCAGTTAAAATGTCTTTAACTACACACAACTTTAACTGTCTAAAAACGTTATCCTTTAACACAAAACACTGAACAGAGTCAAAGTTCTTACTCCAAAACTCTGAACTCTGCTCCAAAAGGCTGGCAATATATTAAACGTTTGACAATATTGTGAATGTTGTCAAAATTTGATCATCAAGTTGATAGTTAATAGTGATACTAAAAAAAAATCTACAAAAAGAGCTGATTAAAATACAAGTGTTTTGTTGTAAAAATGACAGTCTTACATTTCTGCATTTTTGGGATTAATTTGACAGACATTTTCACTCATAACACGTCTAAAGACTCTGCACCGCGCAGTTCCCCGTTGAGCCTCTTGGCGGTCCGACCTTCTCGTCTCTCGTTCCTGTCGGGGTCAAAGGTCAGGTAGCTGTAGTTTCTCACGCGCCCTTCCCCCAATCGCGCGACTCTTCAGCTCCAGCCGCACCCACACACGCGCCTCATCACTTCACATTTTCCAGAAAAGAGCAACTAAATTTTGAATGATTTTTAATAAATGTGGGATTTGACTTCATTAGAGCAGAGATTTTATAAATTCAGCATTTTATAGTGATGTGCAGGTGAGTTTCTGCTATGTTCAAAACTCCGGACCTTAGAGCCGAGTTCAGAGGTTTTAAGACTGTTGCTGTGTGTGTGTGTGTGTGTGTGTGTGTGTGTGTGTGTGTGTCTATATATATATATATATATATATATATATATATATATATATATATATATATATATATATATATATATATATATATATATATATATATATATATATATATATATATATATATATATATATATATATATATATATATATATATATATATATATATATATATATATATATATATATATATTTTCTACAATTATGAGGAAAACATATTTTATTTTAAGTCCAAGAGGGAAAAAAAGCACAATATATGTTTTTTTAACGATGACTATAACAACAATTCAGGAAGTTTATTTGTAACAATATGTGTGGCAGTCCTGATCTGCATTACTTGAGCACACGGCCCACCCCGCTGTGGCCCACATTCCTCTCTCTGTCAGGACGGTCACAGGGCCACGGGGGCCGGACTTACAGCAGGACCACTGTCCACCGCCCCGTACGTCCCCCTGAAGAGGGCGCGTCACCGCCCAATACGTCCCCCTGAAGAGGGCGCGCCACCGCTCAGTACGTCCCCCTGAAGAGGGCGCGCCACCGCCCAGTACGTCCCCCTGAAGAGGGCGCTCCACCGCCCAGTACGTCCCCCTGAAGAGGGCGCTCCACCGCCCAGTACGTCCCCCTGAAGAGGGCGCGCCACCGCCCAGTACGTCCCCCTGAAGAGGGCGCTCCACCGCCCAGTACGTCCCCCTGAAGAGGGCGCGCCACCGCCCAGTACCTCCCCCTGAAGAGGGCGCGCCACCGCCCAGTACCTCCCCCTGAAGAGGGCGCGCCACCGCTCAGTACATCCCCCTGAAGAGGGCGCGCCACCGCCCAGTAAGTCCCCCTGAAGAGGGCGCGCCACCGCCCAGTACGTCCCCCTGAAGAGGGCGCGCCACCGCCCAGTACGTCCCCCTGAAGAGGGCGCGCCACCGCCCAGTACCTCCCCCTGAAGAGGGCGCGCCACCGCCCAGTACCTCCCCCTGAAGAGGGCGTGCCACCGCCCAGTACATCCCCCTGAAGAGGGCGCTCCATCGCCCCGTACGTCCCCCTGAAGAGGGCGCGCTACCGCCCCCTACGTCCCCCTGAAGAGGGCGCGCCACCGCCCCGTACGTCCCCCTGAAGAGGGCGCGCCACCGCCCAGTACGTCCCCCTGAAGAGGGCGCGCCACCGCCCAGTACGTCCCCCTGAAGAGGGCGTGCCACCGCCCCACCGCCCCGTACGTCCCCCTGAAGAGGGCGCTCCATCGCCCCGTACGTCCCCCTGAAGAGGGCGCGCCACCGCCCCGTACGTCCCCCTGAAGAGGGCGCTCCATCGCCCCGTACGTCCCCCTGAAGAGGGCGCTCCATCGCCCCGTACGTCCCCCTGAAGAGGGCGCTCCATCGCCCCGTACGTCCCCCTGAAGAGCATCGCCCCGTACGTCCCCCTGAAGAGCATTGCCCCGTACGTCCCCCTGAAGAGGGCGCGCCACCACCCCGTACGTCCCCCTGAAGAGGGCGCGCCACCACCCCGTACGTCCCCCTAAAGAGGGCGCGCCACCACCCCGTACGTCCCCCTGAAGAGGGCGCTCCATCGCCCCGTACGTCCCCCTAAAGAGGGTGCTCCACCGCCCAGTACGTCCCCCTGAAGAGGGCGCGCCACCGCCCCGTACGTTCCCCTGAAGAGGGCGCTCCATCCCCCCGTACGTCCCCCTGAAGAGCATCGCCCCGTACGTCCCCCTGAAGAGGGCGCGCCACCGCCCCGTACGTCCCCCTGAAGAGGGCGCGCCACCGTCCTGAACGTCCCCCTAAAGAGGGTGCCCCACCGCCCAGTATGTCCCCCTGAAGAGGGCACTCCACCGCCCCATAGGTCCCCCTGAAGAAGGCGCTCCACCGCCCCGTAGGTCCCCCTGAAGAGGGCGCTCCACGCCCCGTAGGTCCCCCTGAAGAGGGCGCTCCACCGCCCCGTAGGTCCCCCTGAAGAGGGCGCTCCACCGGCCCGTACGTCCCCCTGAAGAGGGCGCTCCACCGCCCCGTACGTCCCCCTGAAGAGGGCGCTCCACCGCCCCGTACGTCCCCCTGAAGAGGGCGCTCCACCGCCCCGTACGTCCCCCTGAAGAGGGCGCTTTAGTTTAAAGGAGACAAAATCTACTTAGATGAGCGTTTAACCTCATTACAACCGTGCTTTCCTCATCATTAGTTTACACACAAACTTGTATTCTGTTTGGGTTAATCCTGTTTGTCCTGTGCTCAGAAAAGTCCTGTTTTCACCTACCCCCCGTCCCCCCCACATCCCTGTGCTTTAAATGAAGGCTCCGAGTGACACACGTAGAGTTCTAAAATACTCAAAGATAAAAACACATAAATGACCATTTGCTGCAGTGAAATGTGATTGTGAAGAGGCGGAGCTTATCAGTTCAGCAGTCAATGAACCCATTTCTAATTTTAAGCCATTTTAGAAACACTTTGCTTTTTACAATGTAGAAACGGGGCAATTGTAGTCTTTTTTTATTTTTTTTTATTCAAACATTTATTTATATATTTTTTTGATTTCGAGTATCAAAATATTTTGTTAGTCTTTATTAGACAGGAGAGGAAAGTGTGAAATGGGGATGAGAGAGAAGGGAGGACATGCAGTAAACAGTCGGCAGTCGGGATTCGAACCCACAACCACTCAGCCACCAGGCAACACCACATGCAAAAGCACTAATCCTGTGCTTTAGACATCTGCATGTTCTGAAATAAAGATTGCAAAGACGACACACAACACGATGGAAATAGCCGTTCTAATCGTGGCGAGTGAAGCAATTATTTTCAGTTTTTACGCAACGTCCTCTGCAAACAACAAGATATCCAGGGAATCATTTATAATATGCTTGTTTTGTAGATGTAAATGACAACATTGAGCACTTTGTTTGGAATTAAAATGATTAAAACTGACTTTGAAAAGGTTTAGCGTAATCAAAAACCAAAACAAAGTGATATTCCTGTGTTTTTTGAGTTCATTTTATGGATGGTCCACTTTAACCTCAACCGGCCCATCCACAGGCGCATTTGACCCATTTGTGAATATAAAAAACGACAGGGATACGCATTTGTGTCGGCAACGCGGACGCACAAACAAGCGTACGTGATTCTCGCATCGGTTTAGCGGCTCATATTCCAGTTTTCTCCCAAACGTAAATGTGCGGCGTGAACTGAACCGTGATTTTAAAAAGTTTGCGATCGGCGTCCAGCCCCGGTGCGGAGCTCATTTCCGAACAGACAAAGGGTACTATTCCTGTGCGACTGGAAGAGGCCGGGAGAACGCGTGAACCCGGAGACCTACGGGCTTTACATGGTTTACTGGGATCTCGCAAGAGCCCCGACGTCGTGATTAGAAATGCTGGGTTTACGTCTTATCCTAAGTGTTGCCCAGGGAACGCCTTACAGAAACGGTCAGGGTTTTACAGCAAATATTATTGTAGAAATATTGGATCGTTTCCCTTTTTTAAACAATTTAAAATAACAAACGTGGAAGGAACACCGCATGAAAACAAGACGTGGAGCGAGAGAGCGTACGACCCGTTAAATATAGTCCAAAAGGTGTAGTCCGGCAGAGTTTGGTCCAAAGTCGATCGCATTTGTCAGTTTTCAAATCTAAATCATAATGTCGGTCCGGTTCTTGGGGTTGGTTCAGTTCTCATCGTCCATTTCCTTGTGACGGTCTCAAAAAGGTATCTGTAGTATCAGGAATTTTGAGGAGCAAATACATAATTCGCCCAAACTCTAATGAAAGTCGTGGAAAGCGCCAATAAACTCATTGCGGCGAGGGATTCGGACGCTATGGATGTGTTCAGAAACTAACTACCGTATTTTCCGGACTATACATATCAAATCACATATAAATCGCTCTGGAGTATAAGTTGCACTCCGGCCAAAACTATGAAAAAAGGTGCGACTTATCCACCAAGCAACTTATGTGATATTATTTGTTATTTTCACACTGACAACCACAAGAGGGCGCTCTAGGCTCTGAGCGACGCAGAAGAAGAATCTGTACTTTGTAATGGCAGAAAATGGGTCATGTCATGTCATTCTAATGTTGTTTTAGGCCATGACATGTCACGGAATTAATATCTTTGTTGTTCTCCTGTGTGCAGATGGGATAAGAATATAAGGTCCTGATTATACTGAATATCTACTGTCCGGCGCCTCTTAATCATCAATTAATGCGTCAGGACCGGATTCGGTGTGGAAATGGTCTTTGATTAAACCTCTGAAGAGATGGCTGGAACCGTCACAGACGTGATAGTCTGGTCTATCTCTTTTTGAGCTGATTTGGGTTGTGATTATGTTATGTTTGTTACCACCTATAAAAGGTGTACTTTGTAAATTGTAAAGTTAGGTAGGGACAGAACGAACTTGTCTTAGGGAGAGAGAGGGTGTTTATCCACTGTGCACGTGAATAAACTTCCACCTTTTGAGAGAGACCGAGAGACTCTGTTTCTGCTTCAAGTTATTGCCTGGTTACTCTTTACTTGATCATTGTTTACAGGAAACTGCCGTAACAACTTCTTCTACCTTTGGAGTTTGTGGAGTTGTTTAGAAGTGACACAGAGGAAGAAGAATTCAATGGATTTAGTGATTTGGGGTAATACTGATGCTTTGCTAAACTTGTTAGCATGTTCTTTATGCTATAGTTATCTGATGTAGAAAAAGCTTCAGTTGTAGTCATCTGGACTCAGTTAGAAAAATTAGACGTTTCGACTCTCATCCAAGAGTCATTGTCAATAAAAGAATTTAGGTCGAGAACTCCGATATTTGTACTATTCTGTGGTAAGTCCAGCCCAAATATCGGAGTTCTCGACCTAAATTCTTTTATCGACAATGACTCTTGGATGAGAGTCGAAACGTCTAATTTATCTAACTGAGTCCAGATGATTACCACTGAAGCTTTTTCTACTATGGAACACGCCTGGACGAATGAGGGATTACACCGACATATAGTTATCTGAATAAATGTTAATATGTTACGTTAACATACCAGACACTTACCACAGTTCTGTCTGTGCCTCATGTAGCTGAAGGTGTTAGCGTTAGCATACGTACACCTATTCACCGTGTTCTCTAATCTGTTATTATTTTAAACTGCATTTCAAGATGAAATGTCTGTTCTTGGTCTTGGATTTTATCAAACAAATTTCCCCCCAAATTGTGACTTATAGTCCGGAAAATACGGTAATACGTTTGGACCACCGCAAGCCGTTTAAAAATGGAACTAGTTGCGTTTTTCACGTTTTTAGTCAGTACAAATCTGGTACAGCTGCTTTAAATAAATGCAGTCATTGCGATTTGCTAATTGCAACTAGGGAAGTCAAGATATCAATTTTAGAGTTACAAATATTGCAAGTAAAAAACATCACGATTTAATGATTATTCACAATTATTGAGACATTTTCTTTCATTGTTTAATGGTTAATGTTCCTCAAGTTTGTGAGCGGCTTTACGAAACTGAACTTCCTGTAAGACAAAATAAAGTTAAATGTAACAAAAACTGCCAGATAAATACATTTTTGGCCTCTACATTGAACTAAAAATACTTGATTTCACTTCTAAAACTGTCCCAATTATTATTTTTTGGGTTCTCACGGTTACATTGCGACCCGAACAATCACAATTTATGAATTAATAACCCGATAATCTCCACGAAACCCGATAATCTCCACATCCCCAGCTGCAACTATCCAAATTGCGATGACGTTTGAGTGATTTTATAGTTTGCTGTATATAAAAGTTCAAGTGGTGAAATACTCAAAAGTAGTCACGACTTTTTCGACCAGTAAAAGAATAGTCATAAAACCTCCATTTAATAAGTTCAACACATTGGTTCTTTCATTGTGTTGCGTCCAATGACTAATGGCGTTGGTAATGGCGTTCGGAAGGCTTTTCGCATCCCACTCACATCCTACTCAAACCAGGCTCTTTCAGGCCTTTGTTTCATCCACGCTTCAGGCTTTTAGTGGAGAAAAGTCGATGGGTACAAATTATTAACAGGCTTCAAATCCTTCAAGTCCGACTCGTTATTTTAAAAGGATCTACGTACGTTTAATCGTAGCTTTCAGACGGAAGACAACGTGAAAGGCAACGATTCGCCCAGTTCGGCATTTGACAGTTACATTCAGACACATTTTCTTTTCTCCATTTCTGCACAAAAAGTAATAGATAAACAGTACGATCAAAGCCCAACTTTTGTCTCGAGAAAATGTAAATTTGTGCTGTAAGAGAAGCACTTTGTATCGGAATCAGACCGCGGCACGCCAGAGATCGACCGACGCCCAAATCCAGAGAAACCGATGTCAATAAATAGGTGTATTTGATGTACTGGTCTCCACTGTAACTTTTTATCAACGCAGACTTGTATGAAAGAGTCACTATCAGGGACGTCACGATATCACAAAAACATTATGATTTAACGATGATTCAAGACGATCGAGATTGTGACCAAAATGACGTTGAAATCTTTCATTTTCTTTCCTTCCCGTCCATCGTGTTACTGTTCCCCAAGTGTGTGAGCGGCTTTACGAAACAGAACTGTACGAAACTGACAATACAGTGATCCCTCGCTATATCGCGGTTCACTTTTCGCGGTCTCGCCGCTTCGCGGATTTACATCATGCATTGTGTTCTGCATTCTGATTGGCTAAACAGTCTCTCCGCGTCTTCTCTACCCATGGGTCAATAACGTTATGGATTAATATGTACACGTACGTAAAACCGCTTGCCAAATTTAAGTTTGCGAGGCCGGTGAGAGCGCGCGTGAGAGCTGCGGGACACGCCGGTGAGAGCGCGCGTGTGAGCTTCAATGTTTTATTGAGTATTTCATTGTATAATAACTGTAAAAAAATAAAGGTTTCTACTTCGCAGATTTCGCCTATTGCGGGTTCCTTTTGGAACGTAACCCCCGCGATAAACGAGGGTTCACTGTATACAGTTAAACGTGACAAAAACAGCCAGATAAAATAAAAATCTCTCCATTATTTCCATGTTTTGGACGATAGATTGAACGAAAAGGACTTTAATTTTGCTTCTTAAATTGCCACGATTATTACCGTATTTTGCGGACTATAAGTTGCACCGGTGTATAAGTCGCACCAGCCAAAAAATGCACAATAGAGAAAAAAGAAAACAAATATAAGCACTGGAGTATGAAATGCGCTTGCAAGTGTGAAAATGACAAATAATATCACATATAAGTTGCACCCTTGCCAAAACTATGAAAAAAGGTGCGACTTATTGTCCGGAAAATACGGTATTTGTTGGTTCTCGCGATTATATAGTGACCTAAAACAATCCCGATTATCAATTAACCCGATAATCCCGATGTTGGGATGAGACATGGTCCACCTCGCTTCACTTTTCTCACCTGGAAACAAACTGCTCTAAAGCTGTGAATGAATGCGAGCGCTTGGAAGTCGACATTATTTAAACATCTTACTCTTTTTTTTACAATTTATCTATCCAACCCCAAGCAGTACTATCAATCCAAACGAGCTTCCTTTCTGGGCTAGTACATCGAGTACCATTCCGCAATAAAAGATGAAAGACTTGGAGAGCGCAGCGCGGCCAAAACCGGGCGAAAAATGCTAATATTTATTGCCCCAGCTGCGTGCGCGAGGAGCAGATGTTGTTATGCGTCCGGGGGAGTGAGGCGTATTTGCTACCGAACGTCCCGCTGGCCCAACCCAGTCCCACCGCGGCCTCGCAAATAAAAAAAAGGCTGGCGGATCGATGCGGGATCGCCGACCGCAAATCCAAAACGGGGGCGAGCGGGGGAAAGGGAAAACAACACCATCAAGAGTAATTTGTCCGTCCAGTGGAATAAAGGAGGCGGCGTAAACGGCCCCGCGGTTTCATTACGGACTTCATCTGGTAGTCAAAAAAACATGTTGTTGTGTCCCTAGGTAAAAGCAAAATGCACGTACTCGAGCGGAAGCGTAGACGCCGGCGACACGGACGGCAACGCGTGTTAAAATGACCGTCTGAATGGTTCTCTATGGCAACAGGACATAAATGACCGAGCTCGAATGCCAAAGAGAGGAGGAGGAGGTCCAGAAGGAGGCGCTGGGTGACTGTGGAAGGGTCGACTTTAAAGGGCCTGAGTGACTGTGGAAGGGTCGACTTTAAAGGGCCTGCGTGACTGTGGAAGGGTCGACTTTAAAGGGCCTGAGTGACTGTGGAAGGGTTGACTTTAAAAGGGCCTGAGTGGCTGTGGAAGGGTCGACTTTTAAGGGCCTGAGTGGCTGTGGAAGGGTCGACTTAAAGGGCCTGAGTGACTGTGGAAGGGTTGACTTTAAAGGGCCTGTGTGACTGTGAAAGGGTCTACGTTGAAGAGCCTGTGTGGCTGTGGAAGGGTTGACTTTAAAGGGCCTGAGTGACTGTGGAAGGGTCGACTTTAAAGGGCCTGTGTGACTGTGAAAGGGTCTACGTTGAAGAGCCTGTGTGACTGTGGAAGGGTCTACGTTGAAGAGCCTGTGTGGCTGTGGAAGGGTTGACTTTAAAGGGCCTGCGTGACTGTGGAAGGGTCGACTTAAAGTGCCTGCGTGGCTGTGGAAGGGTCGACTTTTAAGGGCCTGAGTGGCTGTGGAAGGGTCAACTTTAAAGGGCCTGAGTGACTGTGGAAGGTTCGACTTTGAAGGGCCTGTGTGACTGTGGAAGGTTCGACTTTGAAGGGCCTGTGTGGCTGTGGAAGGGTCGACTTTAAAGGGCCTGTGTGGCTGTGGAAGGGTCGACTTTAAAGGGCCTGTGTGGCTGTGGAAGGGTCGACTTTAAAGGGCCTGTGTGGCTGTGGAAGGGTCGACTTTGAAGGGCCTGCGTGGCTGTGGAAGGGTCGACTTTAAAAGGGCCTGTGTGGCTGTGGAAGGGTCGACTTTGAAGGGCCTGCGTGGCTGTGGAAGGGTCGACTTTAAAGGGCCTGTGTGGCTGTGGAAGGGTCGACTTTGAAGGGCCTGCGTGGACACGTTCCACCAAGTTTGTGCGTAATTTACACAAAAGAAACAGTTTTTTTTTTTTTTATCTCTAAACATTAATTCAACAAAATAAAGTTGCTCTCATATAGTTTTATTTCAGAAATAAAATAATTGTGACATTAAATGAGTTTTGGCCCAGTGTTTGCTGGGTAATTTCTTAGTGTGATGTCATCAATTAACAAACAGGAAGTGAAAATTATAAACCTAAAAATGTGCTTTTCTGTGGGAAATGTTTTATATTTTTTGCAAAATGCAAAATATATTTAGTTTAACTGCATTTAAGTTCAATGAGGGGTTTGTAATTGTGACTTTATTTGGTGTATTTATGCCTCAAATAATAAACCTAAAATACTCGCTATTCCGGGATAAAGTGTGTGTAATTATTATCTTAATTTAGGCATAGGCACTTTAAGTATCAATACCCAGATACTAATACTAACAATACTACAACTAGATACCAGCTTTAAAAATATACATATTTTGAAAAATATTCCGTTTCCGTACAGTTATTCTGAATACTTAAAATACTTTGTTTCATTAAATGATATTGTGAAAACATGACCCAGGATTAAAACAGCTTCTTGTTTTTCTTTTTCAATGTTTGTTCTGCATTTAGAGATAATAATACTACTACAATGTCGATCTCCTCCTCCTCCTCCTCCTCCTCCTCCTCCTCCTCCTCCTCCTCCTCCTCCTCCTCCTCCTCCTCCTCCTCCTCCTCCTCCTCCTCCTCCTCCTCCTCCTCCTCCTCCTCCTCCTCCTCCTCCTCCTCCTCCTCCTCCTCCTCCTCCTCCTCCTCCTCCTCCTCCTCCTCCTCCTCCTCCTCCTCCTCCTCGTAATAATAATAAATACAAATTGATTATTTAGCAGTTTTTCGTCACCAAAGAAGGAATAATGACATGAATCTTGAGAGTTCATTACTGCGCCAAGCATAAGTATTGCTAAAAATAAAAAATAAAAAACACAAAATTTGACCTTCCCCGAATAAAGGTTTTTGAACTGTAAGTAAAACGCCACATAAAATAAGAAATATTTTTAATAATTGTAGCTTTAAAGTCTGTATCGAGCATCAAGCCTTTTTCTTGCATCGGAAATATTTTTGAAATGCTGGTGTGAAAAAAAAACTGGTGTGGAGAAAAAAAAAAAAAAAAATCACTATTCGTTTAGTTCACTATGGCAACGTCTCAGCATAAACAAATAAACTTGAATCACTATCAGCAGACATGCATTGTTGGTGTGATGGATTTGTCTCAGTCGCTTGCATCAAATATGAATACATGTTCATCGTTTACAAGTACAATTACATAACTTTGAAAAACCCCTTGCATTAACGCTGTGTTCAGAGCAGTGAGACGAAAACATTAAATATTCCCGTACTCCTAATAAATTATGCAATTTCCAGCCGCACAAGAGAATATCAAATGAGCCGATGTCGTCGTCGTCTTCTCGCATCAAATATATTGTACTTTTTAAATAAGAAAAACTGGCACAACAAAGCCAAATCCACCAAATGTAGCTCTGTTGTTCCTGGAGATTCTGCAGATTAACAACAGCAATTTTCTCTCCAAATATGCAAATAAGATCCAAAGACGTTGCAATTTTCGAAACCCCAAATCTCATAATCCGTCGAACATGTCATTTTCCGACACAGGCGCAAAGTGTGATTGAGTTCTCGTGGCGTGTGCGTCTTTTTTTAGTCATTTTTTATATTCCATGGCAGATGTTCACCATTTTGTGCGAGTGAGCAACCTAAATCCCGTTTGTAAAGAGCCAGAGCTCCCCGGCACGTAAAAGGGGTCACGGACACGACGGCGCAGGGCAGCGGCATTATGGGATGACCGTAATGGTTTATGTTCAATTGAGGTTGAACATTCTACAGTTCTGTTTTTACTTTGCACAGTATGTTTCTGGTGGAGGGTCACGATAACATATTTTTTTACACATTTTTGAACACAATATATCCGGGCCTCTAAACCCCCGCCGTGGACACGATGAGTGGATAATTCTGGAACATGCTTCTGGCAGCTGGGAAAAAAGGCAACCGTGAAAAAAATGTACGCCACAATTTCCTCTGACAATTAAGGAATTGGCCCGACGTTATAAGTGACGTACGGGAAATGGGAAAAAAAGAAGATTTGGACTGGATTTGAAAATTTTCACAGATTTTGGACTGAATCTCCTTTATTTTTTATTGTATTTATTTCGTTCTCACTGGTCCTGTCCCATTTGTTTTTCTTGAATTGAAAAAGAAAATAACAATTTTGAAAAATAAATAAAATGGTAATAATAATAAAATAATAATAAAAAGAATCAAAAACAACATACAAAAAATATCACACTATGCACAAACATTCTTTTATACAAACAATTAATTATGGGCTTTTTGAAATGCTTGCGCGTATAAACATGAGCTGAGCTGTAGTCTTATTGTTACCGTCTTGTCTGAAATGTTCCAGAATGTGTCATTAAGCTTGTGTCCATGGAAACAACAACAAGGCCTAAAACGCAGTATAGAACACATGCTTTTTCTGTCAATAAAAGCATGTGTTCACCCTAAAAGTTACACAATACACCTTTAATTAATCAACCTCACCCATGGATGTGTTTAGATATGTTCAAAACCATATATTAATTTCACTGTCAGCAATAAGGATTAATTTACAAATACTATTTACCTGCTGTAAAAGATGTTTGTGAATATTTAGAGTTGCATTTCTGAAGCCAATTATCCAATCAGAGAGCAGAATGAGCTCCTCAGATCTTCATCTAAACCAGTTTGCTCATGATAGTCACATTTCAGAAGAACCAAAACAAACATATTACTTTTCATTATTATTCTACCATTAATAAAAATGTGATTAAATGACACTGACCGCTTAGGTTAAAAATCAAAACAAAACACAAAGAGTGTTTCAAAGTTCATATCATAGGATTAGAATAAAAAAGTTAAACGTCTTGTGTGTCAAAGTGCATATGACGGGTTCTCATGATATTCTAATTATGACTTGGTTTGGTGGGAAAGAACCTGTGGTAAATATTTGTCGACATTTTACAACGGCGAAAGTGCAGTTTAATGAAAAAAATTTAAGTTTAAACCGACAGTGAGTAGAGACGAGCTGTAAAACGATTCTCGTGATTTTACCGAGTTGCAAACCACACGTGAGCCTGTTGTCCAATCCCGCACTTCAGACCACTACAAACACGTTCTCTAAACCAATCACACGGCGAGAGGGCATCGTGTGTCATAACCTTGTAAAGACACGCAATAAAAAGCCCGGGATTGTTAAAGAAGAGATATGGCAGAGGCTACGGTCAACAAACAATGAAATACAGCTTCTTTTGTCGTCTGAATACTTCCCATTTTTACGCAGTTGATTTAAACGGTATTCGGAGAAATGTTGGGCGGCTCACTCTTCACTCCCCCTAGTGGTTGTGTCCATGGTGAAGACAGTGTCATGTGTCCCGTGAAGGCGTGACAGAAAAGAAAGCGATCAGAAGAAAGAAAAAGGAGAGAGAGAACAAAAAAAGAGAAAACTCTGAATAAGAAAGTAAAAGGAAGGAGAAAAAGAGACGACGAGAAAATGTGAAATAAGAGAGCACAAGAGAGCAAACGACATGAGAAAAGAGAGGGAGAAAAAGAGAGGGAGAAAGGGCAAAAGAAAGGAGAAAGAATAAAGAGAAATAACTTAAAAAATAGCCGCAAGCGGCAATGATCGGCCCTCGCCACGCCGCCGCCACGCCGCAAGAGGAGGGGGCGCTAACGCGCCCCAATTGTCCTTTTATTACGCCTACTGCTGAATCTGTGACGCTGTCACATCTTCTCCCCTTTGTTTTACCATCAAAAAGCAATTTTATTTTGAATTCTTGGCAAAATGTGCGGCTTTGCCGCACAGACACCGTGACTCTTAGAATAAAAATGTGGATAACTTTTGACGGTTCACCCCTGAAGATGAGTCTCACCAAATTTCAGGTTAATATGTCTAACGCCCTAAGAGGAGTTCGTGAAAGTCTAAAGTGTAAACATGTTCTGGCGATTTCCCCATTGGAATAACATGGAAGGTTTCGGTCATCGTTACGGCAACGCCATAACAATTATGACATGGGTCTCATTGACTTTTTTGATGGGGATGCTAAAATTGAGTTGTGTGTCAAATTTCATATAATTTCGCAAAACTAAACATTTAACCTCCATATAAAATCTGTAGGGGGCGCTGTGGCTCCAAATTAATTTATTTCACTTCAAGTAGGTTTAGGGCAAAGAGTTTAACAACTGATTCTAATTTGACGCAATTCAGACTTTATCCGCGCAAACGGCAGAAATGTTAAATTTGGGAGATTTCTGAAATTCTTGCTACAGTTTGCGGCTTCGCCGCACAGAGACCGTGACAGGTATCAATGTAATTTGGATAACTTTTGATGTCCCACTCCTCAGTAGCATTTTCACCAAATTTCAGCTTTTTAGGGCCAACGCCCTGGGAGGAGTTCGTAAAAGTACGACGTTTGGAAAAACTCTGAAGTCATGTTTAGCCATTTTTGAAGCAATATGGCCGACATTTGGTTGGGCGGACGGTGGGGCGCCAAATTTCATGATTCTACGATCAGATTTTTTTGGGGTCATTTCCCATCTCTCAATGCATTTTTGGTACATTTGGGGGCGCTGACGCGCCAATTTTTTTAATTTTAGAAAAGGGAAATAGCCAGAATGTAGAGAGGCACGATTTTTAGAGGTGTGCAAATTTTTGTGACTTTTCGTCAATGTTCACTGGGTGAAAAATAGGGGTGGTGGAGGAGGAGGAGGAAGAGGAGGAAGAGGAAGAGGAAGAGGAAGAGGAAGAGGAAGAGGAAGAGGAAGAGGAAGAGGAAGAGGAAGAGGAAGAAGAAGAAGAAGAAGAAGAAGAAGAAGAAGAAGAAGAAGAAGAAGAAGAAGAAGAAGAAGAAGAAGAAGAAGAAGAAGTCGTCGTCGTCGTCGTCGTCGTCGTCGTCGTCGTCGTCGTCGTCGTCGTCGTCGTCGTCGTCGTCGTCGTCGTCGTCGTCGTCGTCGTCGTCGTCCCTGGTCACTGACGGGTACTTTCGATAATTTTGAGTGGGCTCCGTCCACTTTGTGTTTTTGGGCCTCTATACAGTAATAATGTTCAATTTTTGCATTACGATGAGTGCTTTATATGGGGATGACGACCGCCAATGTAAAGTGCGCGTTTAGTGCGAACTTTTGCACGGGCTTCTCCCGTTTACAACGGTAATGTTCCATTTTCCTACAACTAATTAGTATGCACGGGGCGTGCATGAGTGGAGGAGTGCGTTAGTGAGTGTTTGGAAGTGGGCGAGCGCTTCGCGCTCGATTTCGTGCACACTACGTGCGCACTTTCGCAGCCGTGCTTCGCACGGCCTTACAAGACTAATAGGCCTCTCGCCAGCTTGTGGCGCTCGGGCCAAATAAAGAGATGGAGAAAAGGAGCTGGACAAAGACAAAAAGAGGGAGGAAGTGCAAAAGAAAATGAACAAGATTGGGATTCTTTTTTAAAAAGAGAAGGCGAGAAAATGTGAAAAAAGAGAGCAAACGACAAGAGAAAAGAGAGGGAGAAAGGGCAAAATAAAGGAGAAAGAACAAAGAGAAAAAACTTGAATAAAGAGATGGAGACATGCATTGTTGGTGTGATGGATTTGTCTGTCGCTTGCATCAAATATGAATACATGTTCATCGTTTACAAGTACAATTACATAACTTTGAAAAACCCCTTGCATTAACGCTGTGTTCAGAGCAGTGAGACGAAAATATTAAATATTGCCGTACTCCTAATAAATTAAGGACAGAAGGACAGTAAGGACAGAGGAAGGACAGAGGAAGGCCTTCCTTCTCTATTATTTAAACAACATGAACATCTTGTCTCGTTGTATTCACTCCTTCGTTCGTCAAGGTCGCAATAAGAACACTGGACACCATTTTGGACCTTGAACCTATAGGAACCTCCACTTATACCAGGGGCCGCCAATAATCTTTCCCCAAGGGCCATATTTGAATCCAGGGCCAGGCCGCGATCATTATAAAGCACTTTTCTGTCAAATATAAGCCATTCGTTCCATCGTTTCATTAATTCCATGTCATCTTTATGAAGAACACTTACAGCTGGGGCCGACTTTGTGACTCTTTGACATTTCGCAATTTCGTTCGCAACAAGTTATGATGGGAAGCGGTTGGTATTATTGCCAAATCTGCCACGGCTTCTGGAGGAAAAGCAAACTAAGTCGAAAACAACCAAAACAGTGTGAAACCCGGACACTCCATTCTCTGTGTCCAATATTATCTCCTCTGAAAAGTCACATGGATGAAGTTATCTGCAAGGCCGCGAGGGAGACTTCTTCTTCTTGCACCGGTTCCAATATTTAGAAACAAGCCATCACACAGCAAAAATAGACACAGATTTTTAAAAGTACACTGCGTGTGTTTGAGGGATGGGCAAACACAAAACTGCATTAAAAAAGCAAATCGTTTTGATCGTTTGTCTGGACTCCAAACGTACGCGAACTTTCACCCACAATGAACGATCGGTTGACCGGAACGAGACGATATGACTTTAAAACGTGGGACGCGACCGCGCAGGGAAAAGTTACGAGAACGCACTAGGGCTACATTCTCGGTCGACTAAAAGCATGCCCTGTGCGGCGATTAATCGACTAAAAACATGCCCTGTGCGGCGATTAATCGACTAAAAACATGCCCTGGCAATTAATCGACTAAAAAAATGCCCTGGCGATTAATAGATTAAAAACATGCCCTGGCGATTAATCGACTAAAAACATGCCCTGGCAATTAATCGACTAAAAACATGCCCTGGCGATTAATAGACTAAAAACATGCCCTGTGTGGCGATTAATCGACTAAAAACATGCCCTGTGTGGCGATTAATCAACTAAAAACATGCCCTGTGCGACGATTAATCGACTAAAACATGCCCTGTGCGGGGATTAATCGACTAAAAACATGCCCTGTGCGGCAATTAATCGACTAGAAACATGCCCTGTGCGGCAATTAATTGACTAGAAACATGCCCTGTGTGACGATTAATCGACTAAAACATGCCCTGTGCGGCGATTAATCGACTAAAAACATGCCCTGTGCGGCAATTAATCGACTAGAAACATGCCCTGTGCGGCAATTAATCGACTAGAAACATGCCCTGTGTGACGATTAATCGACTAAAACATGCCCTGTGCGGCGATTAATCGACTAAAAACATGCCCTGTGCGGCAATTAATCGACTAGAAACATAACCTGGCGATTAATCAACTAAAAACATGCCCTCTACGGCGATTAATCGACTAAAAACATGCCCTCTGCGGCGATTAATCAACTAAAAACATGCCCTCTGCTGCGATTAATCGACTAAAAACATGCCCTGTGCAGCGATTAAGCGACAAAAAGGCTAAATACAATAGGAATCACGTGCTTTTCAAAACATGCTTGTTGTGCTCATAATTACACCTTCAGCAGGTTTTATAGTAAATAGTGACCGTTGGTGGACATTTTATGATTTCACTACTTTACTGCCTTTTGATTGAGTTTTGATGGTTTCAAATGGACAAATAGCTTGGGGCCAATCCAATGTCAGTAAAAAGGAGGAAGAAAGTGAACTATTTTTGGCCGGCTTAAAGATTGCAGAAGAACGATTTTGTAGTTTTTAAAACAAATCAGACTGAATCTAAAACGGTTTTGGATCGAGACAAACAGGGAAAGAAAAATGTGATTATTTTGGTTCTGAGGCCAATTCACATTCAAACTGCGATTTCATATTTCTGGTGGAGGGTCTGCTACCTGCCTCGTATCCAAGGAGATTTGTGCCAGCTGTGCTCGGAATATTCCGCAACGTGGCATTAAACGTCGTCTTTCTCGTAATTTTCGAAGAAAAAATAATAAGATTCACAGAGACAAGCGAGTGACAGACCCCTCAAGCAGAAATGTTACACGGTGTGCCTTTAAGTGAGGCGGCCTACAGGATCTTTAACCTGTGGAGTGCAGTAAGAGTGATCTCCGGTGCGAGGGATCAGCAGCAGCGCAGGCCTGACCTAGACAGACTAAAAGCTCAGGGTCACATGATCACGGGATTAACCCAACGGAAAATGGGCGGAGTCAGAGCACCGCACCAGTACATGGCACGCAGTGAGACAGGAGGCTGGTGATGGTTGCAGGAGGAGTAGTAGTAGCAGTAGTAGTACATGGCACGCTGTGAGACAGGAGGCTGGTGGTGGTTGCAGGAGGAGTAGTAGTAGCAGCAGTAGTAGTACATGGCACGCTGTGAGACAGGAGGCTGGTGGTGGTTGCAGGAGGAGTAGTAGTAGCAGTAGTAGTACATGGCACGCTGTGAGACAGGAGGCTGGTGGTGGTTGCAGGAGGAGTAGTAGTAGCAGCAGTAGTAGTACATGGCACGCTGTGAGACAGGAGGCTGGTGGTGGTTGCAGGAGGAGTAGTAGTAGCAGTAGTAGTACATGGCACGCTGTGAGACAGGAGGCTGGTGGTGGTTGCAGGAGGAGTAGTAGTAGCAGTAGTAGTACATGGCACGCTGTGAGACAGGAGGCTGGTGATGGTTGCAGGAGTAGTAGTAGTAGCAGTAGTAGTACATGGCACGCTGTGAGACAGGAGGCTGGTGGTGGTTGCAGGAGGAGTAGTAGTAGCAGTAGTAGTACATGGCACGCTGTGAGACAGGAGGCTGGTGATGGTTGCAGGAGGAGTAGTAGTAGCAGTAGTACACGGAAAAATAAACCATCCCTAAAATCCAACTTCATCCCATATTTTAGGTAGCGCCATAATTAAAATACTTCTTCAAATAAACAAGTTCATACCGCCATGTCAAAGTGTCCACATTACATTCAAAGTGTCCACTTTACATTCAAAGTGTCCACATTACATTCAAAGTGTCCACATTACATTCAAAGTCTATGTGGACGCGCGTCTAGCGTCAAGCGTTTTTTGCTGCGCGAATCCTGCGTTCTTTGCATCGGACGCGGGAGAAGACCCAAAACAAACCCTGCAACAATTTAAAAAAATCCTCAAGACGCAGCTCTTGGAGCCAATAATGTCCACAGGGTTAGGGTCACTAACCCGTCCACATAGACATATAAGAATATAAAATATAAACAGGACGCTTTGATGCGGCGGTCTGAATGGGCCAGAAGACGTTGTAGACAACCATTGACCCAGTGTGGCTAATTTAGAGACACCAACTTTCTAACGTATTCCAATAACTGAGAGAAAGACTTGTCTTTGTAATTGAACCCACAACCTTCTCCTGTTGGTAATTGCAGAGTAAATAAACAGTCCTGATGTGCTGCTCTGGAGGGCCGAGGCTCGGATCTGCTCTGTAACATCAATGACTCTTCTGTGCTCAACAACAGAGTCGTTTTAAGACAAGAAAACTGAAGGTGGGAAAATCTCACTGTAAGACAGTGACAAAGATGAAACAAAGATAAAACCACCAAAGACGAGCGGCGTGTCTGATATTGTAGAATCCTGGTCGCAGAGTGAGACCTCCTTTTGCTTAATACTAGCCATATTATCAAACATGTGACCAGCACGAAACACCCCAGTGCAAAAACACCACTAACATGTGGCACTGGCCGAGGAGGAAAATAACAGCACCTCAACGATACCTGCTTTTCGAAACCGATACCTGAACGTGATTGAATATTTTCTACACACTGGCTATTTATCTGTTGGGTTTACAACCGGGTAACTTTTTACTTTTGGGCGTGACATGTTAAGGTTAAAAGGTGTCTGGTGGAGCTTTGCCTAGAATGTTACACACTATGCAAGCCTCGAAGTAACGGGTCGGACACGGTCAATGACCGACGCAAAAATCAGTTTTGACCGACTCCAAAATCAAGGCTCCGGACAAACTGACCGACGCTAATTTTTCGCTGTAATATATTTTGAATTGGCAAAAAGCAACTCCTATGCACAAACTGGACGCGCTACACTTAAAGGTCACATAACATGCATCATAGCGTCACTAGCATCATAACCAGAGGCACGCGTCATCATCCCCCCTCACCCTCCCCCACTCTCAACCCCCCCACCAAACACAAACACCAGCGGAGGGGAGGGAAAGGTAGGTAAAGAGAAAGAGAAAGAGAAAGAGAAAGAGAAAGAGAAAGAGAAAGAGAAAGAGAAAGAGAAAGAGAAAGAGAAAGAGAGAGAGAGAGAGAGAGAGACTTTGTCGGGAATGAGTGTACCTGAATGTTTAAAAATTTAAACATTTTTTTAAAAATTCAATTTTTAAAATTTCAAGGATGTACCCCGCCTAAGGCCCGAAGTCACTGGGATAGGCTCCAGTCACCCGCGACCCCGAAAGGGAACAAGCGGTAGAAAATGGATGGATGGATGGAAATTTGAAAAATTTGAAAATCGTAAAAAACTGTCATAGGCACTTTAAGTTCTTTTGACCACTAATTATCCTGTCCTATTCTGACAGTGCAGTTCAGACTTCTACAAACACGGGCGTCGTATTAGTTTATCAGCTCATATTTCAGTCTTCATAGTCCAAGCAACGATATCGAATGTATTCCAGATGGTAATGTTCTTTACCGAATGTAGCGGCAATTTAGGTTTCACTAAACTAAGCAGCAGCAGACAGTGTGAAGACAAAAGAGCTCATCTGAGAAGTGGTTTCCCCGGGAGACGGGTCGCTAATGTTATTGAAGTCATGGAGCCGCTTATTAGTGAGACTAATACGTTCACACGCAGCAGGAAGACTCAGCTCAGTCCTGCACAGATCTGATGACCTGCAGGACTGAGCGTTGGAGCTGCTTTAGTCCTGCTTTAGTCCTGCTTAGGCCTGCTTTAGGCCTGCTTTTGACCTGCTTAAACATGAATTTCATGACGCACAAATGTAGAGTACAGTTGCATGAAAAGACATTATGTAAGAAAGGTTCTTATAAAAAAGTACAATCTGTTCAAATAGTAGAAAAAGCTTCAGTTGTAGTCATCTGGACTCAGTTAGAAAAAATAGACGTTTCGACTCTCATCCAAGAGTCATTGTCAATAAAAGAATTTAGGTCGCGAACTCCGATATTTATCCTATTCTGTGGTAAGTCCAGCCCATTGGGCGGAGCCTTCCTGAAGTAGAAAGAGTTGTTTGTTTTAACAGAAACTCCCCCCTTGTATATACCGAGCTAGCCTATTCAGAATTTGAATGGGCTATTAGAATCCTCTTTGTCTTTGTGAGACACTGGCTCAACCACCCTGAGTACTTGATTAGCATCTAAATGTCCTGGTCCTGGTCCTCTACCTTTCCAGGGGTTCAGTATACCATTATAGATACCAGGAAGATTGAATCTTAGCCCTCCATTCCTGTTTAAAGAAGGTCTTTCTTTTTTAACAAAAATAGCTTCCTTAACTCCTCTTTCAAACCATCTTTTCTCCCTGCTTAAAATCTTCACCTCACCGTCTTCAAACGAGTGATTAGAGGCTTCAAGATGCAGATGCACGGCGCTCTGTGGTCCTGAACTTGTATTTCTTCTGTGCTGATAGAGCCTCTTGTGTAGAGGCTGTTTCGTCTCACCAATGTAACGTTCTTTACAGCTTTCTTCACTGCATTGGATCGAATAAACTACATTGCTCTGTTTTTGAGTCGGCAACTTGTCCTTAGGGTGAACCAGTTTTTGTCTTAAAGTGTTTCCTGGTTTAAAATAAACAGGGACTTCGTGTTGTCTAAAAATTCTCTGCAGTTTTTCCGACAGGCCAGAGACATAAGGGATAGAAACACCCTTCCGTCCTGCTTCTTGGTTCTCTTCACTCTGTTGAGAACCCAAGCGGGGTAACCACAGGCTGAGAGGGCATTTCGGACATGTTTTTCCTCTTTCTTCTTGCCCTCTGAGCTGGTGGGCACACCTTGAGCTCTGTGTTGTAAGGTTCTGATCACACCCAGCTTGTGCTGTAGTGGGTGGTTGGAACCAAAGAGCAGATACTGGTCCGTGTGTGTAGGTTTCCTATATACTTCTATTTGGAGTTTCCACAGACAGCACAAGAACAGCACAAGAAGCACAGCACAAGAAGAGCAAGGAACGCCAAATCAAGAAGTTGAACATTCTTTTGAAAAAAAAGAATGCAGGTGAGGTCGAGCTAGACATTAGGACTGAGACAGACAAATTAGCGACCAGCAAAAACAATTGGATTAAGAACCTATCAGATCGTGTCCTGACACAGGCAGAAAAGGAGGTGCTCTCTAAAGGGCTCAACTTTTCTGTCACCTCTAAACACATCCCTACAGAGGACTACATCACAGCCACTGAAACGGCAATTAGGAACAACAAAATGACTGAATTGGAATCTGCAGACCTGAGGTTACGTGTCACAGCGACTCTGAAGAGTGCCAAACCACCTCCTTCAAATATCACATCTGAAGAGAGAAAAGCACTTTCAGCACTAGAAAAAGATCATAGCATCAACGTCCTCCCAGCAGACAAGGGACGTTGCACTGTGATTCTCAACGCAGCTGATTACGAAGCCAAAGTCCACACCCTCCTCGAGGACACGACCACATACGAACGCTTGAAAAGAGATCCGACCAGTGGCTACAAGAAGAAAGTGATAGACTGTTTACAAAGGCTGGAAAAAGAGGAAGTGATAGACCGGCCTCTGTATTACAGACTGTATCCTGGGGAAGCCATGCCTTGCATTTATGGCCTTCCAAAAATACACAAAAAGGATGTTCCACTCAGACCCATAGTGTGCAGCACAGATTCCATCACTTACAATGTGGCCAAGCATTTAACAACTATATTGGCTCCACTTGTGGGGAATTCGGAACATCATGTGGAAAACACGCACAACTTTGTGGATAAAGTGAAACATCTCCAACTGGACCCAGATGACCTCATGGTTTCATATGATGTTGTGTCCCTGTTCACCTGCATCCCGACCTCTGATGCAGTAGCAGCAGTGAGGATCAGACTGCAGGAAGACACCACCCTTCAGGAAAGGACCAAACTGACACCTGAACACATATGTAAATTGTTGGGCATCTGTCTGAACACCACTTACTTTCAATTCCGGGGACAATTTTACAGACAGATTCATGGCTGTGCCATGGGCTCGCCCGTCTCTCCCATAGTGGCCAACCTGTACATGGAGCACTTTGAGAAGAAGGCACTGGCCTCTTTCTCAGGCATAGCCCCAAAACTATGGCTTCGCTATGTCGATGATACTTTTGTAACAATCAAGAAACAAGAGTTGGAAACCTTCTCTGAGAACATCAATGCTGTGGACCCACATATCAGGTTTACAAGAGAAGACGCTAAGGAGAATCGCTTGGCCTTTCTTGATTGTTCCACGTTCAGAGGAGAGGACGGGAAACTCCAAATAGAAGTATATAGGAAACCTACACACACGGACCAGTATCTGCTCTTTGGTTCCAACCACCCACTACAGCACAAGCTGGGTGTGATCAGAACCTTACAACACAGAGCTCAAGTTGTGCCCACCAGCTCAGAGGGCAAGAAGAAAGAGGAAAAACATGTCCGAAATGCCCTCTCAGCCTGTGGTTACCCCGCTTGGGCTCTCAACAGAGTGAAGAGAACCAAGAAGCAGGACAAAAGGGAAACTGAACAGAGAAGGAAGGGTGTTTCTATCCCTTATGTCTCTGGCCTGTCGGAAAAACTGCAGAGAATTTTTAGACAACACGAAGTCCCTGTTTATTTTAAACCAGGAAACACTTTAAGACAAAAACTGGTTCACCCTAAGGACAAGTTGCTGACTCAAAAACAGAGCAATGTAGTTTATTCGATCCAATGCGGTGAAGAAAGCTGTAAAGAACGTTACATAGGTGAGACTAAACAGCCTCTACACAAGAGGCTCTATCAGCACAGAAGAAATACAAGTTCAGGACCACAGAGCGCTGTGCATCTGCATCTTGAAGCCTCTAATCACTCGTTTGAAGACGGTGAGGTGAATATTTTAAGCAGGGAGAAAAGATGGTTTGAAAGAGGAGTTAAGGAAGCTATTTTTGTTAAAAAAGAAAGACCTTCTTTAAACAGGAATGGAGGGCTAAGATTCAATCTTCCTGGTATCTATAATGGTATACTGAACCCCTGGAAAGGTAGAGGACCAGGACCAGGACATTTAGATGCTAATCAAGTACTCAGGGTGGTTGAGCCAGTGTCTCACAAAGACAAAGAGGATTCTAATAGCCCATTAAAATTCTGAATAGGCTAGCTCTGTAGATACAAGGGGGGAGTTTCTGTTGAAACAAACTACTACTTCAGGAAGGCTCCGCCCAATGGGCTGGACTTACCACAGAATAGGGTAAATATCGGAGTTCGCGACCTAAATTCTTTTATTGACAATGACTCTTGGATGAGAGTCTATTTTTTGGTCCAGATGACTACAACTGAAGCTTTTTCTACTATGGAACACGCCTGGACGAATGAGGGATTACACCGACACAATCTGTTCAAATGCAACTCAAGTATCAGCTTTCATAAATATAGTTTAATAAATATAGTTTCATAAATATATATAGTTTCATAAATACTGTGTCTGACACTCGGACCTGTAGCTCTCGCTGTGAAGGAGACGTTTCACAGGTCTTTCCTTCTGCACTCTACAATGAACACTGTTAGCCCTGAACATGTGCAATACTGTCATACCCATGTGCAATACTGTAACATAATCATGTGCAATACTGTGACATAATCATGTGCAATACTGTGACATAATCATGTGCAATACTGTCATACCCATGTGCAATACTGTAACATAATCATGTGCAATACTGTGACATAATCATGTGCAATACTGTGACATAATCATGTGCAATACTGTCATAACCATGTGCAATACTGTCATAATCATGTGCAATACTGTGACATAATCAAGTGCAATACTGTGACATAATCATGTGCAATACTGTCATAACCATGTGCAATACATGATTATATTTCTGTGATGTATTTTATCTGCATAATAGTGATATTTTATCTGCATCATTAGTCTAAGAGAAGAACAGGTGTGTGACAAACTGCATTTGTGAAGGGGTCGTAAAGATGGGCCAAAGGACGTTTACCCGAGGGGGGGTGACAGCCCAGAGGAGTTTGGGTAATGTTTACCCAAGGCTTGATCTCTACGGAAAAATACCAAGTGCCTTGATGTGAGGCTGACCAATGAGAAATGTGACCCGCCTATTCCAGAATATCTAATAAAACCAACCAGCATGGGAAAAAACGGGATGAGACGCAGGAGGATCACGCAGGCTGCTTACAACAGCTTGCGTGATCAGTCCCCGCGTTTTCTCCCACGCTTGCCATACAAATGTCTGATATTTCTGTGTCGTTTCATATTCTAAGTTGAATTGTGTTCTCGATGTGTTACGGAATAGCATCGGTGTATTGTCTGATTCCATGACATTTTCTGGACCTATCAAGCCGGACGATCAGCTGCCCTTCGGAGATTGACGGGTGAATCAGTGAAGTCTGTGCACAGCTGAAAGAAGTCCACTTTTCCCGTGGCCGCCCATCGCACCTCATTCTCCGCGAGGAGAGCGCGTCGTTTCGAAGCAGCAGGAGAACACAGGCGACGAAGAAGGTCAGACAAAACTTTGTGTGTGAAAGAGTTAGCCATGAAACGTTTTATGCATAGGCTTTATGCAGGAGTTTAGTTACTCGCATAAAGAGGAGTTTAATATTTCTCAGTCAAAAAATATAGGAGTTTAATATTTCTCATTGACAAAAAATACAGGAGTTTAATATTTCTCAGTCAAAAATACAGGAGTTTAATATTTCTCAGTCAAAAATACAGGAGTTTAATATTTCTCAGTCAAAAAATACAGGAGTTTAATATTTCTCAGTGACAAAAAATACAGGGGTTTAATATTTCTCATTGACAAAAAATACAGGAGTTTAATATTTCTCACTGACAAAAAATACAGGAGTTTAATATTTACTCATTAAAAAAATACAGGAGTTTAATATTTACTCATTAAATAAAATACAGGAGTTTAATATTTACTCATTAAAAAAATACAGGAGTTTAATATTTACTCATTAAATAAAATACAGGAGTTTAATATTTACTCATTAAATAAAATACAGGAGTTTAATATTTACTCATTAAAAAAGAAAAATATTGGGTGGCTTTGTGTAGATAAGTTTCTCACATAAAGGAGTTAAATTGCTCACCATGAGTTAAGTTTCTCACCGAAAGAAAGTAATGATGCCTTATGCCGAGTTGTTACTGACATAAAGATGAGTGAATGTAAGCGCTGTGCACGAGCGAAGTAAGTAAGAGAGAAGTGTGGATGTGTGAATGAGGATTAATAAGTGATTCACTAACGAGTGTGAGAATCACAATTAATCATACAAGGGTCACAAGGCGTTATTCTGAGACATCTAAAATTTGCAGTCACGGGTGAATCTTAAACACCTAGCATTATCTCCGGTGGAAAATCAATAAGAAATTCTACTAGAAGCTTGAGATATGACGTGACTGTAAAGCAAGTAGCATTTCTCTCAGACGACCGAGACCACATAATGCCAGAATTATCACCCCAAACTGTAAAAAGACAAAGGAAAAGTCATAAGAGGATTTTGGAGGGAGACTTCCATGCTCAGATGACAAGGCAGGAGAAGGGAGAAGACAGCAGTTCAGAGGACGCTCTGAACGGGAATGTATTAGGAACTAAACCCAGATGGTTTTAAATTTTAGTAATGAGAGCTCTGTAGAACTAATTTTAAGGGTTTTATTTTGATTGACAACAATCAATTATAAAGATTTTATTAAGCTTGATAAGAGATGAAGATTAATTCAGATTTTTATAAATGGCCAATTTTTTGGGGAATGTGATCACAGACAGGACACTTCCTGTCCCTGACATAGAATACAAAAGTCGTGTTTTTTTTTTGTGTGCACCAAACAAAGCTACGTTTTGTTTTGTTTTATTTTTGGACTTGACGAAAATTATCTTTTTGACTTATTATGTAACCTTAATGCATGACTAGATGAAAGTACAGGACGAAAAGACAGAAGTGTTTTTAAATTTAGGATCAAATACAGGCACAGGCCTGGGAAGTGATGATATGGGTAAATTAGTGACTACTGATGTTTTTGGACATAAGAGTAGAACGGGCAGTAAGTGATAGTAAAAGTTATATCAGTAACTTATTTATTTGTATTATCATGAGGAAACCTCGTATTGCATGTAGAGGGAATAAGTTAAATAGTGACGTCCAATGGCCTCCCAGGAAAGACATGACTGGGTCATTAACTAGGGCAATTGACACAGAAGTGGGGAAACATGGGACATACATGTGTTTATTAACTAACAGGGTGACAACAGGACACCAAGTCATAAAAGATAGTCAGAGATAAGGGGCTATTGACTGGCAAAGAATCTGGAGAGGACTCAGGATGGAGCAGATGTTGTTATCTTTGAGTATCAACGGCAACACCTCAGGGGGGGTTGACTGATGAGTAATAGGAAAACTTAACATTAACAGGGAAAGAATTTGACATTCTAAAGTAAATACCTGAAGGATTGTTGAGATTCAATCAAGAATTGAATAGATTTAAATTAGACAATATCATCTAAATTTAGACGCTATAAAAGTTATGAAAACCAGTGATAACAGGACTTAAAGATTATAGGACTCAGGACGGAGGCAAGAGATGGTTAGACTACAAGAAAGAGAGAAAGTAAAAGCAGGTTACAAGTGAGGGTAAGAGTAAGTGAAAAGAGAGAAAGAAAAAGCAGGTTTAGAAATTTGGAAATGGGTGTTTCCTCCGTTACAAGAGGAAGACAGAGAGAGACAGAGAGGAAGACAGAGAGGAAGACAGAAAGAGACAGAGAGAGAGACAGAGGGGAAGACAGAGAGGAAGATGAAAGACAGAGAAAAGACAAAGAAAGTAGGCAACAAAGGAAAAACAGGTTGATAAAAGAGATGTGCCTTATAACCAGGGGAAGGTTTAGAATCATTTAGATTTGTTTTAATACACATATAGACTTGCTAGAACAAACTAATACACAATGTTTGTAAAGCACCACATGAGCAGGTGTGAGAGATTGAGTTTGAAACTCACCTGAAGCACATATAAAAGATTAGAACATATTACATTAGATGGGTGGTTTTATTCAGGCCACACCCACAGAGGAGATGTGAAATTTGATGTTAATACTCTAAGTTGTGAACTGACCCTTAAGGCCAGCTCAACGGGGAATTATTGAGATAATTATTATTGTTTGATGTATTTGTATTGCATACACATACACACACACACACACACACACACACACATACATACATACGTACATACGCGCGCACACGTGGAGACCAAACATTTAGAGTTTGAAACATTTAGAGTTTGAAACAAATGGTGGTAAAACAGATTTGGGAAGTGTAAGATTACAGACATAGACTGATTGACCCACACATGGTGGGGGCCCAGCGCCGTGGAGGGGGGGCTCAGCCAGGGATGTGACCACTGAACTGTGAAAGGTCAAGAGGTGACATTGCGGAGTTGAAGACAGACGCAATTCCATCTCTTCCTTGATTACATCCTGGATTAGTGAACGTTGTAAACTATCTGGATTATTGAATTTTGTTTGAATGTAGAAGTTTGAGAAATGGGCAAAGCCATATCTCAAAAAGGAGGGATATGTACGAGTAAACAAATATTCCGAATCAATAATTACAACAAAAAAAAAATTGTAAACAAGAAAACTGTTTGAAATACACTGAACTGTCGAAAAGACTTTGTTTATCACCGCAGAAGATCGTGTTGGAGATGTGGTGTTTACAGAGACGAGCCAAGTGGACGAGCCAGGTGGACGGAGCCACACCGTGTCGTCCTCACACCGACCATTGGAGGGACGAGAACATGGGTGCTCTCATGGGAAAGTGAGAGAAATGTCTGGACAACACAGCGGCATAGCCATAACATCGCAGACGCAGGACTTCGTTTGTATGAGTTTTGTCCAGAGTCTACGGTAGAGTACGATACTTTGCTACAATGGATGGGGAGACAGATTCTACAGTACGCAAAGTACTATACTCTGCTACGATGAACGAGAGCCAGAGGCTACGGTGCGCAGAGTACCATACTCTGCTGAAAAGAATCAACAGTTATCATCATCACAAGTGATGACGATGATATGGGTGCTGAACACCTGTATTATGCAAACGGGACAATCGGGACAATCGATCAACATACACAACTGTGTATACCGGTAAATGGAAAATAAAAGGGAAGAAAATAAGTGATCAACTTGAAAGGTTATGAAATGTATAATGTATAATGTACAATGTACAATTGACATGACAGTAGCTGAAGAAACACAATGGCATATTATACAGCCACAGTTGTTTGCACTAACTAAGAGAGTGCCTTTTTTTTATCTGCTACAACATAACTACATGCAATGTTAATGAGATTATGAATTGAGATGGGAAATGTACCAGTTCATATGTGTCATAGGTGTGACCGAAGCGAGCAGCGGAGGAAGGTCTCTTAAGAAACCAAGCAAGGACATATGGTGATGTGGGGACACAGTGCTGAGAGGGCACTTGGAAGGACAAGGACGTTGTGCCTATGTCTCTTTTGTGATCAGCATCACCCAGAACCATCCCGCAGGGTCAAGGTTGAGAGGTTAGTGGACAATCTGGTTCCAGTAGCACCTGATACGACGTATTTGATTCTATTGGGGTGTCCAGAGAGGTCCCTGACGAGTCAAACTGACTGACCAGAGAGCAGAGCGGGTTTAAGGGCTTTCCGCTTGTACTTCTACATTTCCCATCACACCGCACAAAATTATAGACAGTATAAATTGTCTGTTTGTCAAATTATTGAGATTGACCAATCTGACTCAAAATTTAGGACAGTAATGCTGTAGACATGTTGTGGGCCGAGAGAAAAGAAGTGTGTTCAATGTTGAAGACTGTGCATTACTTTTTGAGTGTAAAAGTGTCATTTTAACACCAATATGAAAGACATGTTGAAAACTGAAAAGAATAATGTGTTTGGCATATGAGACAGTAGACTAATGCTTTGATAAACAGGAGGGAAATGTGATAAAATGTGAATATATGATTATATTTCTGTGATCTATTTTATCAGCATAATAGTGATATTTTATCTGCATCATTAGTCTAAGAGAAGAACGGGTGTGTGACAAACTGCATTTGTGAAGGGGTTGTAAAGATGGGCCAAAGGACGTTTACCCGAGGGGGGGTGACAGCCCAGAGGAGTTTGGGTAATGTTTACCCAAGGCTTGATCTCTACGGAAAAACACCAAGTGCCTTGATGTGAAGCTGACCAATGAGAAATGTGACCCGCCTATTCCAGAATATCTAATAAAACCAACCAGCATGGGAAAAAACGGGATGAGACGCAGGAGGATCACGCAGGCTGCGTACCACAGCCTGCGTGAGCAGTCCCCGCGTTTTCTCCCAAGCTTGCCATACAAATGTCTGATATTTCTGTGTCGTTTCATATTCTAAGTTGAATTGTATTCTTGATGTGACATAATCATGTGCAATACTGTGACATAATCAAGTGCAATACTGACAAAATCATGTGCAATACTGACATAATCATGTGCAATACTGACATAATCATGTGCAATACTGTGACATAATCATGTGCAATACTGTGACATAATCATGTGCAATACTGTCATAATCATGTGCAATACTGTCATAATCATGTGCAATACTGTCATAATCATGTGCAATACTGTGGCATAATGTCAATCATCCCTGGTGCAATTATTTTCTGTTCATATAACAGCTGTAAATAAGATTTTTATCATTAAGACAAGAGTTACAAGAGAGTAAGATAAGTGATTGTATTATTATACTTCTGTGCCTTATCTGTGTTGCAACACTGGAATTGCCCCATTGTGGCACAAATACAGGTGATCTTAACTTACAGATTAGTGTGTTCGTGCTTTGGCCTCACAGCTCAGGAGAACACCACCTGGAGGATTTCAATTAAGGAAATGTTTCTCTGAACGTAAATGCCACTTTGACCTCCACAACAGTCACACAAACACAGAACCACCAGGTTTATCACTGGAACTGTAGCGACATCAGGCCGTGAATGACATTTAAACACGCTTTGAAAAACCAAACATCACAGTCCACAGAAAGAAGATGCTTTTCTTTTTTTCTATTTCTGACATTTCAAACCTGTGCACACGGATTCACCTGCAATTACAAACGCAAATGTCACCACCTTCAACACCGTAGTGCAGGTTTCCCATGAAATAAAACCCAAATGCCAAACAATTCCCGAAAAATAAATCCATTTATAACATGTTGCAAAGCCCATTGGGGAACATGATATCAAATAATGACAAAAAACATAATTCAGACGGCACAGACCAAAGATAAAGATGACAAGATAAAGACTGTCGAGAGTCCCAGGAGTAAATGCAGCAAAATAAAAAGTTACGAGTGGAAACCTTGACGTTCATTTAGTACGTCTTCAGTTTAGTACATCAGACAAATTCAGCAGATAATCCACAAATCACTGAGTGTTTTTTTTTACTCCACGTCCCTTTCAAGTACGTCCAAAAGCAACATCTGCAACGACAAGCGATTTTCCCTCTCCCCACGTCCAAAATACTGAACTAAACTGGAAACTCATGCAAAAAGACATTTCATCACAAAAACAGCGACGTTATTAAACCGAAATAGCTAAACAGTAGATGCAAAATGAGTCTTTTAGCAGTTTTTTCGTAATTATATCCCATACTCGAACCAAACTGCCCAACGAGAAAAGGCTTTTTCTGTCATGTATTTTAAAAAAGCTTTAATCATCATTATTTTGACATGTATTTGTTTGTCTATCTACAGAAATAATCGCTTGACAAGTTGAATAATTGAAAAAAAAAATGACTGCCTCCTAAAATAAAGTTTAGTTGCAGCTTTAGTCAACTGTATTTTATTTATTCATTTTTATCCAGTGGTACAGCCAGTTTTAGGAATAAATTGGGTATTGTTTGGTAATAAATGGCACCGATTAGAAGTCTCAGTTATATTCATACACTCGCAACAACATAAAATAACTAAAACATGAACACAATAAATACATCTGAATCAAACATTAGATGAATCAATGAGAAAGCTAAAGTAGCTCCACATCCACATTTGCGCAGTGAAGCCTGTTCTCATCATCTCCACATGAAACTTGCATCGCACCTTTGACTTATTCATAAACTGCGTCACTTTACATAGACCAACGCGCGCGCGTGTGTCACCACAGGTTAAAGGTGCCTCCTGCAGCCCACACACGTGCGCGCGTGTCACCTCACACGCGGGTCAAGTACCAATCTAGAGCGGAGTAAACGAATTTGTGCGCAATATGCCGCGCGCACGGGCCGTTTCACTGCGCTCGAGTGACAGGCGCGCGGCTAATCTAACCCCGATCTAACCCGAGCGACGCGCGGGCGAAACGACGCGGGCTAACGGGGCTTTTAAAATAGTAGCAGTGCGCATGCACGCGCGCGTGCGTCAAACCGACGCTAAAACAGCCGCAAAGTCGACAACAAATGGCACGAAACTAAAGTAAAGCGTGACACTCACGCGCTAATGCGACATGGGGGAGTTTGTTTACAGCTCAGTCGACCCCCACGACCCCCATCATCAACAAGAACAAGAACAAGCAACAGCAGCAGCTTTAGTGAGGAGAAGCGGGTTTAGTGTTCAGAAATGCACTCGGATTGCGTGCCAAACGCGCCTTACCTCCGCGGAGCGACGGTGTCCAAAGTGCGTCCCTAGTTCATGGGTTTGACGGTGAAATGTGGTGTCGGAGGGCGGCGGTGGGTCGGTGGTAGTGTCCCCGTGAGTGTGTGTGAGTGTGTGAGTGTGTGCGCGGTGTCACTTTACTTTGCCCGTGTTGTGCCTCTTCTCTCTCTCTCTCGCTCTCTGCGCCGCTCAGGCCGCCCACTTCCGGGGTTATGGTGAACTATGCACCCCCTGGAAGAAGGATCAACAGCGACACGTTTTTCCAGATTTTAGGTTTTTTAGATGTAGTTTTTTTTATAAGACGGTCATTGTTTCTTTATGTTGTTGTGTTTATTGTTTCGGGGGGGGTTGACATTGTTGTTTTTCTTGTTTTGTTTTTAAATATATGTATAACGGAACAGAACAAAATATGACAGAGAGATAGCAGAAATAAGAAAAAAAATATGTACATAAAAGACTGTCACTGGTACATTGTTTGTTTATGTGGTGGTGGTTATCGTTGTTTGTTTGTTTTTATAAAAAAAAATTAATAACGCAACAGAACAATACATGACAGAGAGATGGCAGAACATAATAAGAATATGAATAAATAAAAGACATGACAATAAAATCAAATTACATGAAAATAAATCACGGCACCCGCTTTGTCCGCTTTTGTTTTTTTAAATTAGTCAATTTTCAAATTGAGTCCCAATGTAATATTTCCCCAATTTTTCTAATGTAAATTATTAGGTTTAATATTTTATTTTGCACGTTTTCCAATGTGTGTTTTAAACTTCAAATGGAACTGAACTGAGAAAGAACCAGAAAATGGCATAGTTTTCCAGCCAATTGCTTTAATGTTATTTTTTTTTAATCAGTTTGATTAAAATATAGTTTCTGTGCTGTAACCCAATGGTACGAAATATGGAAATAACTAATCTACCGGTACTTACGTTTTAGCAAACAAATTGACCAAAATAAAAGCATGATTTTATTCATTTTGGTGGTATTGCACTGAAACACTTTGAGAACATGCATTCCAACAGTGAGCGGGCTTGCATCTCCACAAATCTGACTCGTACTTGGTCTGGTTTCCATGGAAATGTTCTTTTGGTCATAGTCCACAGTATGGCATAGAACATATCTGTCTCCATGGAAAAACGTTCAGAAGTACGTTTTGACTTTTCTATTTCCATGGAATCCTGCAGGAGATTCCACCACCAGAAAGTTACGTACAGTCGCTTTAAAATCATAACTTACGCCTATTTAACCTTTTACTTCAGCTTTTGTTCGAGAGATACAGTTCAATCATGTTTTCATAGACCAACTTCTCATGTGTGCGATAAAGCAAATTAATACAGCCTTTATGCATCAGTATTATTATGATGATTATGATGATTATTATTAGTATTATTCTTATTATGTTAATTCGATCTATAAATATTCACATATTACTTATTACCACGGACTACAAATTAGTTTTAGTCCTGGTTTAATCCCCTTTGACCAGATTTATAATTGGTATTCTCGTTAATTTTTTTATTTTTTTTATTTATTTTTTACATTGTTGGACTGATTTTCTTTTTGTCTACGTTGGCACTTTTGTCTGGGTGCAGTTTTGAGCATAACACCAACATCTTAAAAAGCGTTTACATTATTATTTCTGCTTAAGGTCCACTCAAAACTGTCAAATTTATGAGCCTAGGAGGAAATGAAGTGGTTTGCCCAAGTCTAAAACTATACAATGCTGCCCCCAAGTGGTTCAAAGGTAAATTGCATCCAAACATTGAGCAGAGTAAATGAGGCTTATTTCCTGAGCCTGAGGCCGGAACATGATTGAAAGGAGCAAATCTGTGATTTCTGTAACTTAAGAGGAAAGTGTCATTGTTATTATACGTGTAGACGGACTCAAAGACTAAAAGAGCTCCTCCCACTCTCCCATACTATTACTAGTTTTACTAATACTTCTACTACAAGAGTTTTATAGCACAATGTTTTTGGTTCCTCTACTACATTTACAACTTCTTACTACTACTAATAGAACTACTGCCACTAAATAAACTAAAACTGTGAACTATTTTTTACACTTTAATTCATTTGTGTTGATATTTGTTCATCTCCTTCTCTTCTTCTTATTACCATAATTTACTATTACTACGTGCCATACTGAGGTAAGTGTGCTTACTACTTACTGAGGCTTACTGCCAAGTGCCATACTGAGGCATTTTAAATGTTGCACCACCAGCCACTGGGTGGCACTGTAGCTTCTCTGGTCTCGGTGTGGGCCGGGGGCCTATTTAAGGCCTAATTATGGAGGCCTCAGGGCTCCAGGAGCAAGACAGTTATGATGAGTAAGGATGAAGTGCAGGCGCCAATGAAAGGCACGAAACACATGAGTACTGGGCTCTTCATCCACGCATCCTAAAACTTTCAGCTCTGTCAGTCCTGACTCTGGCACCAGCAGGAGGCTGGTCCATGTTTAGTCCTGACTCTGGCACCAGCAGGAGGCCGGTCCATGTTTAGTCCTGACTCTGGCATCAGCAGGAGGCCGGTCCATGTTTAGTCCTGACTCTGGCACCAGCAGGAGGCTGGTCCATGTTTAGTCCTGACTCTGGCACCAGCAGGAGGCTGGTCCAATGTTTAGTCCTGACTCTGGCACCAGCAGGAGGCCGGTCCATGTTTAGTCCTGACTCTGGCACCAGCAGGAGGCCGGTCCATGTTTAGTCCTGACTCTGGCACCAGCAGGAGGCTGGTCCATGTTTAGTCCTGACTCTGGCACCAGCAGGAGGCCGGTCCAATGTTTAGTCCTGACTCTGGCACCAGCAGGAGGCCGGTCCATGTTTAGTCCTGACTCTGGCACCAGCAGGAGGCCGGCCCATGTTTAGTCCTGACTCTGGCACCAGCAGGAGGCTGGTCCATGTTTAGTCCTGACTCTGGCACCAGCAGGAGGCCGGTCCATGTTTAGTCCTGACTCTGGCACCAGCAGGAGGCCGGTCCATGTTTAGTCCTGACTCTGGCACCAGCAGGAGGCCGGCCCATGTTTAGTCCTGACTCTGGCACCAGCAGGAGGCTGGTCCATGTTTAGTCCTGACTCTGGCACCAGCAGGAGGCCGGTCCATGTTTAGTCCTGACTCTGGCACCAGCAGGAGGCCGGTCCATGTTTAGTAATATATAGTGTATAAAGAGAATATATAGTGTATAAAGAGAATATATAGTATATAAAGAGAATATATAGTGTATAAAGAGAATATATAGTGTATAAAGAGAATATATAGTGTATAAAGAGAATATATAGTGTATAAAGATAATATATAGTATATAAAGAGAATATATAGTGTATAAAGAGAATATATAGTGTATAAAGAGAATATATAGTGTTTTTTTTATCTCATAGTTAGATAGTGCTTGGGCCTATGTAACACAAGCTTCACTGTTTGATTGAAATAAATATCCACGTGAATAATCTGGATTTTACTAAATATATTAAAGGTAATTTTGTTTTGACTGACAGAGAATGGGAATGTACTTCACAATGAAGGACCACAAAAACACACTTCTGTTGGAAGAATGGATCACGGTTTGTCACAGCGCTCATTATTTACAGGAAAATGATAAATGTCGAAGAAATGGTGGTTGCCAGGAAACCCACAATTACTACGCGTTCTGTTCTGGGACCGTCCTGTGCATTTACAAGGCAGAGCAGGCTGTTTTCCATCATGCCCATCATGCCATTACATTTCAGGACTACGCAGCTGGATTCGGGCCTCGAAACTCCTGCCGTGGACATGATAAATGGATACCTACCTAGGCCATCACAAACAAAAAATGGATGGCACAAACTGGACCGACATTGAAAACAAAACAAAAAACAAAATAACAGCAACATTTTGACAAATTTTACTGACTTTGGACAAAATGGGACATTAATGTATATTCTTTGGATTTTTTTCTTACTTTATTTATTTTTCTTTTAATTTATTTTGCTCTCTCAGGTCTTGTTCTGTTGTTTTTGCTGTTCCACATTTTAAAGTTTGTAAAGAACAACGTACTGGCCAATCACACCATCCACAAACGTTTGACTCTTTTCAACTCAACAATCACAACTTCAGTTTGAAAATGGGGCTCGTTTTAGTCAGGCGTTTTGGATAAAGGTTATTTTGTGTTTTTATTACAAATTTCTTTTTTTGACATAACATTTATTTATTTTTTTACATCCAATTTTTGACATTGTATCTAGTAAAAATATTCATTGTATATAAATACGATAAAAAAAAAAATCGATGTAAAAAAAAAATACAATGTAAAAAAAAAAATGAAATTTAATGTCAAGAAAAATTTAATTCGATGTAAAAAATAAACAAATTCAATGTAAAAAAAAATGGATGTAAAAACAAAATAGGATGTAAAAAAAAAAATTATGTAAAAAAATAAATAAATTTGATGTGAAAAGAAATTTTATGTCAAAAGAAAAATTTGTGATAAAAACGCAAAATAACCTTCATAGTTTTGTGTTAAATAAATCTTGATAATTCATGACTCGTCGAAAATGACAGTTCATCGTAAGTAGACATTATTTTTCTTTTAAAATGTAAGAAACTGGGGATTGGACTGACACTTTGTCGCCCTCTTTTCTCAGTATTTTGGGTCATTCCTGTTCTTTTAAACTGTGTGGAAATGAAAAAAACGCCTCTTCCGTGACGGGAAATGCAAGTCACGTTCACGATGAAGAAAGCGCGTGTGTATTTATAGCAGTGGACGTGTGTAGAACATGCAGTAGTGAGGTCGTGAGCGTTAGCCGGCGCTGAAAATACTCACCGTTCACTTTGTTCAAACGTTTCAATTCAAATCAAATCATCAAATCAATTTATTTTTGTAAGGCCCAAAATCACAACAACAGTTGCCTCTGAGGGCCATTCATATGTTTTGTTGCAGTGTTTATCAGTAATTTTATTTTTTTTCATTTGTTTGCTGGTAAAAACTAAATAAAAAGTGATGACTAAAAGTGTGTATAGAAATTTTTGACATTTAATAAAAACTGAATTAATTTTCAATCAATATTCAAGAGCCCCAAACCAGACCATAAAAAACTTCTTTTACATGTGGTAAAAGGTAAAATAATCATTGTAATTTTCATAATAATATTACTTTTGGTCGACAAAATAGCAAGAATTAATGTATAAAACATTAAAGGAGTATTTCAATAAATCTGGACAAAAAAAAAATCAAAAGAAAGACTTATCGGTAATTGATTAATGAATTGGAAAAACCGTTGTCAAAATGACCATGGAGCAGGTTGTCCTTATGCTTGACTCTGTTGCATACAAGTTTTCTGACACCATACTTTGTCATATTTAGTTTAAAGTAACAGTAATAACTTTTACTTTAGTACATCACAGTGACAAAAGCTTTATGTTTAAGCAAGTTCCTATGTTTGTGAATTCTGTTCATTGACAATGGCAATAAACCTTTTCTGATTCTGATGTTGACAATATTGAATGATTTGAACTTTGAAAATGATTTAGTTTTCATTTTTATGGACTATCCTTTGAAAATGCCACATTTTATCTGTTGAATGATCTGTTGTAGACTGTTGTTCCACTGGGATCTAATGTCTGCTGCTGCTGCTGTTGTTACGGTTTTGTATTTGTAAATCTCGCAATAAAGGAGAAAAAAGTACCACATTTTGAGCAAGGATTATTATGTTGCCCTTCCAATTAGATGAATTTAAAATAACAAATCAGAAATTAATTCCAGATGTTACTCTTACTCGAGCCATTGTTTCCCCAGATATATATTTTTATTCTTTTACTTTTTGTTATTTTGAAGTACATTTTGAGTACATTTTTTGGTTACCTCTGATAAGGATGTGTAAAATAGTAAAAGACAATATTGATCTTAGGTTAAATTTTAGGTGTTCGTACTTTAGTACATTTTTCAGTGGATGCAATATTTTTTTAAATTTTTTAATTTTCCACATTTGAGAGCAGGAATCTGTACTTTCTGTTTGACTGGACTGAAAAGTATAAAATATGTGAAACCATGGTGACAGCCTGTCCAAAGATGTTCAGTTAAAGAGCGTGTTTTGACAAAAACATAGAAATAAAAACGACGTCGCCTCCTTCCAAAAAAAAGGCATAATTTTTCATCAAGATCGCTATATTTGACGCTTTAAGTTTGCAAAATCTGTGTCAAATACTGTTACTTCAATACTTTTTTCCTCCTATTTAGTTTTTTTAAACATACACCAATCAAAAACGTACATAAAACAAACTGATCTATGTAAAGAAAAATAATGATAATAATATTGAAGAAAAAAAAATTAAATACTTTTGCTTGAGTATGTGACCTTTTTATGTGATACTTTTTACTTTTACTTGAGTACCGTATTTTCCGGACTATAAGTCGCACCTTTGTTCATAGTTTTGGCCGGTGTGCGACTTATACTTAAATCGCACAGGACTATTCATGCTTTTATCAGCTCAAGAATAGATTATTGCAATGCACTTTATGTCGGTGTCTCCCAGTCGCCCTCAGCCGCCTTCAACTCGTACAAAATGCTGCGGCGCGTTTTTTAACCAACACACCGAGACGTCAGCACATCACCCCGGTTCTTTCTACTCTCCACTGGCTTCCTGTTTCTTTTAGAATTGATTTTAAAATTTTACTTTTTCTTTTTAAAGCTCTAAATGGCCTGGCACCTCCTTATTTGGCCGAGCTTCTGTCTCATAACCCAAACAGGGCTCCAAGTTAAAAAAAAATCAGCTTCTACTGGACGTCCCCAGAGCCAGACGTAAACACTGAGGGGATTGAGCTTTCTCTGTCGCTGGTCCCAGACTCTGGAACAAACTGCCCCCCCGACATGAGCCACAGATTTTAACCTTTTTAAATCCAGGCTAAAAACGCATTTATTCAGATCGGCTTTTAACATTCTGTACAAAAAAAGTGTCATTACATTAGTTTGTTTTTTATTTAGTTTTATGTTGTGTATTGCCTTGATTTTATTGTGAAGTGCCACTTTAAGTGTTGTAAAGGGCTCTATAAATAAAGGTAGGTTGATTGATTATATACTCTGGAGCGACTTATATGTGATATTATTTGTTATTTTCACACTTGCAACCGCATTTCATACTCCAGTATGGTTTTTTTTCTTTTCTATTATGCATTTTTTGGCTGGTGCGACTTAATAGTCCGGAAAATACGGTATTTTTATTTGCACCTGTACTTTTACATAAACTCGAGTACTTCTTCCATCACTGTCAAAACGCACAATATCGTCCATGGATTCGATACAATTTTACAACCACGACAATGCATTTAATTACATTTTCTAATCGAAAACTGCATATATTTGGTCAAATTGGGTCAAAGGACACAACAAACCGCTAAATTAAACGTCATTAAACCAGTTTTCATATCGATTTCCTTTCCCGGCGAGGGTCACGTGTCCGATTTTAGTTCATTAATCCACTCCACAGTCGAGCTACACTTTATTGCCCTCTGTCAACAAACGTACATTATTTCACAACGAGGGAAAACATAGATTAGACGAGGCTAAACAGTTTTTTTTTAGGTTACAAGTAAGTACACATTCACAATATATTTTCATACCGACTGATAAAGAGTACAAAAATAATGATACAAGAAGTCAAAGAGTGAAGGTGAAAACGGGGCGAAACAGCGCTTGGACAGACATCGTAAATAATTTACATGTAATCGTTTCAAAGAGAATCTTAAAAAGGTAAAGTATGCCATATGAAGGTTATTTAGTGTTTTTATTACGAATTTCTTTTTTTGCCATAACATTTTTGTTATTTTTGCCATAGATTTTTTTTTATTCAATGTAAAAAAAAATACAATCGCATTTTTTTGACATGGAATTTATGTTTTTTGACAAGGATTTTTTTTTTTACATCCAATTTTTTTTTGTTTTTCATCCAATTTTTAAAAAAATTGACATCGAATTAATTATTTTTTTTACATTTAATTACATTTTTCTTGACATCGAATTTCATTTTTTTGACATTGTATTTTTTTTTACATCCAATTTTTAAATTTTTTTTTATTGTATTTATATACAATGAATATTTTTACTAGATATGATGTAAAAAACATCTCACAAAATAACCTTCATAATGCCAACAATCTTAATTAAAAATGCATTTAAATTTTGCACAATACTGTATTTTTAAACAGTTATTCAGCATCATGACTCGCGCCGCCGCTATCATCGGGCTAAACGTACAAAAAACCCTCATTTCCATTGCTATATGTCCAAGCTTATACAGTATTTAATGATTACTACGACATTATTATGTGAAGAGATCCATTCGTTTTTTTCAATATTGCGTAAAATACCTGATTTAATAAAATAAAATATTAAAATAAAAATATATGTTTCTATCCATAGTAATAGCTGTGTGTATTGTAGCACTGCAAGTCCAAATTGTACATTGTTGAATTAAACCGTCAAAAAAGTGGCAATGCCTTGGAAAAAGAAAGAAAGAAAACAAAAGAAAAAGAAAAAAGAATAATAATACAAAAGATAAGTAAATTCATTAAAATAAAAACTGATATTGGACGATTTATACAGTCATGTAAAACCAGACACTATGTACAGGTGGAGAGAAAATGGGCAATAACAATAATCTTAAAGCATAAAAATAAACAATATTTTAAAACAGGGGGAGCTGGGGGGCTTCAGATCGGCGACGCTACGTCCATGTCTAAGGTCAGCGACTCTGTGGGAACAAACAAATGGGAAATAATGGCTTTTTAATTATTAATGGGGAAATATTACTGTTTGAATCACTGCCTTGAATATCTGAATACATGTTTTAAATGTATAAATCAAATAGATGCTTTAAAATGTGTCAGAATGTTCAAAGTTACAGATTGGAGGCATTTTCTCAAAACTGTATTTGATCTTCACAAATGGAATGGGCCCTGTGCACAGCAACAGTTGGCTAAGCTAACCCTTTCACACAGCTAATGCTAACATTCATGAAATCGTCAAATATAATATAAACAACCAATTACATTTTAAAGTAAAGACTGTGATTATTTTGTGGAGATCATTTTAGTTTGTTATTTTAATTTGTTTCATTTTTTTTCATTTGAGCCTCAACAGTAGAATTAGCATTAGCGTTGAGACAAACATGTCATAAAGGAAGTACTGATGCTAACACTGAGCTAACCAGGTGCTGCTGTGCCCAGACCCCTTAGCGACAGGAAGTACTGATGCTAACATAGCGCTAACCCGGTGCTGCTGTGCCCAGACCCCTTAGCGACAGGAAGTACTGATGCTAACACAGCGCTAACCAGGTGCTGCTGTGCCCAGACTTTATAGCGACAGGAAGTACTGATGCTAACACTGCGCTAACCAGGTGCTGCTGTGCCCAGACCCCATAGCGACAGGAAGTACTGATGCTAACACTGAGCTAACCAGGTGCTGCTGTGCCCAGACCCCATAGCGACAGGAAGTACTGATGCTAACACTGAGCTAACCAAGTGCTGCTGTGCCCAGGGCCAAGTCAAAGTATATAATTTGTGTTAAAATAATATATCTGCAGATCAAATGAAAAAGTGTGTGTGATATTTGTCCAGTTGAACCTTTAAACACAGGATTTCGCCTTCATCGTTCATCGTCATCATTTTAAATAAACAAATGACGTAAACTAAAATATTAAATGTGTTCTGATATCCCTCACATGTTTCTGTGCGCTTTTCATTTGCCAACATCCTCTAATTTTTGTATATATTGTGATTTTTTTTTTTTTCTTTCCTCGACCGTAAAAAGCCACTGCTAACGAGATCCTGTCGCTCACCGAGATGGCCCTGACTGGCCTCGGCCTCGTTGTGCATGAGCGAGTCAAGGGTGCGTGGCGACATGGGGAACAGGTCGCTGGTGTTTCCCGAGTTGGTGCTGCAACAAAACACACACAAAAACAAGGGACAACGTTTTAAAACACTCTCACGCCAAAACGCACATTCTAAAAGCTAAAAACGCCTCATTCTACTCAACGAACACACACGATGGATCAGTGTTTGGGAGATAGTGAGGTGAAAAGACCCGACCGGGCATTTATCTTAGTGAGATAAATGACAGACCCCGACGTGTGGAAAAAGTCAAAACATGCGCTGTCTAGTGCTATTTAACACAACAAGCAACGATCACCAAATGTTGTTAATGGCGGCTAATGGCTAACGCTAACACCACATTTTGTTTTTATCGTAAGAAGGATGTCACAAAGTTCAAATATTAGTATTACAATGATCATGGTTTAAGTATGTATTGGGTTTATTTAATTTATGTTGTCTAGTAGTAAATTAAAGGCAATTAATAAAAAGTTAATGAAGTTGAAATCCAGTTGTTTAAAAATTGTCAAGTTTACAGTCAATAATCTATCAGTAAAAGTATAAGTCTTAAAGCAGAGTTTAGATTTTGAAAGATTTAATTAAGTCTAAGTTTGTCTTATTTGCGCAGGCGATATTAAAGGACACATGTTATGCTAATTCCCTCTGCTGCCGGTAGATGGAGCGCCAACTCAATTCCTGACATGAGAAATGCCTGGCCGATATTATGTAATGTGTGCTTTTAGTTTTTGATTTGAAGGCCAATAGCAATAAAAATAATGCATATAATGTGTCCTTTAATTATTATTTTTTTCTTTAACAAAAAATATTTAAATTGAAAGCAAATACTGTGGATATAAATCCTGGTTCATACATAGTTTAATTTCATTTTTTGCCATATTGTCCAGCTGTATAAAATGACCAGCTGTAACACATACATTACTTAATATTTAATACTAAAAAAGGTGGCATAAAAACTAGTACTAAAGGAAAATGTGTATGTTTTGTTTTTGTTTTACTTTCTCTTATCTTTCTATGCCATTTTTTTCGGTATAATTTTATTTTGCTTTTCATTTAAAAAAAATTTTAGCACGTACATAATGACGTCCTGAATAAAGGTTTTGAGTTCAAGTGTTGGATTTTATAAATAAAATTCACTAGAAAAACGTGCTAATTGATTCGATTGGCTAACCCTGACCACAAATCAGCACGATGATTTATCAAAATCACCACATTTGACTTTTACAGCACATTCTTAAACACTTTGTTCATGCTCCTCACACTTTACTCCTTTAACTGCACTTTAAGTAACTTGTACTAGTTCCACCACTGCCGTATACAGTATATTTTCTTGGTGAGTTCTGGTGAATCCTGACACTTGCGGTTGGAAACGAGCAAACGTGAAATGACAGAAAAGCGCCCGACACAAGTGGAGGATGGGTGAGAATGACGATGTTTCGTGTGAACTCAAAACGTACAGCACACAGACAGACACAGACCCCTCCGGCATGCGCCCCGGCCCCCAGCCCTTCCCCGCCCCCCGCTGCGCCTACCCTGGGAATCCGTTACAAAGCAGATCACTGTCCGGTAGGTCCATGAACACCGAGGGGCACCTACAACGACAATAACTCGCTCAGCAAACAAGCCCCAGAGGCGGTCGCAGAGGCGGTCGCAGCAGCAGGCCACAATCTGCTCAGTATCAATCTGCTCAGTATCAATCTGCTCAGTATCATTTGGCAAGATTTGTTTGTTTGTTTTTTATATGTGGGAAGCCTTTCCTTTTGCCACTCGCCGTGTCCTGCAGGCGTCGACAAAAGTATCGAAACTTGGATGCAAATCGACACTAAAAAAATAGATAAGACGCAACAGGCTAACAAACTACGCCACTGTTGACGCAATAATACGGTTAAATTAAAGACGGGTACAACTGCGACTCGTGTAGATTATTCCAGCAATTACTTTTTGAGATTGTGAAAAGTCGGCGAATTTACGATTTTCTTTCAGACGAACTGTGACGAACGGTGAAGTGATAAATATACTCCACCGGGAGGTGGAGTATATTTACAGACTAAAATCATCGAAAACACACATTTTACACATTTCGCATTGAGCCATTTGCATTTTAATGTACCGTATTTTCTGGACAATAAGTCGCACTGTTTTTCATAGTGTGACTTATACTCCGCAGTGACTTATATGTGATACTATTAACACTTTATTATATCATTTTGTTGGTTATTTTCACACTGACAACCGCATTTCACAAGAGGGCGCTCTAGGCTCTAAGCGACGCAGAAGAAGAATCTGCACTTCCTCTTCCTCTGGAGTTTGTGGAGTTGTTTAGAAGTGACAGAGGAAGAAGAATTCAATGGATTTAGTGATTTGGGGTAAAACTGATGCTTTGGTAAACTTGTTAGCATGTTCTTTATGCTATAGTTATCTGAATAACTGTTAATATGTTACTCTAATCTGTTATTATTTTAAATTGCATGTCTGTTCATGGATTTTAACAAATAAATGTCCCTAAAAAATGCGAAATTTGAAGACAAAAGCGTGACAAGTCTGTCAAGATTATGACAAAAGTGGTTGAAGATTTTGTCAACAACCGAGGTGCACTATCATTTTGTCATTTCACTCATAACATTTCAAAGACTAAATTTGACTAAAGATCTTAAGAAGGCGTCACTTTCAATCCTAATATTCAAGGAATAGAACGAGACAAGAACGCATTCGGCTTTGTCACTTTCAACCCTCCAAATAGACTTTGCGTAACTCTCTGGCGTCTTCTGCTGAGCGGTCGGGTTTCTGTGTCGCACGTGGATTTGCGGTAAAGAATGGTGTAACAATAAGATACTCACGGCGTCACGCAGATGAACTTGGTCTTCAAATAAGGCTGGATGACTGCAAAAGAACAGAACAAAAACTCCATTAAAACTGAACACGGCGAGACTCAAACGGGACTGATTCGGATGAAGACCAGGACTTCTGAGCCACGAGCCGGGACCGAACCCGGACCACGTGCGGTCTAAACCAGGGACCACCCCAGGACTCAACTACATCCAGATCTGAAACCTGGACTTTAACGCTCATTGTCCAAAAGTGTTTTACAAAATGCGTTCAGACACATTCACTTACCGCTAGTATATATGTTCAATGGATGTAGACCTTATTACACCTGCTTAAAGCTAGAAAAAAAAAAAAAAAAAGCTTAATAATCGTACATATTTAGCGTTAATTTAGTAGAAATGGCTTAAAACAAGATGATATAAGTTTTATGCGATTTGCAATGATATAATATGTGGATTTTCCTTTTCGATATTTGTCGTGAAATAACAATCAATCAAAACAGGAAAACTCATTTCAACTGGGCTGAGACCGGGACCAAACCCTGGTCTAAACCCTGGACCAGAAGAGGACCAAAGCGAGTCTTGGAAACTGTGATCGAATCAGGTCCAAACTACCAAATGTGTTTCCTACTCACAAATTACACATTAACTGTTTCTTGAGTAAATTAAAAAAAAAAATAAAAAAACTATTGTAGGGTCGAAAGATACAGACAAAACAGAATATCAATCCCTTTTTATTGAGTTTCCCATTAAACATTAGAGATAACCTGAGGATATTATGACAATCCAACTGAACTGTCTTAAACCTGTCTTTAAATGTACTAGTTGAAGTAAAAGATACTAACCCTATTTAACATTAAAGGGATAGAATTCCAAGAAAAGCAGCGCAACAGCATCGACCGCTCACCGCTTTGGACTTTACGCATTACGCTCACAAACAAACAATACGCACGGATCACTGCAGAGTTCTATAGTGTTCAAATGTATCCGATGATCCAGCTTGTCCCATAAACTAACCCCTTTAATTGTATACTAACCCCTTTAATCTGGTCTTAGTTTGTTTAAAGATATCCGGGCGGGAGCAAATGATTACACGCCTTGTACAAATCATTTTAACTTTTTTAAGTTAACAAAAAGGGGATTTGTTGGTGCATGATAGTCGTGTGATTAAGTAAAAAAAATATATAGCATTAAAAGGATTATACCCTTATCTTTTTTTTCATTTTGTATTTTTAATCGGCTCTTATTGTAGCATTTTACTCCAAACGACACACTCGATAATCAAATTATGCATTCACAATATTATCTAAATGTCGATACTGTATAAAGATATTGCCCCGCCCCTTTACATTTTTATGCAAATCGAGAATTCTCAAAAAGTTGGCGTCCCCGCCTCCCGTTACTCGTTGACGACGGCGAAGGGGGACGCGGTTGCCGGGGCGACTCACTGCTGGTGGGGTCGCCTCCTCCCATGTCGGGCTCGGGCGCTGTCTCCGGTCTGCAGTATTTGCCGAACGCGTCCTCTTTGGGGATCTCCGGGTACAGGTAGACGAGCGGCGAGACCAGGATGTTGGTGGCATCCATGATCTTGTAGCCCATGATGATGTCCGCGAACGACATGTTGTTGAGCTGCTGCTTGGTGTACGGCTCCACCGACTGGATCTGCGTCTTACCTGGAAAACAAACCATGTAGGAATGAATAAAAAGAGTTGATGTGTACGTATGCTAGTTATTCAGATAACTATAGCATAAAGAACATGCTAACAAGTTTACCAAAGCATCAGTTTTACCCCAAATCACTAAATCCATTGAATTCTTCTTCCTCTGTGTCACTTCTAAACAACTCCACAAACTCCAGAGGAAGAGGAAGTGCAGATTCTTCTTCTGCGTCGCTCAGAGCCTGGAGCGCCCTCTTGTGGTTGTCAGAGTGAAAATAACGAATAATATCACATATAAGTCGCTCTGGAGTATAAGTCGCACCCCGGCCAAACTATGAAAAAAGGTGCGTAAGTCAGGAAAATACGGTATGTTTTAGTTCATATTATTTGCTTTTGTATTGTAATCTGTATTGTGAGATCATTTAATTGAGGGTTAAAGGGTTACAGTTAAATAGTACACATTTTAAATACTACTAGGATTTTTTTGTAAAAACTACATTTACCGCTTTAAGGCAAAACACTAAAAGCAAAACTACATATAATTTTGAATAGGTTTTTTTGGGTGAAAACGACAAAATTGTCCAATCTGCTCCGACATTGTTAAATACTTTCATTTAATCCACTCAAACGCTTACATTTACACGGGACATTGTAACTTCAAAGATACATAAAGATCAGCTCTTAAAGTAGCACCTGCGCATAAACTTGGAATTGATCAAGAATTTGATGGAACGTACAGAAAGATGTGTTGATATCTAATTCTGAGCCGGATTGTATCTAATATGTCAACAAAATGAACCAAGAAATTTAAACCTGGTTCTGTCCATTTTTCAGATTCAAATATCCCAAATACGCAACATTTGTTTTTGCACATTTAGATATAAAACCTTTTATTGTCTACGCGCTTTCCATGTCATTTTTGCCCGAAACGTAACACAACTGACTCTTTCCACCTCTGTTCAGCCACCTCAGCCTCTCAGTTTTCTCCTCTTCACCACCGAAGTGTAGTTCACGAGTAGAATTGTTAAAAATCAGACCCCGAAGAACCTATGTTTTAGTTTTTTTCCCATTTCGCGACACCTCGCTCGTGTTCCTGCCACTCACCGCTGATGTCCTTCTCCACCCACGTGAAGGTGATGCCGCCCTCTTTGCTGCTCTCGCTGAACCGCAGCAAGAACGTCCCAGGGGGTTTGGGACTGAGGATCGCCCTTTCCCGCTCCTTGCTGATGAAGCCCATGATGTAGCTGCACAAAAGAAAAACGCACAAAAAGGACGTTATCGCGCGTTAGGTCTCGCCTCCGGGCACCGCGTTATACAGAAGACGAAAAGCCTCACCCCTCGTTCCACAAAGCCAGAATGTACTTCTTAACCAGGTCGATGATGTTATCCAACCACACCCAGAAAGAGAAGCCCTTGGCAGCCATGTTTTCCTGCAAATGGGAACAAAAAAAAAACAACAATATGAGACTGAACCAATGCAATTCAATATCGTCTGAAGTAACTCGAGAGGCGCAGTACCTTACAGAACTTGGCCCAGGTGATTTGGCATCCGGAGTAGTTCACGCAAGGTCCTGAACAAAGATTGGAAGTGGTTTTAAAGGCTTTATCGTGGTGTTTTGGGACTGTCAAATCCAAAAAGTCGTACAGAAATCGACAAAACAATGCGGACGCCATCCTCGATTTCAAAACTGTGTGTTTGGGCCTCAGAACTCCTGGCATGGACACGATAAATTGATATCTTTGGAATATATGGAAAAAGAGGCCGGGAAAAAGGCATCACAAAAAAAATGGTTGACACAAACTGGGCAGATGATAAAGGACTGGCCCGACATCATGACAAATTTAACAAAACATTTTGACTCAGAATGTTTTAACCCTTATTACGTTGGATCCCCCCCCCCCAATATTTACACATTTTATTATTTTATTCTTGTTCACTCTAATCCTGCCCAGCAATGATTTTTTTATTTTTTCATCTTTGTTTTTGTCTAAAAAAACCCCCAGAAAAGGCATTTGTTTTTGCACAAAGTTGAGTTTCACGTTTTAATTGTGTCAAGAATAGCGGTTGGCAATATATGAATCACAAGTTTATTGTTTATAATAAATAAAATGCTACCAAAGGAGTTGGAGGACTGGCCCGACATCATAACTGACATGCGGAAAATGTAAAAAAAAGTAAAATAAATAAATAAATAAATAAATCACATCTGGACTCAACTTGAAAACAGACAAATTTGACCAAAAAAATGTGGACTAAAATGTTTTAATCCTTCTTTACGTTGGATCCCACCCCCATATTTGCACATTTTATTCTTCTTATGTTTAGTAATGTAATTTATTTTATGTTTGTTTTCGTATAAAAAATGTATTTGATTTATTTGACATTTTAGACCGTTAGGTTGACAATATACCACATTTTAGAGCAACATTTGAATCACCAGTTTATTATTTATATTAAATAAAATCCTACCAAATGAGCTGATTAAAAACAAAAACGTGATATGTAAACTTTCTAATACGAGTTTAAGATGATGTTTCTGTATTTTTAAGTAATGTAATTTTACAGACATTTCCCATTCCTCTGTTAATCAAACCTCAACTAATACATTTAAACACGCATTAGATCGTCTGAATATTGTTATTGGGATAAAAATGTATAAAAGATATTAATTTTAATCTAGTCCAGAAGCATTTGAGATACAATTTACACGTGAACTGCTAAATACGTGGTCTTACACTGGTCCCAATGAAGTTCAAGGTAATTCTAAAACAACACGGAATTGACTAAATTATTGCTTTGACGATTGCATTTCCTCAAATTTACAACACCAAGTTCAAATGGGAGTTGGTCTTACCCAGCAGTTTCTCAGCCAGCGTCGTGAGCTGTTCGATAGTGAGCCCCCTCTTGGTGGTGGAGGAGAACTGCCAGCTCAGGACCTCGGCCACTTGGTCCCACGTGCCGACCGGGGGCTTGGTGAAGAAGTTGACGTTCTGGAAAGCGACAAACGAGATGAGGTCACCCAAAAAAAAACGTTACCGTAAAAAAAGAGGGGAGACGCGTTTGTGCCTCCGCTTCGGGCGCCGTCTTGCCTTCGGGTGGTTCGTTAGCATGTTGTACCACAGGATGGAGGCCCAGGCGTTTGGCATTTGGCAGATGTTGGAGATGACGACGACTGGCAGGGAATGAGTCTGGAAAGAGGAAAGAGGGAAGCAAAAATTAAAATTAAAAAGGCGCCGTACCTCATTTTTACAGTCTTGAAAATCAGAGCTACCGTATTTTATTTATCTTTTTTCATAGTTTTGGCCGGGGTGCGACTTATACTTATATTTATATTTATATACTTATACTCTGGAGTGACTTATATGTGATATTATTTGTTATTCTCACACTTGCAACCACATTTCATACTCCAGTGCGACTTATATATGTGTTTTTCTTCTCTATTATGCATTTTTTGGCTGGTGCGACTTATACTCCAGTGCGACTTATAGTCCGGAAAATACAGTAGTTCCCTCGCCAACGATCAAGGACTGAACTGACATAAGACAAATGGAAAAACGGACTTAATTTGGAAATGGACAAATTGGAAAGGCTAAATGGGAGTTTTTTTAAAATATTTTTATTTCAAATGTGCTGTGATTTTTCTCGTTTTTTCTGTTTTCTCTTTTTTTTTTAAATATTATTTCTACTTGTTCTTGTTTCGATTTTAGCACTCTGGTTGTGTTTTTGGTGTTTTTATTCTTTAAAAAATAAAATAAAAATGTATTAAAGAAAAACAACTTGTTCATTAAATTCCTCACTTTCTTAAGACCCATTCCAATTATACCGTTGTAATTCGTTTACGAGCACATCTAACAACTTTCAGAGGCCAGAGCGGATTTTTTGTCACGATAATGCTAACGACAACTAGCACGCTAACTGGTTCTTAGACAATAAAACACTTACGCAGTTCTATGGTGGGCCTTTTTGAAATTACTGCGTGGAAAAATGTGATAAAATGTCGCAAAAATATCGACATCCCAAGTCATTTCCAAAACCGCGCAGCCCTCACTCAAAACGAGACGGACGATTCTAGCGTCACTGAAAAGCTCTGGTGACCGGGCAGACGCTTGACCCACTGTGTGACACTCACCTCCAGGTCGATCTTCAGACCCTGGTGGTAGACTTCGGTTTCGAAGGTGATGAGGTGCAGCTCTTCCGTGACGATTAGAGAAGCCTGCGAGAGAAACGAGGCGTAAAATAAACGCGTCTTTGACCAGAGGCGGAGCAATGACATCGCAGGTCAAAACTTCAAGCAGAACTTACATCGCTGTTGGTGCGACCGCCGTTGCCACATCTCTGCTCTCTCAGGGTCTGCGGAAGGAAAACAGGAAGTCACGCCAAACGGACACTTTGGTTTGAAACACTCACTTTCATTATTACGGAGCAATAATGGGCAGGATTTACATGGGATTTAAAGTGGCATTATCAAACCAAAATGTCCCACAATTTGTAATTTTTATTAATAATACACTTTATTTGTGAAATAAATCTCTATGTCCCGATCCGATCACGTGATCAGAAATCGGGCCGATCACATGGTTTCAGACTCGATCGAAATTGGACGTCACCTCCCGATCACTGATCGGATATACATTTTACTCTTATTAGTTTGATCAGCGCTATACATTTCAAGCTTATTATTAGTCTCTCACCTCTGTATAATGCATGAATGGATCGCAACATTTTACTGAACTACTTGGTAAACTTTAGTTTTGTTTTGCGGCGTGCGATCCTGCCACAGCAGAGCGCATCACACAGACTAAGGAAAAATGCTCAATAACTGTGGCATCGACAAGCAACGGGTCCATATCATTTTGAGCGACAAACTCTGCTAATATGAAGAACGCCATGGGTGAGACGACGTGCGGTTTGGGCGAGGGCGTCATCACCATTCCGGAGCACAGACACTGGGTTCGGGCTGATGCGGCGTGATAGACACCGTGGCAACCGCGAGGATCTGAACACTGGCCCCTGGCTTACTCAAAGACATTCAGACAGATTTCATCAAGAAAAACATATATTTTATTATTAAAGCCAGAAGAGTATTAAGAGTGCAGTTCTGAAAAGCACATCATGGCCTGACTTTATGACACTGTTGCACTTTCATTTAATACACACTTTGCTTATTTGTTCACATGCTGCTGGGTATTTTAAGTTGAGCTACTATTTTTATTTAATTCAAATTTTGCACTATTATTTCTTATTCAAGCTACATCAAAGAAATAAAATAAAAACTGGAGACAACCTGTTTATGTTGCATTTGTGCATTTTTAAAAATGTTATATGAAAGTATTGGATTGATACTCGGTATCAGCAGATACTCAAAATCAGATGACTCGGAATCGGATCGGGGCCAAAAAAACCTGATCGGGACATCCGTACTATCTAGAAGCCTTCTCCATATTTCAACTTTTATTTAGTTAAAAACCTATTCCAAAAACCTCAATTTTCAAAGAAAAAATTGTTTGACTAAAATTATCCTCTTTAACTCACCAAGTGCTTAACTCACCAAGTGTTTAACTCACCGAGTGCTTAACTCACCGAGTGCTTAACTCACCGAGTGCTTAACTCACCGAGTGCTTAACTCACCGAGTGTTTAACTCACCGAGTGTTTAACTCACCAAGTGTTTAACTCACCAAGTGTTTAACTCACCAAGTGCTTAACTCACCAAGTGCTTAACTCACCAAGTGCTTAACTCCTCAAGTGCTTAACTCCTCAAGTGCTTAACTCCTCAAGTGCTTAACTCCTCAAGTGCTTAACTCCTCAAGTGCTTAACTCACCGAGTGCTTAACTCACCGAGTGTTTAACTCACCGAGTGCTTAACTCACCGAGTGCTTAACTCACCGAGTGCTTAACTCACCGAGTGCTTAACTCACGGAGTGTTTAACTCACCAAGTGTTTAACTCACCAAGTGTTTAACTCACCAAGTGCTTAACTCACCAAGTGTTTAACTCACCAAGTGTTTAACTCACCAAGTGCTTAACTCACCAAGTGCTTAACTCACCAAGTGCTTAACTCACCAAGTGTTTAACTCCTCAAGTGCTTAACTCCTCAAGTGCTTAACTCCTCAAGTGCTTAACTCCTCAAGTGCTTAACTCACCAAGTGCTTAACTCACCAAGTGCTTAACTCACCAAGTGCTTAACTCACCAAGTGCTTAACTCACCAAGTGCTTAACTCCTCAAGTGCTTAACTCACCAAGTGCTTAACTCACCAAGTGCTTAACTCATCAAGTGTTTAACTCACCAAGTGCTTAACTCACTAAGTGTTTAACTCCTCAAGTGCTTAACTCCTCAAGTGCTTAACTCCTCAAGTGCTTAACTCCTTAAGTGCTTAACTCCTCAAGTGCTTAACTCCTCAAGTGCTTAACTCCTCAAGTGCTTAACTCCTCAAGTGCTTAACTCACCAAGTGCTTAACTCACCAAGTGCTTAACTCACCAAGTGCTTGAACTCTGCAGACAGGCTTCCGTTATTGGACTCCTCCATGTTCATGACTTTGGTGTTGGTGCCGAGGATGTTAAATTTACGTGAACTACAAAAACACAAGTCACGGTTTATTTGTGACACATTAAACTTTCTATTTGATGTCGGTGTAATCCCTCATTCGTCCAGGCGTGTTCCATAGTAGAAAAAACTTCAGTTGTAGTCATCTGGGCTCAGTTAGAGAAAAAATAAATAAATAAATAAATAAAAAGCTGTAAAGAACGTTACATAGGTGAGACGAAACAGCCTCTACACAAGAGGCTCTATCAGCACTGAAGAAATACAAGTTCAGGACCTCAGAGCGCCGTGCATCTCCATCTTGAAGCCTCTAATCACTCGTTTGAAGACGGTGAGGTGAAGGTTTTAAGCAGGGAGAAAAGATGGTTTGAAAGAGGAGTCAAGGAAGCTATTTTTGTTAAAAAAGAAAGACCTTCTTTAAACAGAAATGGAGGGCTCAGATTCAATCTTCCTGGTATCTATAATGGAATACTGAACCCCTGGAAAGGTAGAGGACCAGAACCAGGACATTTAGATGCTAATCAGGTACTCAGGGTGGTTGAGCCAGTGTCTCACAAAGACAAAGAGGATTCTAATATAGCCCATTAAAATTCTGAATAGGCTAGCTCGGTATATACAAGGGGGGAGTTTCTGTTGAAACAAACAACTCTTTCTACTTCAGGAAGGCTCCGCCCAATGGGCTGGACTTACCACAGAATAGGATAAATATCGGAGTTCTCGACCTAAATTCTTTTATTGACAATGACTCTTGGATGAGAGTCGAAACGTCTATTTTTTCTAACTGAGTCCAGATGACTACAACTGAAGCTTTTTCTACTTTCTATTTCATGTTTTAAGAAGCTACAAACGGTGGAACTTACCCTCGAATGGCAGCGACGTCCCCAGACTCCCTGGGAAGATGGACAAAACAAGTTAGTAGTTAGCCACATTTTCTAACTACGACGTTCCCACTTTTCTTAAAATTACAGCTATTAAATATTGATGACATTCTTATTTATCAAATATTTACCTTTGTTCTTATGATAAAACGTGGTAAATCTCCTCATACCTTTAACAACTACCGTATTTTTCTGAATATAAGTGGCACTTTTTCCTTAGTTTCACACTGAGAACCGCAAGAGGGCAATCTAGGCTCTAAGCGACGCAGAAGAAGAATCAGCAAAAAAAATTGTTCTCTATTATGCATTTTTTGGGCTGGTGGGCTGATACTTATAGTCTGGGAAATACGGTACTTGAAATGTCAAGTCCAAACTACACAGGAATTTCCCCGTTGTGGGACAAATAAAAGGTTCTTATCTTAACTAGACAAGCACAAAATCTTTGTTTGACATCGCGGAGTGACTTTATAAATACTTCACTACCAAACTGTAAAAAGTATCTGAAAGAAATATAACTATTTTTTGTTCAATGTGATTTTCATTTGTGAATCATCTGACCAGAAGTGAAGCTTTTCTGTCAATCTGAGCTAAATAATTAATTGTGTGTGTTTCAGGTTTCTGCCACTCTCCATCACACATGAACTTTATGTCATTGTACTCTATGAAAACTTCTGTATTAAGAGGAAAAACTTTATAATACTCACTTGTCAATGCAAACTTTAATTTTCAACTGGTAGTTCAGCTCCGGGAACTTCACCAATAACCTAAAAGTGAATAAAACGTTCATTTAAACCCATACAATGACAGTGAAAGTCCTTTGACTCCATGTTATCCTGCGTGGACGTTGCGTACCTGACTTTATTTGTGAACTGCACTCCTGTTTTGATGACGAGCGGGCGGTCCGGGTGCATGGGCATACACGGCTGTCGCTCCACCACGAACGCACTGAAACCACACGGGGAACTGTAAACATCCTCTGAATATGAATATCTCACTTATGTACAGTATGTGGAGTGTGAGGCTGGAATACATAAGATATACATAAAGAGATGAGGAGGTCTACAACGTTTGGAACAAGATCAACACTAGACACGGGTTATATTTGTTATTTATATTATACGTCGAAGTGCGTGCACCGGCTGTCTTTGAAATCAATGGCTCAAAATAATAATCTATATATTATTATCTATATAATAAATAATCTCAGACTTTATGAGACCATGATTTAACAAACCAATGAAGGATTTATTCATAGTTATGTGTGTTTATCCAATACTTACAGCAATACAACAATACTATTAAAATGAGGAATGAAATGTGGAAGGAAACAACAAAATAAATAAATCAAAATAAAGGACTTTATAAATTAAAACATAAATTAATTTGAAAAAATACATGACATACAAAACACACTGGTTCTTTATTTTTATTTTATTATTATTATTATTATTATTATTTTTTTCATTTGACAGTTTTTCTTTCAATGTTATTTAAGTCATTTTTAGTTATATTTTATTGCCGTTAAAAATAATAACAACATGAAATGTAGAAGGAAACTACAAAAATAAATAAATAAAATAAAAGACTTTATAAATAAAAAAAATACATTAATTTGAAAAAATAAATACATGACGTACAAAACACACTGGAAACACTGTTTTGTTTTTTTGAATTATTATTATTATTAATATTTTTTCTTTCAACGTTATTTAGAGTTTTTGTGACAATGGGGTTGGACGTGAGTTTTTTTGTTATGTGACGGTATTGCTGTCAAGTTATTTTTTGTTATATTGTATTGCCGTTAATAATAATAATAATTAAAAAATATATTATTAATAATAATAATAATTTTCAAAAATGTCCTCTGAATCCTGCTCTGACATTTGTTTGTAGGTTATGGGATGTTTTTAGTATAATTCCAGCATGAGTAGATGTACAGAGAGCGTTGTACCTCTTCATGAGGCTCCTGAACAGGTCCACGATCTTCTCCTCCAGAGCCGGCCGGTGCTGGATGATGGGATCGCCTTTGTACGACACCTTCTGCTGCAGCTCCTCCAGTTTCTTGATCTGCTGTCGGATCTGGAGCTGAGACTCGGCCAAAGACGTGATCCTGGAGGGACGAGGAGAGGAAACACGTGACACACATGAACGGCAAACCACCCTAACCCCATACTACATCAGTTACCTCATTTAAGATTCAATTATATCGTATTTTCCGGACTATAAGTCGCACCCTTTTTCATAGTTTTGGCCGGGGTGCGACATTTATACTTATATACTTTATATACTATACTCCGGAGCGACTGATATGTGATATTATTTGTTATTTTCACACCGTATTTCATACTCCAGTGTGACTTATAAATGTTTTTTTCTTCTCTATTATGCATTTTTTGGCTGGTGCGACTTATAGTCTAGAAAATACGGTATCTTTATTTTAGAATATTGTCACAATCCTAACATAAGCTTTGCCAATGGAACATGTTTTGTTTTTTCTTATTTCAAGATCAAAAGCTAATTATTATTATTATTATTATTGTTTTGCTCATGTAATTGAGAAAAGGCCTTTTCCTTATTTTAATCAACATGAGACATTTAATCTCTGTTCAACTGGCAAACTTCATTTTAATAGTCAACATATACTGAAATCAAGATAAATACCACTTAATTCAAGCACTTGTTCAGTTAATGTGTTATTTATCTTACATTATTATATCTTATATCTCTAAATTCTTTTAAAACCTCACTGAACTTTTTTTCATTTTTACTGGCTTTAAATACAAGTTGAGCCGTCGTATTTTCTGCTCCTATCTGTAAATGTGTACAACACTTTGGGCAGCTGGAACTGTTGTGTAAATGTACTTCATAACTAAACTTGACCGTAACCTTTTTAATTTTTTTAATTTTTAATTTTTGAAGCAAATGTGTCTCTTTTCCATCCTTTGAAGAAGAAAATCAGAAAAAACAACATTTATGGCCTGGAAATACCTGCTATTTTTGGTTCTAAAGACTTAAAACCTTCAATATTTAGATCTGCCGCCGGTTAATCATAAATACAAGTTTTAGCACACCTATTTCAAAGTGTCTACAACGACAAACGCAGCGCTGAACTGAACCCGACACTTGTAACCGCGGTCAAACATCGTTCCCGATGTTTGAGCCAGGGAACGATGTTTGAGCCAAGGAACGACTCGCTCAACGATCGTTCCCCGGCTCAAACATCGTTCCCCGGCTCAAACATCGTTCCCTGGCTCAAACATCGTTCCCTGGCTCAAACATCGTTCCCTGACTCAAACATCGTTCCTTGGCTCAAACATCGTTCCCCGGCTCAAACATCGTTCCCCGGCTCAATCGTTCCCTGGCTCAAACATCGTTCCTTGGCTCAAACATCGTTCCTTGGCTCAAACATCGTTCCTTGGCTCAAACATCGTTCATTGGCTCAAACATCGTTCATTGGCTCAAACATCGTTCCCCGGCTCAAACATCGTTCCTTGGCTCAAACATCGTTCCTTGGCTCAAACATCGTTCCCTGACTCAAACATCGTTCCTTGGCTCAAACATCGTTCCCCGGCTCAAACATCGTTCCCTGACTCAAACATCGTTCCTTGGCTCAAACATCGTTCCTTGGCTCAAACATCGTTCCCCGGCTCAAACATCGTTCCTTGACTCAAACATCGTTCCTTGGCTCAAACATCGTTCATTGGCTCAAACATCGTTCCCCGGCTCAAACATCGTTCCCCGGCTCAAACATCGTTCCTTGGCTCAAACATCGTTCCTTGGCTCAAACATCGTTCCTTGGCTCAAACATCGTTCCCCGGCTCAAACAGAGCCGGGGAACGATGTTTGAGCCAAGGAACGATGTTTGACATCGTTCCTTGGCTCAAACATCGTTCCCCGGCTCAAACATCGTTCCCCGGCTCAAACATCGTTCCTTGGCTCAAACATCGTTCCTTGGCTCAAACATCGTTCCTTGGCTCAAACATCGTTCTTTGGCTCAACGTTCCCTGACTCAAACATCGTTCCTTGGCTCAAACATCGTTCCTTGGCTCAAACATCGTTCCCCGGCTCAAACATCGTTCCTTGGCTCAAACATCGTTCCTTGGCTCAAACATCGTTCCCTTGCTCTCAGTGGTCACCATGTTTCGAGGCGGTCCAGGCAGATGTTGGGCGGTCCTCCGATGCAGGCGATCTGCTGCCTGCGTTTCCAGTCGGCCAGCTCCTCGTCCGTGAGGTTCTTCTGCACGTAATCCATGGCGGTCAGCAGCCCCCCCATCTCCGTCACGATTTGCTTCAAGGACAAACAAGCAAGAGACTGTTTAGCACAAAAATCTACCGTGAGGCGAACACTAGAAACATTACTTTAGGTGTATTTGTCGTCGGAGTCATTCCCTGTTATGAGGCATGTCAAGATTATTCAGTGATTTAGGATTATTCAGGCCACAATATAATCTTAATTTAAAGAACAATCAACAATGGAAACACATATTAATGTGTGTTTATGAAACGATGGTGATCGTGTAGAGCACATCATATTAATAAAAACTGTCCAACATTAAAAAAAATCCGATGTATGAAAACGTATGTACATCTTTTTAGTTATAAGTTTTTCTAGAGCAAAGTTTGATTCCTAAAACAGACATACTTGCTTAACATCAGTGGTTACTTTAATAAATCCAAACCGAAGTAAACCTCGGAGGTTATAGCGACTATTTTGTAATTTAAAGAAAGAAAAAACTAGAAAAAAAGCAATCTAAATGCAAAATACTGTTTGTTTTTGTCAGAATAAGAATCAGAACAAAGTTTACTGAAGACATTTTACAAACTAGGAACTTGCTTTAACATTTATTTAAGTTCATTTTCATAACGCTGGTGGTAAACTTGAGGAATATTAGCGCGTTAGACAATGAATAGACAATTACCAAAAATGTGTTCAAAATTGTTTGGTTGATGTCTCTTTAATCGCGAAAAATCATTAAATCGTGATGTTTTTTTTCTCACAATAATCATAACACTGAAACTCAACATCGTGACATCACAAGCTATTTAATTGGGCAGTGTCACAATATACACAGGCGATTTAATAAATACCGTATTTTCTGCACTATAAAGGCACACTTTCCATATTTTTTCCTATATAAGGGAAACAAAACGTGTACCACACAAAATGAAGTCAGTAAAGCACAACCAGAATTAATCCATATATAAGACGCATTGGATTATATTTTTTGAGAAAATTAAAGGGTGGAAAATACGGTAATTAAGTAGAACTGGCCCTTGTAGTATTATGATTTATGATGTGTTGCTCTTTTGTTCGGACGTTTTTGAACAATAATAAAGATCAACTTAAATCAAGCAGTGACACACAATTTAACCCATTTCTTCCACAATCACATGATCTTGTGGTAAACTCATTTCAAATTCCTTTGCAAACATGGGACGCATTAGTCGCGTCTTACTCATTTTAATAAGCGTGCAAACTGAACTACCATTCTGACACCATTTTAAATATTTACGGACTCATTTGACAAACGTCCTTCTTTATCGCCTGCGTTTCGTCCAGTAAAAGCTCTGAGCGTCAGGCAGAGACTAAACAAAGCACTTACTCTTCGAAGCTGGTCCAAGGCGCTCAGCATCTGCTCGAGTTGGGCCATTTTCTGCCGCGTGGCCGCAGCCTGACTGTTCCCGTTCAGGTCCTGGGACAACTCTGTGAAACGACAGGACAAATGACCACTGGGCCGAGCAAGCGCGTCGTTTGTAGAAGGGGAAAAAGCTCAAGAAAAGTGAATGTTAATACTTAATCTGTCGTTTTATAAGTGTGAATGAATGAAAGGAAAACCCGATGAGAGGCCGAGTCCAGGGGGTCCCAGACTTTCCAGGCCAGAACCCCCAAAATAACTGTACTGACACACTGTATGTGATCTTAGCCCCCCGACTGCTGAACTACATCGTCGTCAGTGGATAATTTCAAGTTGCAATCCAGTTAAAGTCAGGTTAACTTCTGTTTATTTGAGTGGATTATAACCATATTTTCCGGACTATAAGTCAATAACAAATAATGTGATGTTATTTGTTATTTTCACACTTGCAACCGCATTTCATACTCCAGCGCAACTTATATATGTTTTTTTTTCTTCTCTATTAAGCATTTTTTGACTGGTGCCACTTATACTCTGGTGCGACTTATAGTCCGGAAAATACGGTATGTACGGTGTGTATGATTGCCATTTTGGTGGTAATGCTTTATGAATAGACGCCGCTAAACGCCCCTGGGACCCCTGTTTAGCAAAGAAAAACAATTTGTTTGGTCGTTTAAGCGCGCTCAGAGCTAAACAACCAAACTTTAAACGTAGCGATTGCGTCCAAGCGTGGGCCGCACCTCCTTGGCTTTTCAGGGTCTTGTAGTTGAAATCGAAGTCGTCCTGCAGGTTTTCGAGCATTTTCATCTTCTGCTCCATGTCCTGCACACGTTTCCTGATGTCCTGGAGGTTGTGCTCGAGGATCTGCTGCTTCTCGGTGACCACTGTCCCCGTGGGGTGTGCGGCCTGACCGTCCTGCGGAGAAATAAAGCAATAATGAGCAATCGCTGGTGGAAGGAGTACTCGAATTTGTTATTCGAGTAAACGTACAGATACAGGGGCTAAACAATGACTCGGATAAAGGTAAAAGTATCACATGAAAAATTAAAATGTAATGAAATACGTAGAAAAGTAATAACATTTTGCATAGATTTTGAGAACTATTAAAGAATCTAATGTACCGTATTTTCCGGACTATAAGTTGCACCTTTTTTCATAGTTTTGTCCGGGGTGCAACTTATTTATACTTACTTACTTTTACTTATACTCCGGAGCAACTTATATGTGATATTATTTGTTATTTTTATACTTGCAACCGCATTTCATACTCCAGTGCGACTTATGTTTTTTTCTTCTCTATTACGCATTTTTGACTGGTGCGACTTATACCCCGGTGCAACTTATAGTCCAGAAAATACGGTAGTGATAATATCGTACCGTGAGACACTAAAAGGTTCATTACTCCCGGTCCTTGTTGCCGTACCTGTGTGGCGGTGGTGGCGGTCTGCAGCAACCGTTGCTCCTCCCACAGGCAGCGGGCCACGATGCGAGCGATCTCCATGGGCTTCTCCAGGTACTTGCTCTGGAGGTGCTGCTTGATGCGCCGCAGGTTGTGCTGGTACAGGACGTTATTCTCTTGCAGGAAGCGGCTGTACTGCTGGTCGATCTCCCCCAGGAGGTTGTGGAAGACCAGCGTGGCGTGGGACTCTTTGTTTGCCGCGTACGCCCTGGAAAAAAGGCAGCGTAAAATACGTACATGATGGAGAACGTTCTTAAACTATAAGGCATGTCGGGTGTTCGGTGAGCTTCCGTGATTTAAGGTGCATTCGCTTCACACTAGAGATGTCGCGCTTGTTTGTGTGTTAATCAATAAATCAATAGTTTTTTCAGGCCACAATGTAACCGTAAGAACAAAAAAAAAAAAAAAAATCGTAGGCAGCAAAAATTTGAAGATCAAGTTTATTCTCCAAAAAAGTAAAACTAAACATAAAGTACTTTTTTAGCCGTCTATTTATGTGACAACATTTGACATTGTGACATACAGGCTTTTAGATAGAGACCCGTCTTCCGGTATTTTGCACGGGGTATTTTAAAATGTGGACGGGCATTTTCGAGTGCAGGGACGGCCATTTTATTGATAAATCTTAGAAAAGAAGGGAATATTATCATTAAATCGGGCTGGGAACCATTTGACATTAGTCCCCCATTACAGTTAAATTTGCATGCTGCTCCCTGATTGGTCAACGAAATTTGTGTGCTTGGCTCTGATTGGCTGCCGAGCCGTGGTCCGGAGAATGCCGAAGCAACTCGTTTTTTCGCCTAGTCGGCCCCCGTTCCCCCGGAAAAAATTATTTGGACGGGGTGTTTTCAAATCCAATCTAAAAGCCTGTATTGAACCCGAATGCCCGAGTACTGACCAGTCCTGGCTTTCGATCCAGGGGGCGAGGAACTGCCGCAGCTCCATGGGGAAGCTGTCGCTGTACAGGTGATACAGCTGCTCCAGGTTCCGCGTCTCCAGCTGCTGCAACTGGTTCCACTGCGCCATGACGACAGGAGTCCGCTCGCGCCTGCACAGAGACGAGCGACCAGAGGCGTTCATACGTGCGGAATTCTCTATTTCCGCTCCGTCCACACCCATATTGAAGGATATTTATGTCATTTGTCTGCTCTTCTCACCAGTAACACGTAAAAGAGGATGTTCTGTGGTCACAAAGATTATTTTTTCCCCTCAATAAAACACAAGATAAAAAGAACATTAAGTAAACATCCAAAGAAACAAAATTGTGGCACATTTAAATGAAAATGTGAGTCAAAAATCTGTCAAATTTCAAGTTTCTATGTCCGTACAGTCTTTTGAGCGTTGGTGTGGCCTTTTTTTCCCTGCTGCCAAAAGTACGTTCCGAAGGTATTTATTTACTGTGCCCATGATAGGAGTTTTGAGGCCCAAGTTCAGAGAAGCACAAAAGATCAGAAATATCAACTTCAGTTAGCCTTTCGCTCGGATGCCAGTTTTACACGCTAATTATTATCCAAAATAAAAAGGTTTACACTCTAAACAATATCTTTTAACAAGGCTTTGGCGTCTTGTAAATGTAGTCGATGGGTCGCTACAAGCCGGAAACGTCTTGATCGTTCATAATTTGCACGATTTTTTGTTGTGGTTTTTTGCAAGCTAATACAAATGGCTATAGGGAAAAAATACAGTCACTGGCTCCGGAGTCCTCAAAGTTTTACCAGACTAGCCGTGTTGCTAGGTGATTGATAGCATGAGCAGCAAACGCTACATCTACTTGTCCATGAAATTGTACCGATTTAAATAAATAGGAATAGTTGAAAATGTATTTATTTTTTCACAGTTGATTGCTGCTCTTTGTCTGGATTAGGGTGACCAGACGCCCTAAGCTATGTAAATTAGCTTCGCCTGATGCACCTGTCAAATGGTGCACAACACATGGACAAAGTATATGTTCTTTTGATGGAAAACTAAAATTAAAAGACACTAGGCGAGGATGGGTGATAAAAGATGGGCCTCGACAGGTTATGGTGCACTTTATTGACCCCACGGGAAATCGACCGCTACATCTTCAGCTGTTCAAAACTGCCATTGCTCAACGCTTCCTGCCCCGTTACAAAACGCCTGAACAGAAAGTGCACGTGTGTGAGTTATCTTCGCAAAAAAATTAGAAAAATCTACCCGAGAAACGATGACACACACTTTCACGGTCACTTCCTGTTTCAGAGGAAAACGCCGTTGCAAACAAATATAGGTCGTATAAAAAACTGCGAACTGTGGTCTGTAGATTGCGTAACCACAGAGAACTAAAGGCTTCCTCCAGGGCTTTTCAGGACAACGAGAGAGAAAGAAACCAAGAAGAAGAAGAAGATAGAAATAAATACATTGGGCAACATTTAAATATCAAGTGCTTCGTTATTTGTGACGCCAATTACAAAGTTTATTCTTTTGGCATTATATTCATTCAGTTGAACAGGGTTATCTGGTCTGGCTCTGTCGATATTTCCCACAAATTATATACAGTGTCTAAAATGCACTGCTCTGTATCGACAAAGTTTAATTTTATTACAAAATAGCTATAGAAGGCAAGGCGAGTTTATTTGTAGAGCACATTTCATACACAAGGCAATTCAAAGATGCATCAAAACCACAAATAAATTACAGAATCAGAAATACAATAAAATTAACTAAATAAAAAATAAAAATAATAAACACCTAGCCAAATCCAAATTTATCGGACCACATTGGCAGGCATTCCAGACACTCCTTCCCATATTTAATGTAATAGTAATGACATGTAGACATCCACAGCATTCATAAAGCTGCGTACGTATGTGATCTATAAGGTGACGTCATTTGAAAATACGCGTTCCCTTTCCCAACTCTGAACTTTGCATTTTTAAGAGCTTGGAGGAAGTTGGCGTTTCGTCCGTACATACACGTTTAAGGATCATTTACGTGACATTTTTGTACGTAAACAGCTCTGTGCGTTGTTGAGCAGACGGACAAAACAACGTAGGGGACGGGCAGAAGCCTATGTGCGAATCCAGTCGGAATTCCATGAGAGGTTTTATAAATTAGATCCCTATAAACACGATACACCTAAAAGAGAGCAGCGACTGAAGCTAAACAAAGCTTCATGTGACCTTTATCTAAACAGGGCAAGTCCTTATTATATCTAACTATCTCAATAAGTGTACATTGTCAACACTTGTGGACCTTGGGGATGCTTTAGACTACAATAACGCTATGACGTACCACGCACAATGTTCTTTTATGTCTGGGTTAAATGTCATGTCTCGTCTTACTTAACTTACTACCGTTTTTGGGCCCAGACAGTAGGAAAGAGGCCAGACAGGGAAGTATCAATTTCTACGTGTTTCCCGTGAAAAATTAAACCCCTACGATGCTTTCATTACTCGATTTGTCGAGTTTGATTGTCGATAGCTTCACGATACACGAGACATCCTGTGTTAAGTGCTGACGATATTTGACTTTTGTTTAGTCGCAGTGCACATTTTTAACACATTCACTAGCTTCATGTGGCTAGTCATCTACAGAAATAAATAACTGTAAATATGATGTATCTAGAAGCCTTCTGTCATCCAATTTCACCCTTTATGTGGTTGATAATTTATTTTAAATGTCTAAATGTACAATGGAAATGATCGTTTGGCTAGTTGACGAATCAAAATGGTTTGTAGGGGTCTAAACTATAGCGACGCAGAAATATTTTGTCATTTAACGTTAAACTGCCTAAATGGTTGCAGTCTGGCTGTTTGCTCATTTACCTCCCGATCTTTCATTCTGGCGGGTCTAATGAGAAAAGGGCCATACGTTTCACACGAGATGAGTAAAAAAAAAAAAAAACCTAGACGGCGCTTTCAGTTTCCAGGAACAGCGCTACAACATAAATGTGAATCAGATAAAACTTTAACCGTAACAAGATTTCTTTCACTATAAAAGGATTGTTCCCTATTCTCTAGCAATGAGGCAACGTTTCATGAAATAAAATGTAAATAACAATGTAATAGAGTGTTTTTACAGGCACAAAAAAATACTGTAAAAGTTTGTTACATTCATTGATTGATCAGAAAATAACTTTTATGTTGTACCCAATAATGTTTGTTTGTTTGTTTGTTTGTTTGTTTGTATGTATGTATGTATGCATGTGTAACTGTGGTGAACTCTGCTGCCTCTTGGCCAAAATGTCCTTGGAAAATGTTTCTCTTCTGGTTAAATAAAAATACAGACACAAAGACATGAGGAAGAATAACGTGACCCAAAATTGGCATAAATATTCAAGAATGCCAACGGTAGCTTTGGGCTCAATGCTAACGCTATGCTAGCGCCGCACAATCTGTTTTCTGAGTTAACGCCATGTCAACAACCTCCATTGAACCTCGATTGTTGAGCTTAAAATACATAATTTGGATGGAAAAGTCTCACAAAAAAGGGGGAAAGTCGAGTTTTTTTCACCCACGCCATTCTAATATGGCGACTGCGTCTACCGTGTCTTACAATCACGTTTGTATCGGCAAGGTGTGTGGCGCGTCTTGCCCAAGGAAACAACAACAGAGGTGTGCAAAGATAGCAGGCATCAAACTACCAATTTCGTACATGTTTTCAAAGAACGTTGGTGTTGAACTATTTTCCAACGGCCAAGAGTCAATTTCCAGAGCATACGCAGATTTAGATGATGTATACATATATTTTAACCTGCAAGAAGTATAGCTTTGGTGACGCATATACGCAGCTAAAAAAGTCACTAAAGTACTGTACTTTTTGGGCTATACAGCGTTCCGGAATAAAAGCCGCTACGACAAAATTTACAAAGAAACAAGAAGCCTAAGCCAGAAGCTTCAACAGTGTGTCAAATGCTTGCGATTCCTGCTAGAGCACCCCCGGTGTCCGTTAGACAGTAGAAATCTATAAATCAACCGCATCATCAAAGCGTGGGGAAAAAGTAGCGGCTTAAAAGTGCGAAAAGTACAGTACTGCACTTTCCTGTATGTTAATTAAATGACATTGTCTACACTTTGAGCTCATGTCGATACTGAAAGTACATGATGTGACTTGGAAAGATCTAACAGCTTTGACAAACCTCAGGGCCAGGCTTTGGTTCCTCTTTCGCCGAAAAGGTGCAAAAAGGGTGACGATAGATAATCCAAGTAACTGCTTAGTCATATGAAACAATATACAGGCATTGGGTTTGGCTTTGCCCTCGTGGCCGTCAACATTTTCAACGAAATGTGCATTTTTAAAAGATATTTTGTAACCGTAAACTTCCTGGGCAGATTTCACTATACAACTAGAGGTGTAGGGCATGCAGTATTTGAATTAGAATTGCAAATTAGGATGAAAAGAGAGTTGAATAGAGGTTAAACTGACTGAAAACTTGCGGGGTAATCTTCCAAACAACGGGATAAAGTCAGAATTCTTACGAAATTTGTAGCCAATTTTGCCATCCATTCACTTTAGTGCGATTCTTGAACTTTAATCGTTTTACATTTACAGCAGTTTTAGCACCTTTCTGATGGATTAACATAATACTGATATTTTTTACAGGAAAATGCGCAACGTTTTTGTGTTTCATGTACTCGTAGCCGGCCTATATACCAGGAAGTCAGGCCTCTCGTAGGATTATGTCTCATCCCTCCAGCTGTTGCACTATTGTTGTTACATTAAGAAACCCGACTCTGGTCAAACTCATCACGTCAATAAAGAAAATAGATCCGAGACAGCCGAGGTTGGGCATTAGACGGCCAGTGTCAATGATAGTTGGCTGTTTCAATGCTACAAGGCCACAAGCTCATGCTAAATTCATATTATTCCGACAAAAACAGGCCAATATTTCTGCCCTTTTGTGTGAGCTATTTAGTATTTTTTTCCACATTTGTTGGATACAAGATATGTTTTAGCACATTTGTGTTGGAACGCCGAACTATAGAATATAGATTTATTGTCTACCATGATATAAATTCAGCTTCAGCACACCACCACATCAAAACAACTAAAGCAGTAGTAAAAGAGATACATTATTTGAAACAAAAAACCTGTTCATTTAGCCTAATCCCGCTGCATTTAGGAGGTCCAGAGAGGAACCAATGGAACTCTATAGCGCCCCCCAGAGTGCAGAAGCTCAAACTTAGGTCAGACGGTGAGAGAAGTCTAAAACAACGTTCTAAGCTTTCAATGTCCTTTCTCTGTACGGCTGCTCAGAGGTTTCTGAAGTCTCCCCACAATCATGGTGCCGAGCGAGACAATTTAGTTTAATTTATTCTTTGCTCTGCAGGTCATGTCAAGCTAGATAACTCTCCACTATGGATTTATACACAGATTATATAATGTGTCAACTGACCCTAATGCTGCTGAGCTTTCTTAGGAGGTGAGAAACTGTTTTTCAAGAATGCAGCAATTTAAAGCTGGTTTTATTTATTTTAAATTCATTTGAAAAAGACTAAATAAAACTGGTGACAGTACAGACCCCTGAGGACGACCAGTGTCAATACAATCCTCTGATGTCCTGGCCGGGCCTTCAAACCGTCTTGGCCTGCGGTCTGAGGAGGCTAGTCTGGACCATGTTGCTGTTGATTTCAATGGATATCATGGGTGGGAGGTTTCCACAGATCTCATTACACTCTGTTACTCTGTTGCATCAAATCTACAATCAAAAGTATTCAAATCATCGATAACATCTGGACCGTCACTGAAACCCTCTTCTCCTCGTTTTTCCCATTGCCCCTTACTTATCTTCCCTCCCATTTCCCTTCTTTTCCCATATCTGATTATTCTTATCGGTAGCCTCCAGAAAACAGCCGTAAGTGAAGTCGATATCGCACACACCTCGCGGCTAAGGTACATTGTATTGTCCCTATAGAAAACTGAATCCTCTGAATACGATACATCCAAGTCAAAGGGTCCCTTTCCACACCTTGATACTGCCAATTGCGCATGTTTATGGATAGAACTATATCAATAAAAAATATATGTACTGTTAATGTAATGTAATGTTACTTTAGGGCTGCACAATATATTGCAAACATCTGAATATTGCGATGATGGCTGACTAAACCAAGGAAAATACGTCACAATAACATCACAGTCCTCAATCTGACAGAAATGTACTGTTTTTGAGATGAAAACTTTTTATTAAATCTGCTTTTTTTCACCTTTCCTCCATGTTAAAACCTACATTAGCCTTGATATGTCTTGGTTTTGTCTCAGTTTAATTACGTTTTTATTTGGACTTTTCGTTTGACTGGTAAATTAAAGCATGTACATTTTTCTTTCATTGAAACTTGGATTACTATGTCAAAAAGTACGTTCAAATATCACAATAATATACATTTTTCAGTACTTAAGACTTGCATTGCCAAAATTACAACATATATTATCTAGCCTTTTCTTTTTCAAAACTAAGCCAAGTAATAGATGTTCAAACTCGTTATCTACACAAGCTTTGTCATTAGTTGTCAGGTCTGTAATAAAAGCAGCCACTCCCGACAAGTAGGTTTTGTGCCCAAGTGTCACACGGCTGCACTTACTGTAAACGACTCTCTGCGGCCATCATTATTTTGGGAAACTACTTCCTTCACGGTCATTATAAAAGCATTATGGGAAACGTAATCAGGTTTGAACAAAAGGGGCAGCTACAGTGACCGTGCAGTGACCTGATTGTTAATGTCACACACGACTTACACTTCTGCAATGTTTAACTAATTATATGCAGTATATATAGGTTATGGGTCTGTTTTCATTTCCTTTGAGGATGGCCGTTTCACATTGCTGCACTGAACTGAGTAAACTGGTTTGTCAGCAAGATATGAATGAACCTTACATTTACTCATTACTGCTCTGAATATGTATTGTACTAGAAAATGTGGGGGTCATCACGAGTTTATATCACATATTGATGATTATTAAACCCTTACAACAACCGTACAGGGACATCTAAAGTCACAATTTAAATCATTAATGACCCATGCGTTTGTTAATTCTTTGCTTGAACATTTCACTAAAATGTTGATTATATTTCAGATTTTACGACAACATTTTGCCCGTGTGTCCCCAGTTTGATGATTTTTGTAAAGTTTATAGATGTACTTCGTGGTTTGGCATGGGCAGCTAATGTGACAAAGGTAGAGGAAATTCCACAACCGTTACCTAGCAACCAGACTGTAAACAAGAGCAGAAATCCATATACATTACGGTTATGCTTTGACAATAAATATAACCTGATAACATCTTCATTTAGTTGAGTGTTCGTTTGAACTGTCAGAAAAGTGTCACTTAATGGTTTTCAATGGTGCGTCGCATGTTGATGACATCACAGAGGGATTCCGTTGTTTTGAGGGTGTTTTTACGTTTTATTTTTTATAAATAATTACCACAGGTCCCATCCCGCCAAACTAAGTCATAATTAGACTTAGACCATATAGACTTAAACATAGACATTTGATGGAAAAGGTGAAACAAACAGACCAAACCTAAAGCTGTTATTTAAATTTGAGACCGTTTCTAAGTTTTGATTGGCCGAGGAAAGAGCCAATGACGACGCCTACAGATGCAGAGGGTCTGGAGGGTAGAATGAGAAAGTCAATTTGGCCTAAAAAATATTCAGGCGGTTTTGCTACGAGGCCGTCCATAATTGTGTATTAGTCACCAAGACATCAATCAGTGGACATTACGCATAAATAATATTGAAGTACGCTAAGTAGCTGATTTGATATGGGCCTATGTATTTTTGGCACACGTTTTGGCCGACACAGCTAACGTAAACGCAACTATAAGCGCTATTTATTTTTAGCTAGCCTATTGTAGGACGGTCTATTTAAGAAACACCAGTCTGCCACATCCCCTTCATCAAATATTAACGCAATTTCCTGTTTCGCTGACCATGTGCGGCCGTTCTCTGCACAAGTCAACAAGTCAACAACAAGTCGACATCACATCAAACGTCACTGTAAAAAGCCGATTGGTTTACGTATAGCTCACTAAGTTTCTATTCATCAGTCAAACGTGTCCAGGGTAAGTTAGTGCGGTTAATGCAGCTGTGCCGGGTGTGGGACACATGTTGTGCAGCTGGGGAGAGGATTGGCGTGACAATAATGTGCAAAAAACGGTCAGTTAAAGATTTCGTGCAAATGTTTGACTAGTTTGCGCTTATAGAGCTCTAGAGACGGGACTACGTAGGCTTTCATTAGGTTAGGCTGGTGCAATTAATCTAATCAGGCATTTCTAATCGTCAATTACAGCATGTGTTTGAGGGTTGTTGTTGTTGTTGTTGTTGTTGTTGTTGTCGTCTACCACCAATCATTTGTCAGTTAAACCATTGTTTGGGCTTTGGAGGAATAAATGTACCCACTTTTTGCGGTAAATTGCACTGATTTAAACATTTTTCTTGTTAAGGTGCATGAAATCAGTATTGATACAGTCGCATAAATCATACAAATAGGCAATGACAATATAATAATAACGTGATTATTAGATTTAAAAAGACAAGTCCATGTCAACATTTAACAGAAATCATGGCTATACAAGTGTATTCCTGTGTTAGTTTGGCTGCTTATTGGCGGTTATACTTATCATAGATCAAAATACAATGCAATAACGTGATATATTAGGGTTTATTGACTATTCTTTCTTGTTTATGTGTTTTGATCACCATTAGCCATCAGCAAAGTAACTTCTTCCAGGTGTCCAAGTATAAAACACAAAGCAATTTCCGTCATGCATTAAAAAAACAACCAAACAACCACATTAAATCACTCCATAACACCATTGAATGAGCTTTATAAGTGTATTTACGTGCATTAGTTGGGTTGTTTTGTAGTAATCTAACCAGATAACGAATGTAGTAGTCTAATTATATCCAAAAAGTAACGTATTCACCAGGTTCCAATAGAAATATAACGCAAGACACGCTCGTATTGTCAAAAATGCCGCATTACTTCAACATGTTACGTCACAACGTGGGGTCAAAATGGTCCCCACAACATTAATAACTTATCTGCACTCGAGATGCAGAAATACTGACGTCATATCAAGCGAAATGACACGTAAACAACTTTATATACTATAGCTACAAGAATAATTTGCAAGAGTTTATTATTAAGAGTCTTACCTGATTCGTGGAAATTCTCTGGAAAAGTAACAAAAAAGGGAAAGCAGCAAACGCAGATGGTGCAACTCGACACAATAATTGTACGTAAGTCGACACAAACGCGCTGTATCGGTTACTTGTGCGCGTGTCGTTCGACTATCGGCGACAGATAACGCGTTTGTCCGCGACGTGCGATCGCTTTTAGCCCACCCCTTTTCCCCCGGTCTCACAAGCCTCGTTAAAACCAGCCGAATCCCCGCCCCACTGACGTCCGCGGCAGCCAATGGGAGCTCGTGAACGCGACGCGAGCCAATGAGTGCGGAGCGTGCCTGTCAGACGGGGCGGGGCTCGCGGCGTGAAGGTTGGTTGAGCGCGTCGTGTTTACGTACTGCCGTGAGCGCGCTGTTCTCTCGCTCGGTCGGGACTCCCTCGGCTGTGAGCGCCGAGTTATGGCCGTTTCTGGCGCGTGAAGCGGATGGCGGGAGGGAGGGCGCGCTTTCGGGGGGAACAGCCGGCCTGGAAGTCATCTGAGTTACTGGCAGCGGTGACGTCAGCGGCAGGGTAATGAGGCGACGGCTGTTCTCTTCTGGCTCCTCCCTCCTGGACAACAGAGCGATCCCGGTCACGACGACGCGGAAAACCCGGCAGAGTTTTTACTGTTGTGAAAACGAGAGCGCAATTAAACAGCCTAAAGGTGGCAGTGATGCACACATCATTAACTGATTGACTGATTGATTGATTGATTGATTGATTGATTGATTGATTGATTGATTGATTGATTGATTGATGGATTGATTGATTTTTTTGTTTTTTAAATATTCTCTGTACACATAACAGCTGTAAATAAGAGTGTCACTATTGTTATTATAATATAAGAGTTTTTATACGAGTTTTTCTATAATAGTGTTTTTTATAAGTCATCTGTTTTTTATTATTAACTTTTGTACCTACTTTGTGTTGCAACACTGGAATTCCCCCATTGTGGGACAAATAAAGGCTTATCTTATTTACTTATTTTTATTTTTTAAGGCAAAATAGCCTGGTCTATGAGATGTAAATTTGCATAAAACATGAATTATCTACACAATTATTGAATGCAAATAGCAATTATCAGTTTCCAAGTACTCAATTACAGATAATGTGTAATAATACTGTATAATATTGCTATAATACTATGATTATACTAAATATAACGTGTGAAAAATACTAAAATAATGGCTAGTTGTAGCTAAAATTTACACAATGATTTATTTATTTATTTTTAATCGACTAGTCACACTATTATTTTTATTGTAGTTTGAAACTTTTAAATGTTTTCAATATTATTTTCAATAAAATAAAAGTTGAAATGTGACTATTTTCTTATAGAAAGAGAATATTTAGCATTAAAGAGTATTATTGATTAAAATCTGTAGCTGTTTATTCTTTTTTGACATTTGGACTGAAAAATGCAGCCGTCTTTGTAATAACACGTCATTTGGCATGTGTTTTAGAGGCTGCAGTCCAGTCAACAATTACAATTATTTAAAAAAACAATCATCAAAATTACGTTAACAGTCGACCAGTCACAAATGTTCAGATTAATCACAACACAACCTTTGCAAATGTGTCTTAAAACGCCAACAGCTTTGTTCTTGTTTATTACTGTTTTATTACAGCCTAATAGCTTTAAAATTGTCTTATGGATCTATCAAAAATATATATTGTGTAATTGTCATTGAACGGTGGAAGCAACACTGTACACAAAGGACACTGTCTCCGGCGTTATGTGCCTGTATCCAGTTATCATGACAAAATAAAGACTACAGTATTTTCCAGACTATAAGGCGCACTTAAAAGCCTTTAATTTTCTCGAAAAACTACAGTGCGCCTAATAATCCAGTGCGTCTTATATATGGATTAATTCTGTTTGCACTTACTGACCTTGAAGCGATTTTGTGTGCGCATCATAGTCCGGTTTATGTATGAAAAAATGATCAAAAATAGACCATTCATTGACAGTGCGCCTTGTAATGCAGAAAATACGGTATTAAAACATGTGAATAGAGCAGTGTCTGGATGTTATTTTAGACTCTCGCACACCCACACCGGTTCAAATCCTGTACAAACGTCTGCTTTGGCTTGTGGTTTCCGTGTCTAACAACAAATGCTTTAAAGGGGTTTTTGAAAGCCCCGACATGACGAGGCAGATCAAAGGAGAGAATCTTCAAAGTAAAAGTGGGCCGTGCATTGTTGAAAGAATATGTTGCCATTTAATCCGACCGGGGGGAAATGTTAAATGGGTTTTGAGCTTTGTTACAGACAGAAGAAAACCTAATATTCAATAAAGATAAAAAGTGGCTGAAATGGACAATGTGAGTTAAGTGTCTTGCTCAACGACACAACAACAGCACACAGTGGATTGAAATTAAACTGTGACATCTTACGCTTTGTCACGTATTTGATAAGAAATTATAAACATATGTAGCTTGTTCTCGTGTGTGTGCCCGAGCCACCTGAGCTGGCTCCTCCCAATGTGGAGGAGCAGCGGCTCTACTCCGAGCTCCCCCCGTGTGGCAGAGCTCTTCACCCTATCTCTAAGGGAGCGCCCAGCCACCCGGCGGAGGAAACTCATTTCGACCGCTTGTATCCGTGATCTTGTCCTTTGGGTCATTACCCAAAGCTCATGACCATAGGTGAGGGTAGGAACGTAGACCGACCGGTAAATAGAGAGCTTTGCCTTTCGGCTCAGCTCCCTCTTTACCACAACGATCCGCCTGTCGATCTCACGCTCCATCCTTCCCTCACTCGTGAACAAGACCCCGAGATACTTGAACTCCTCCACTTGGGGCAAGGACTCCCCACCCACCTGAAGAGGGCAAGCCACCTTTTTCCGGTTCAGAACCATGGCCTCAGATTTGGAGGTGCTGATTCTCATCCCAGCCGCTTCACACTCGGCTGCAAACCGTCCCAGTGCATGCTGCAGGTCCGGGTTTGATGGAGCCATCACGACAACATCGTCTGCAAACAGCAGAGATGGAATCCTGTGGTCCCCAAACCGGACACCCTCCGACCCCTGACCACACCCTCCGACCCCTGACTGCGCCTAGAAATTCTGTCCATAAAAACCATGAACAGAACCGGTGACAAAGGGCAGCCCTGGCGGAGTCCAACATGCACATGCAAATCATTATATACCACTACACATTGTCATTTTATAAACATTATTTTATCCAATTAATTAATTACATTTATTAAATGTATTTATTTCTTTTTTATAACCTCTCCCTGCATCATTCCTGCTTTTCTTTTTGTCTTGTATAGTGTCTAAGGTGCATTAAAAGAAGGAGTGTCTCCACTCGGTCCTGAGGAGACCGCCTCACGTTGCTCCTGAGTGTGATTCGGTGTAAGTACATTTCCCTTACTAACAGTTGACAATAATAGTGATAGTGACGATATAGTGTGTGTGTGTGTGTGTGTGTGTGTCTCTCTCTCTCTGTGTGTGTGTGTGTGTGTGTCTCTCTCTGTGTGTGTGTGTGTCTCTCTCTCTCTGTGTGTGTGTGTGTGTGTGTCTCTCTCTGTGTGTGTGTGTGTGTGTGTGTGTGTGTCTCTCTCTCTCTGTGTGTGTGTGTGTGTGTGTGTGTGTGTGTCTCTCTCTGTGTGTGTGTGTGTGTGTGTGTGTGTGTCTCTCTCTCTCTGTGTGTGTGTGTGTGTGTCTCTCTCTCTGTGTGTGTGTGTGTGTGTCTCTGTGTGTGTGTGTGTGTCTCTCTCTCTCTGTGTGTGTGTGTGTCTCTCTCTCTCTGTGTGTGTGTGTCTCTGTGTCTCTGTGTCTCTGTGTGTGTGTGTGTGTGTGCGTGCGTGCGTGCGTGTGTGTGTGTGCGTGTGAATAGCATGTGTGTGTTGTGGGCGGTGGTTGTGTAGGAGTTGGCTAAAACATACAGACAAATACACAAAGTTGGTGAATGACTGGAACATGTGAAGAGTGGAAGATGGAGGAAGAAGAGAAGGGGATCAGAGTTGTAAAGGTCAGAGAGCGTTGGGCGGGGCAGCTCGGGTTCAGATGAGTGATTACAGGGGCGAGATGCATATTCCATTGCAATGAAGTGGGTGAGAAGGTTCTTCTAGTGGATAGTGGGACGTTTCTCTGCGATTGCTGTTCATCCGTCTACATTTTACACTCGTAGCTGTTCTTAAACCCGACTTGCGATGTAGGCCGCGCGTTCCACTGCCCGAGTCCTACCTCTTGATATCGTCCCAGAGCCACTCTTCCAGCCGCCGCCATCTTCCCGTCCTCTTCACTCACGCGGGGCACTCTCCTTAATTGCATTTCCAGTCCCATTGATTATGTTAATGGTTTTCGAGGGGCTTCTGGTGTCTGGGGGGAGGGGCAAGGTCAGACAGAGTCCCTCGAGTGGAAGAGTGTTTGTCTTCACACTTCTGCAGTTAAAAAAAATACATGATCGTGGAGTAATAACCTAAATAAGTGTTTAAAGGTGCAGTATATGAGTCGTCTCTTTTGTTATTGTTCCAGTGAATTTATCCATAGCATTTAAAAAGGAAAATATTGGCAAAAAGACCCTTTATTTATTAACTGTGAGTTGCTTTGGTTTATTTTTTTTATCTCAAAGTTCAGCATCATCACGTTCTAGAAACAAATACATCTTACTAAGAATTTTCAGTTTTCCTAATATTAAACAAATGAGGATTTCAAGATACGTAAATACAATGAATAAATACTAATGCTGCCGCGTTCTAGATGTTCTTTTTAGGTCGTTGGAGGAGTTAATAAAAACTAGGGAAAGTGCTCAAATTAACCAAAAAATCTGGATCCGATCAAGTAACTCTATTAACCTGGAAACAGTTGTTACATTTAGAGTTATAAGTCAACATTTGGAAGTGAATTTTCTCCGTGTATTCGTTGTTGACTTTTCCAACTCGTGTCAACTCCGTTTTCATTTTCTGAAATGTTTGCGTTTCCTAGAGATGGAACAGTGGATCTGTTCAAATATCTGGATGGGGTATTGCTGCCGCGAGTCGCCCCCGGTGGCCGGAACTGGAACTTATTTATCTATTTTATTTATTATTATTTTTTATATATTTTTAAAAATGTATTTATTATTATTATTATTTCTTTATTATTTTTTCATTTTGAATATTTCTTTATTATTTTTTTCATTTTGAAATTATTAAAACAACATTTTTGTATTATGATTTTTGTATTTTATTTATTTATTTTATTTACGTAAAGTGTTTTTTTTTAAATATTTTTGGATCACGAAAGACCAAAGAACACTGATCAGAACCACTCACTTTGTACTCGATTTAACCGCGCCCCCGTCGCTCATAGCAGGACGTTTCGGTGCTCGGTCTGCGGTGATTCATTGTGAAACTGTGACAGGAGGAAAATAAAATAAAGATATGTGGTGATGCGCTGTAGCCATGGAGACCAAGTCGTGCCTCTGACCAAACACTGAGACCGGGCGGCATCGATATGCGGTGGAACGTGCCACATCTGCTCGGCATGCAGGCGATCGTGGAGGTGGGCAACGCTTCAGAACCACAGATAATATCACCAACATTGTTTTGAACTTCAGCGACGTGCAAAATTTGAATATCGAGTATATAATTTGTAGGAAAAAATGAAACAAAAATCAACTGTCGATATTTGTTGATAACGTATTTTCCGGACTATAAGTTGCACCTTTTTTCATAGTTTTGGCCGGGATGCAACTTATATTTATACTATATAATTATACTTATATTTATACTTATACTTTGGAGCGACTTATATGTGATATCATTTGTTATTTTCACACTTGCAACCACATTTCATACTCCAATGCAACTTATATATATATTTTTCTTCTCTATTATGTATTTTCTGGCTGGTGCGACTAATAGTCCGGAAAATATGGTAATTGCACCTGAACTGATACGTTTAAAGGTGCCATAACATGCTTTTTTTCACGTTTCGTAGTCTATCCTAAGTGTATAATTGATAATAATAAGGGTTGTGCAACACCCTTAACATAATAGTTAAGAAATATCACCCAGACCTTGGACCCCCTCACCAACCCGGAAATGCAAACAGCTTGGTTTGATATTCGCCCCCACCCTTGCGAAGAGCGATCTGGCTCCCCCGCCCAACCCGTGACGTAGTCTCCGTGTGTTCCCCACAGCTGTTAGCTCCGCGCTGCGCCGCTCCGCGCGACTGAGTGAGAAAGAGTCTACTTTGAGACTGAATAAAAACTGGTGTTGATTCTACAGCGTGCGCAGAACAGATATAATAACAGATATATATACAGATATATAGAATAAGAGCGCGATGGACATAAGACTTTTATATATATAAAAGTCTTATGTCCATCGCGCTCTTATTTCCTGTTTTTTCGGTATCGGATAGAACTTCTCTCCGTTTATTTTCACGGTTGCTGCCACATAAACCTTCACCATTGTGATAATAGTAAAGAGTGCGATATCAGTAATGAAGTTTTGGGCCTCTTTGAGCCGTGTTTCGTCGTAAATCGAAGTAGAAAAACTCTGGGGCTTGTATGAAGACACAGCCTGCAGCAGCGCGGAGCCGGGGGGAACGGGGCGGGAGGCGGCAGGCGGGAGGTGGGAAGCGGGAGGGGAGGGGGGGAGAGAGGGGGGATGATGACGCGTGCTTGCCCTTATGACACGGTCTTGCCCCACCGCCCGTCAGTTTGGAGATTCGAGGAAAGGAGATAGTCTGTAATATAGCTAAAAACTGCGGGAATCAATCAAAAAAACACTCTGGGTACATATATGAAGCACAAATAGCAATGTAAGAAGGTTAAAAGCTCTGAAAAGTCGATTTTGCATGTTATGGGACCTTTAATGACATCTTTTGACATATCTGTTGACGCGACGTCACGTTTAGCCGATGGAAAAAATGTTCAAGAGTCAAATCAGTGGCATCAAGCAGAGAAAACGGGAAAAAAAAATAAAATCTACAGCTCGGGCCTTGAAGGAGCCCAAAGACCTGCAGTATTTCGGAGCGATGACGTTTAATCGACAACAGTCAAAGATCTTCAGGATTACGAGCCTGAATGGACTAAAGGAATACTCTAATATAAAGAGTCTTTCTAAAGTAAAGATTTGTTTTCACTTTTTCCAGTACTGATTTAAACATTTGACTTGCCTAGTTAAGTCCTTACTTACATGTATTATGGTTTAGTCCAGGGTTTTGACCAGTTTTTTGTGGGTGAGTTTGGTTTTATCATGGTTTAAAGCGAGAATATCCGACTTAATTTTTGTAAATTATGGGCATTTTTGTCTCCTCGGACGCCTGCTATAGATGCATTTGTAACTATTTTAGCATTTCTCTTAAAACAAAAGTCAAAACCACTCTCAAGTATTGAAACTCTAAAGCATTCATGAAACTTTTACACCAACCGGATATTTGAACAGTACTGGTCAGTCGTCCCACTAAAGTTTTAAATTCCTTGAACATTTATGTTTTTTGCACAGCTGTAGTTTTTTCATGTAATTTTTGTACATATTTGATAAATGTTATAAAATATATTTCATTTTTTATTTTGTATCATTTATTTAAAACAATGAGATTTAGTAACAATGTTACTCCTATTATTATTATTATTATAATTATCATTATTACATTATTACTATTATTTTATTATATTATAATTATTAGGCCCGAGCGCCACAAGCTGGCGAGAGGCCTATTAATCTCGTAAGGCCGTGCGAAGCACGGCTGCGAAAGTGCGCACGTAGTGCGCACAAAATCGAGCGCGAAGCGCTCGCCCACTTCCAAACACTCACTAACGCACTCCTCCACTCATGCACGCCCCGTGCATACTAATTAGTTGTAGGAAAATGGAACATTACCGTTGTAAACGGGCGAAGCCCGTGCAAAAGTTCGCACTAAACGAGCACTTTACATCCCCATATAAAGCACTCATTTGCGCTAAGTAGCTCACGAATACGTTCCCCATCTCTTGCATGTTCCGTGCATATAAGCATGTAAGGCAAAAATTGAACATTATTACTGTATAGAGGGCCAAAAACACAAAGTGGGCGGAGCCCACTCAAAATTATCGAAAGTACCCGTCAGTGACCAGGGACCCACACCATGAGGTAGGAAAGCGCGAGCGCTTTCCGAAAATGTATAGTTTATGATATTTGAAAAATGGGAAACATTGTTTTCGCATCGGAATATTATTCTTTCTTTCTTTCTTCTTCTTCTTCTTCTTCTCGGGACCAACCCCCCTATTTTTCACCCAGTGAACATTGACGAAAAGTCACAAAAATTTGCACGCCTCTAAAAATCGTGCCTCTCTACATTCTGGCTATTTCCCTTTTCTAAAATTAAAAAAATTGGCGCGTCAGCGCCCCCAAATGTACCAAAAATGCATTGAGAGATGGGAAATGACCCAAAAAAAATCTGATCGTAGAATCATGAAATTTGGCGCAGAGGTAGATGGTGACAAGAGAAGTAAAAAATATTATTACGGCAACGCCGTCCGCCCAACCAAATGTCGGCCATATTGCTTCAAAAATGGCTAAACATGACTTCGGAGTTTTTCCAAACGTCGTACTTTTACGAACTCCTCCCAGGGCGTTGGCCCTAAAAAGCTGAAATTTGGTGCCGCTCTTGCGGCGTGGCGGCGGTGTGGCGGCGGCGTGGCGAGGGCCGATCATTGCCGCTTGCGGCTATATTTGATATTATTATCATTATCATTATTACTCCTATTTTTATTATTATTGTTTCTCTCGAGTAGTTGATTCACAAGTACATTTTTACTTGGGTAATATTTGTACCATTGTGTACTTCTACTTGCATACAACATGTGTGACAGAGTTGAACAGATTATTAAATAACATCTCCAAATCCAATTACCATGTATTTATTGTCTGTTATTGCCAAACCACCACAACAGCGTTACAGCGATGCAACTCCAAAGCATGGAAAACACACAATAGAAAAAGAAATAGACACCATTGTCCCGCTGAGCCGTTCCATTCTCTGTCACACCGTTTGTGACGGCACAGCTGACCACTGACCACCTCAGTCCAAGCTCCGCCCACCTTCTCACGCACGCCACGTTAATGTGTCCTTCAAACTAAAATCCCACATGAACGAAAATCCTGCTGATTCTGTCGCAGTGTACAAAGTGCTGACTCGGGACATCTCTCAGAAGAACCTAACATCTCGTACTCTTTTTAGCGTTGGACAAACCAATGTATTTTCAACGGTGAAGCACGTCGTTGAACTTGAATACTGAATACAGTACATGACAAAAGAATCATTTCCACATCTATAAAGTCTTTCTGGTGACAAAACCTCTCCGTCCGTGTGCTTCAGCGCGTCTCACTCTTCGTTCACTCCCGGGCCCACGGCGCTCCACCGTGTCAGGACTTTCCACGTCAATGTCTCCTTCAAAATAAGATGCTTCACAAAATGTCCAAAAATAAAGTTTACTGCACGTAGCATGGGCTCACTCACTAAGATAAAAAGACTAAACTTAAAGCGCTTCGGGAACATACCAGGTGAACTTATTGATACCTTTCACGTGATGTCATCAACATTAGCCGGGGGTGTGAAGCTAACGGGAGGCACTGGTCTGTCTGAAGCTCTGTTACACATGTTAGACTCTAATCCGACCAGAAAGAACTGACCTAGATGAAACTGCGACAGGTATCATTTCAAGAGTTCATTTGTGCTTTTGTTTCTAATAACGTTACAATCCAAAGCTAGCATTAGCGGTAACTCACAAGTCAACAGGACCAGGAACGCTCGGATTGATCCTGAAAATGTGTTGTTTCAATACATTTTGTATTTTTTCACACTATTCATGATTTTAGGCTGTTTGTTGAGTCCATTGAGTTACTATGGTGATAGTTCCAGTCGTCCTTTGGGGGTCAGAGGTCGGAACCTAATGTTTTATCCAGGTTTCTGTGTTCTGGACAAACAATAGGCCCTTTTCATGAAAACGACCGGCAGGTTCTGTTTGCCTTAAAACTGCGGCGCTCCACTTCCTGCTTCATTCATTCCTTATAATGAATTAGCGTGCGAGTCGTGCTAAAAAAAAAAAAAAAAAAAAAAAAAATTAAAATTGATTTATTTGAGCAAAACTCGGCTAATTCAAAACAGAGAATGAATCTGAATCTGCACTTTTGCCGTAATGAGCCGGGTCTATTGTGAAAAGGTATTACCAGTGTGTCGCGGTAACGACTCAATCAAGGAAAAAAATCAAAGAAAGTGCTCTAATTAACTAAAATGTGGCTCCATTTAAATCAATTAACCCGGACATTACTATTACATTACCTTTTACAAAACAATGTTTGAGAGTGAATGTCATTTTATTGTCATTAGCTCTGCGCAGACGTTAGCAACATGAGCATGACGCCGCATTTAAAACTGCAGAGGCTCAGCGGCAGCGCATGAAAGGGTTCACAGACTGCAGGGGGCAGTAGAGAGCACATAAACGTAAAGCAACAAACGCGGCATCACTAATGAAGCTGTCGGGTGCTTATCTTTCACTAAACGCAAGGTCGCAGCCATGCTCGATTTACTAACTCGGGCTCCGAAACGCTCTCAGGATTTCCAAGTAGAAATTCCGAGTGTGACAACGTACAAGTCTGAACTCAGAGGATCGGGAAGACTGGAACCCGCCATTGTTCTGCTAAAAACAAAAACGGGGCACAATCTTATTCACACTAAATCAAATGTATTCTATTTTACTGGTTACTAAAGGAGGTGCACTGCGGCCCCGCTTTAGACCCCGCCCCTAATGGTTAAAGTATCAATAGATCACTCTTCAGGTTGTTATCACCGCGTTGTCTCTAAAAGCCAAACCAACACACCTCAGCCAAACATTCAACTCTGAAGCCGTGTTAAAGTATACAATTATATCTTGAAAAAGTAGTCGTTCCTCATCATTGCTTCTGACCACGTCTAGAATGTCTCGATAATAACATGTCCACTTCGCTCAAATTCCCTTCTTGTGGCGGCCCGGCTCCACGGTGACCACCTCCGTCACCTCCAGCAGCGCCTCCACCGCGTCGGGACTGTCCAGGTGCACCAGCTCCTCCTCCTCCTCCTCCGCCTCCTCCGGGCCGAAGCCGTTCTCCCCTGCTGCCGGCGGGGCGTCCTTCTCCAGCACCTCCACCATCTCCGTCTGGTCCTCCATCACCACCTCCTCCACCTCAACCTCGCCGTCTCGGATCTTCTTGACGTGGAAGGTGAACGGCGGCACGCGGTACACGCTGCTTTTGGACCGCGCCTTGACGGTATGGTCCGGGGTGAGGGACTTCTTCAGCTTGTCCTTGGAGCTCTTCATTTTGGCCCTGCGCTCCGTGTTGGGGGTCATGCGGGTCCCGATTTTGTTCATTTTCTTCTCCAAAATGTGTTTCGTTTTTTCCAAATTGTCGCGGGTTTTTTGCCGGGTCTTTTCCAGGTTTTCTTTCGTCTTGAGTTTGGTCTTCTCCAGTTGGCCCTTGAAGTTTTCGACTTGTTGCTTTGTGGAGCGCTGCAGCTTCTTGGAGCGGGATACCTCGATCGGTTTTTCACCCTAGGCATAAAAAAGAAATACTGCTTTATTAATCCTGAATACATTTTGTCTTAACCAAGCAAAGAAAATATCATATTTTGGTTAATGATAAATAACCTGGTCTTGACTTTGTTAATGAAGGCGAAACCAGGTCGGATCCAAGGTTTAGTAAAAAGTTGGACATTAGAACCTACTAGGCTAAACAATAACATCTCCATGGTGACAAGCAGGTAGCAGACCCCAGCCAAAAAGTTACATAGAGCTCCTTTAAAATTACACTAAATAAATTGCTGTGTTAAGGCTACACTTGGACTTAAGTAAACCAGCACTAGTAAATATGTTGACAAGGGTCTATAAAGAAGGGTTTAAATCTAAGTCTGTATTAAATCAGGACTTCCTCTGGTCTAAATTGGGGGGGAAACAAGGTCAAGACCTGAGGCTGGTTTCATAAAACTCACTCGAGTTTCTCTCAGTCACTACGACACTTTGCCTAAACTCTGTCTGACTGCACCCTAAACCAAGTCTGAATACACCCTAAACCAGGTCTGAATACACCCTAAACCAAGTCTGAATACACCCTAAACCAGGTCTGAATACACCCTAAACCAAGTCTGAATACACCCTAAACCAAGTCTGAATACACCCTAAACCAAGTCTGAATACACCCTAAACCAGGTCTGAATACACCCTAAACCAAGTCTGAATACACCCTAAACCAGGTCTGAATACACCCTAAACCAAGTCTGAATACATCCTAAACCAGGTCTGAATACACCCTAAACCAAATCTGAATACACCCTAAACCAAGTCTGAATACACCCTAAACCCGGTCTGAATACACCCTAAACAAAGTCTGAATACACCCTAAACCCGGTCTGAATACACCCTTAACCCGGTCTGAATACACTCTACACCAAGTCTGAATACATCCTAAACCAAGTCTGAATACACCCTAAACCAGGTCTGAATACATCCTAAACCAAGTCTGAATACATCCTAAACCAAGTCTGAATACACCCTAAACCCGGTCTGAATACATCCTAAACCAAGTCTGAATACACCCTAAACCCGGTTTGAATACACCCTAAACAAAGTCTGAATACACCCTAAACCCGGTCTGAATACACCCTTAACCCGGTCTGAATACACTCTACACCAAGTCTGAATACATCCTAAACCAAGTCTGAATACACCCTAAACCCGGTCTGAATACATCCTAAACCAGGTCTGAATACATCCTAAACCAAGTCTGAATACATCCTAAACCAAGTCTGAATACACCCTAAACCCGGTCTGAATACATCCTAAACCAAGTCTGAATACATCCTAAACCAAGTCTGAATACACCCTAAACCATGTCTTAGTTCTTTACAAAGTCTAGAGTGGTGTGCAGACCTCCACTTCCTCGTCTGAGTTGACGTTGGCCTGGAGTCCATCTTCTCCAGCCTCTTCTGGGATCTGCTCCAGTCCCTCCACGGCTTCTCCGCTCTGGGCTTTGGCAGGTTTTGGGGTCTTCATCGGGTCCTTCAAGATAAAATAGGAAAATTGTGTCAAAATAAAGGTATGTGTAAAACATTAGAGAGTGCAGAGGTGGGTTTCACTTACTCTAAGTTAAGTCTAAGTCTAAGAGTCATCTTAATACTTTCCCTCCCATTTGAGTCATATTTTAGCTCGAAGTAACTATATTCTTAAAGCACAAGTTGTGTTTTTTCCTCCCACATAATGCTTTATTTTTACGTTATTAAATACTAACTTTCCTATCCAGAACTTTTTTTAGGCGGTGATTATTTTTGGATTTGTCAAACAAACACTAATTGTTGAACTGTTGTGCATTGGGATTTTTTAAACACATTTTTTAACCAATTAAAGATACAAATATGGTGATAAGTGTGGTCATTATTGACCCTTATTATCGAAATTAGAAATTGGGTTTTATTTTTCTGACATTTTTATTTAGAAATGCAGCTGATTTTGTTATAAAATGTATTTTGTTGTGATTCAACAAGTCATGATTATTACAATTAATTGTTCCCGGCCAACTTGTACTCCACATATTGAAAATCCATTCAAATGAAGAATGAACCCAGTGAGTCACTATTTCCCATCATAAACAGATTGCTGCGTTGACATTTACAGAAACTAATTTATTCATAGCAATTACAAGGAGCTGCACTACAGTATTAGAATGTGAATGATTCATTATTAGATTAATTTTATTCCATAGACCATACCAAAAAAGTTAATTGCGTTTGTGAAATGAAGGGTCCGTGCAACAGCAGTGAGTGTGGACTGTCATCTAGTGGTCACAAGCATATGGCACGTTCACATTTCACCTATGCAGTCGTCTCATTTGAGCCTTTTTACAGTAGATAAAACGTCACTGATCGTCATTCACACCAGCTTCTTTCATAAGGTCTTTGTCTTTAAGTAATTGACTTTGGCTTCAAAGAAATAGAGCCTTGATTGAAACTGAAAGTGGCTTACAAAGTGCATTTCCTGTGATTTTGTGGTTATACTTTTATTTGAAACACACACAATCGACAGAAACTTTATGAACTACTGCACCTACAAGACTGTTCTACCACCAGATCTAAACCTGGACTTCATCAGGGCAAACTCAGGGATAAACCAGGCCTAAAATGACACCAAAACATGGATAAGGTCGAAAGCAGGACAGAAACATTGCTAGATTTTAGCACTGCAACTATTGATTATTTGCTATTCGATTAATCTAGTGATTGTTGGTATGATTAATCACTCCGGCGAATAGAGATTTCTTTCCAAGTTTGACCCAGATAAAGCTAAAGTAATGTCGCTTAAGGACGTCTTGATCAAATAGATTTATAGACTAAATATTTAGTCACCAAATGCACATGTTTCCTGTGTCATTTTGATGTCTGTTTATAGTCCAGATAACGATTATTTGATGACTAAAGTAGTCGACAATGATCTCGATAATAATAATAATCCATTAGTTGCGATTAACCGATTAACTTGTTTCAGCTCAATTAGATTTGTCTCTAAATAAAACCAATTCTAAAACTGCGGAGGTAAACACAACTAAACTGGGCTTTTAAAAAGTCAATACTAACTAGAATTGAAACTGAAATGACCATTCTTTTGTCAATAGATTGTTCTTTATTTATCATTTTGTTATTGAATTTGGCATTGATGTGTTTCCTCAGTATCATGACCACACGATTCTATACGAGGCAGCTTCACATTTTGCCATCTGATCTCGTAGTAAAAGTCAACGCAGACATGAATTCTTTTTCTGGAGCTTTGGGTGTGGCCCGAGCCCAGCTGAGCCCTTCCGTACCAGGGTATTTTAGGCCCCTCTGGTCCCGGTCCCACTTGACGACATGTAAACACTGCGCTGGTCTCTACAGCAACCCCCGCCTCCGTGTGAGAGGCGAGGGAGCGAGGGGCAGGGTGTGTGAGGAGGGAGCGAGGGGCAGGGTGTGTGAGGAGGGAGCGAGGGGCAGGGTGTGTGAGGAGGGAGCGAGGGGCAGGGTGTGTGGGGAGGGAGCGAGGGGCAGGGTGTGTGAGGAGGGAGCGAGGGGCAGGGTGTGTGGGGAGGGAGCGAGGGGCAGGGTGTGTGGGGAGGGAGCGAGGGGCAGGGTGTGTGAGGAGGGAGCGAGGGGCAGGGTGTGTGGGGAGGGAGCGAGGGGCAGGGTGTGTGGAGGGAGGGGCAGGGTGTGTGAGGAGGGAGCGAGGGGCAGGGTGTGTGAGGAGGGAGCGAGGGGCAGGGTGTGTGAGGAGGGAGCGAGGGGCAGGGTGTGTGGGGAGGGAGCGAGGGGCAGGGTGTGTGGAGGGAGGGGCAGGGTGTGTGAGGAGGGAGCGAGGGGCAGGGTGTGTGGAGGGAGGGGCAGGGTGTGTGAGGAGGGAGCGAGGGGCAGGGTGTGTGAGGAGGGAGCGAGGGGCAGGGTGTGTGAGGAGGGAGCGAGGGGCAGGGTGTGTGGGGAGGGAGCGAGGGGCAGGGTGTGTGGAGGGAGGGGCAGGGTGTGTGGGGAGGGAGCGAGGGGCAGGGTGTGTGGAGGGAGGGGCAGGGTGTGTGAGGAGGGAGCGAGGGGCAGGGTGTGTGGAGGGAGGGGCAGGGTGTGTGAGGAGGGAGCGAGGGGCAGTGTGGCCGCTTAATAAAGTTGAATAATAAAGTTTATATCCAGCTACTACTTCTAAAATGAGACTAAACTGTGGATAAGGCAGTTCTAAACAATGATTAGCTCAAAAAAAGTCCCAAAAAGACACTGGGTTGAGATGTTGAACTAAACGTATGAAACAGTGGCAATATTAAATCAAAATGTCCAAAACTTATAAATGTCAGATTTTTTAAAATCTATGATACACGTTATTTGTAAATATTCTGTATCTTGAAGCCTTTAGTTGCCATATTTTACCTTTATTTGGTTAAAAATGTATTTAAAAAGTTTCAATGTTCAATTACATAATTGTTTGACTAAAGTTAGTCAAACAAAGTTAGAAAAAAAAAAAGAAAAGAATAATAATCATCTTGCATTTATTCCATTACAAGAGTTTTTATGGCTGTAACTTGTTCTAGCGGCGCCACCTGCTGGTCCCAACTGAGTTTAATTCCGCATGTGGAGCTTTCCGGGCACAACAACGGCATCTCCATGGAAACGAGCAGGTGAAGGAACCAGAAAAGTTCCAAAGTGCAAACTAACCCTAACTAATGTTGTTATAATTCAATATAGTTTTGTCATAACTTTTTGCCGATGTAATAGTTTGACTAAATGTGCAGATGTTTTTCATGACATTTGTTAACGAAAAGAAATTAGAAGACAAAATCTGGAGTAAAACTAATGCACATTTCAACCCAAACATGAAATGATGTTGTCAAAATGACGAGATTCTCCAAACTAACACCACAAACATGTTTCTCTTCTCAAAAGTGGTTTAATTCCTTTAAATTCAAGAATCAGACCTGAGAACGCTGTATGTCCCTCGCTGTATCGCCCCCTTGTGGTTCAGAAACATAAACTATAAAGTACACGACTCAGCCTGGATGTTTGCACCACTTACACTCCAAGTATTCATCTGCAAAAACACAACTATTTACACTGCAAATAAGCAGTTTACTCAGATCCACAAGGGCTTTTCCATGAACTCAAGCGCTCCATTCACAAAACCCGCCCTAAAAAGGAAGATGTTTTGCTGCTGGGAATCACACAGACAACAGCACCAAGCAAGGAAATACTGCACTTTTATGCTAATTATGTCTCCATAGCAACTCAGGACACGGCAGTAAATATGCACTGGTGGAAGTCAAGTTTTGTGACAACTGTGTGAGTTACCAGTAAAGGGGGAGGGGCAGAAGCTGTTTAAGAACGGGTTAGTCCAAACAAAAAACAAGACTTAACTAGACTTCAACCAGATCTAAACCAAGACTTAACTAGACTTCAACCAGGCCTAAACCAAGACTTAACTAGACTTCAACCAGGACTAAACCAAGACTTAACTAGACTTCAACTGAGCCTAAACCAAGACTTAACTAGACTTCAACCAGGACTAAACCAAGACTTAACTAGACTTCAACTGAGCCTAAACCAAGACTTAACTAGACTTCAACCAGGACTAAACCAAGACTTAACTAGACTTCAACCAGGTCTAAACCAAGACTTAACTAGACTTTAACCAGGTCTAAACCAAGACTTAACTAGACTTCAACTGAGCCTAAACCAAGACTTAACTAGACTTTAACCAGGACTAAACCAAGACTTAACTAGACTTCAACCAGGTCTAAACCAAGACTTAACTAGACTTTAACCAGGTCTAAACCAAGACTTAACTAGACTTCAACTGAGCCTAAACCAAGACTTAACTAGACTTCAACCAGATCTAAACCAAGACTTAACTAGACTTCAACCAGGTCTAAACCAAGACTTAACTAGACTTTAACCAGGTCTAAACCAAGACTTAACTAGACTTCAACTGAGCCTAAACCAAGACTTAACTAGACTTCAACCAGGACTAAACCAAGACTTAACTAGACTTCAACTGAGCCTAAACCAAGACTTAACTAGACTTCAACCAGGACTAAACCAAGACTTAACTAGACTTCAACTGAGCCTAAACCAAGACTTAACTAGACTTTAACCAGGACTAAACCAAGACTTAACTAGACTTCAACTGAGCCTAAACCAAGACTTAACTAGACTTCAACCAGATCTAAACCAAGACTTAACTAGACTTCAACCAGGTCTAAACCAAGACTTAACTAGACTTTAACCAGGACTAAACCAAGACTTAACTAGACTTTAACCAGGACTAAACCAAGACTTAACTAGACTTCAACCAGGTATTGCAGTACATTTCCTCTTTCGTTTGCAGGTAGTACAAATACTTATACTGTAGTACTTTATGACACAAGTTGGGCTTCAAACTGCACGATCTTAATGAGAAAAACGTAGGAAAAACCCCCAAAAGCTCTTGTATATTTCTCTTGTATTTTTTCCTCCTTTAATTGATGGTAAATAAATGCATAACAACCGGTGCAGCAAACTGTTTTAATACTACCAGGTCTGACGATAATATAATGGAACTTTGTAGTATTTTAAGTATTTAGAATAGTACTGTGATCAGGAAAAGTTAGAATATATATTTAACTGCAGTATTTGGTATTCAATGGCATTTTTTTTTTACATTCTGTTCATTTTCAAGCACATTTTTTGTCTATTTTGTCAATACAAACTGCAACATTCCCCTTTCTACTGTTAGCGAGGGTCAAAATGGTCACAATCGGTACAAATATTAGAATTTTTGAAGTAGCAGTAGATTCACTTTACTCCAGATGTATTTCGAGCTCTGAATGGAAAAGTGGCGTATGCGTTTTTACCGACAGGTGCCAAGGCAACAACGCGGCGTGTTAGCGTAGCCACGTAGCTGCGAGTGGAAAAGTTTACCGTGTTTTATGGGTCCAAGACGTCATTTTCTCCCGCGCATGTAAAGTACAAATAAGGACACGGTTGTTTGTAGTACTTGGGTACACGGTACAAACAGAGCCGAGAGGAAAGTACTGCGAAATGAGAGCGGTTAATGATGATTTGGTGCATGTTTAACACGTTTGATGAGCGCGAGTGCTGCGGAATTCATCAAATGTAACCGTTAAATGTAAAAAAATACACATATTTACGGTAACTTTGAAGTGTGAACCCTCATGTTGACTATAAAAGTACAGTTTCCCTCGAGCTTTATGTTCATACCAGACAATTTTGTGCGAATACTTTTGTTTTAATTGATGTTTTGTGTGAAAAAATACCTGGAATAGTTGTGATTTCGATAGGATGATAAAAGTAATTGTCATTATTCCCCCAAGAAGCAGGATGAAACCAGCTTTCAGGACCGGATTGCCTTCAGAACTGACAAACATTTTCCAGATGACGACCTTTGCGTTTTGTTTGTACGATCTTTGTGTGTTTACTGTAACGGCAAACTCTGCACCGGGCTCAGAGAGTTGTGTAAAAGCGCTTAGAAACTCAAAATGGTGGATAATTAGTGAAGTAAGACAGTCAAATCAGGTACAGCATCTTCAGGCTAAAGTTTAAAATGAAAAAGGGGGACACACTTTGGGATGGGGAGTAATCATAAAATCGTTAAAGAAATAAAAACATGGGTAATTAAAACAGAACCAAGAGACATTTTTACCTTTTAAACGTCCCTGAGATGGTTAAATATGTCTTTTCAGGGTGTTTGAAGTGTCTGTAGTCGCCCCCTGCTGTCTCTGGGCGGAAAAATCACTATTGTTATTGTTATCATATAGTATAAGAGGTTTTTTCTAAGTTTTTTTTAAAAGTTATTAGTTAATCTGGTATTATTCACTTCTGTACCTACTTTGTGTTGCAACACTGGAATTTCCCCATTGTGGGACAAATAAAGGCTTATCTTATCTTATATCAGCGCGAAAGACAACTCTCCTGAGAAACCCTGATCTTTTTATTTTATTTATTTATTTATTTATTTTTTTTGGCAGCAGTAAATTATTTTTGAATGAATGAATTAATTAATATACTTCCTCACGTCAATAAAAAAGAGAAAAACGTTGAATTTGTATGCTTTTTTCTGAGTCCATACGTAATCTGCAAGCCTTCTATCAGTGGAAGTGAGAGCATTTTTGTGTTCTTGTTATTTTTTCTCTATTTTGGCTCTAGAAACAGCAATAGATTCCCCCACTTTACTGTTAGTGGTTCCCAAAGTGTTCAAAAACGCGGACAAACTGGGACAAATCAGAGGTTTTTGGACACATCTGCCAGGACATGGGACACGGGACTCAAAACAGGGACTGTCCCCGGTAAATGGGGACGTCGACTCGCCATATCTTCGGTGGAAGGTCCGAAAACTTCTATTTGCCACAGAGATGCTGTTGTCGAAAGTATCACAAAAGGGCATAAAACTCCACAGAGAAAACGTTAACATTTTCAGGAGACAAGCGAAGCACATTAGTGGCAGTTATTGAGGCGCAAATATCACGACTAGCTCTTGTGTACAGTAAAGACGGAACAAATCCTTTCCCACTCTAAACTTACATCCCGGTAGCGCGTTACAATGTTTTGCTTTGCTACTAAATCTCTTTGCATTTACTTACACGCGCATGGCGACATTTCACTTATAGCTAATCGCCAGGCGGTCAAACGCATGCCTTCCCTTTTGCGGCGGGGCGATGATAGGCCTCCGCTGTGAGTCATACGAGCAGCTGTCCCGGGGACTGTTGCGCCGTTGTCCCCCGCATCTGTGCGCCGGCGCTACTACAATGGGGCGGAGGCAGGGGCAGGCGGGCGGGGGCGGTATCACTGACCCTTTACCCACTGGACACGCGATGACGACGCATGTGTCAGAATCAACACTCAAAACGTAAACACTAAAATGAGGGCGCGAACGGGGACGGTGGCGGTGATGAAAGCCCCTCCCCCGGTCTAAGCTTAAGATGAGGTTTACATTTGGGTTTACACTTGTGTTTCTGTTTCTGTTAAGATTTGTAGATTTAAAAATGTTATTCGAGAATAGCAAACTTTTTTAAACGTTTATAATTTCACGTCCTGTTTGTAATCGATGACATCATAGGAAATGACCCAGCAAACACTGAGCAAAAACTCACAATTTTCTTTCATTTGCAAATAAAAATATATGAGAGCAACCTTGTTTTTGTTGAATTAATGTTTAGAGTATTTATATAATAAAAAAGTTGTTTATTTTGTGTAAATTATGCATAAACTTGGATGAGTGATGTCACTTCCTGTCATTTTCTACAGATTTGACCACTTTTCTCCAGAAATGCCTGCTTAATCGGTGTAAAACAATCATTTATATTTACAACAGGTATAAACACACCAAAACACACCAAAAGCAGTCGAAATTAGAAAATTGTAAAAACCTGTCATGGGCCCTTTATTACAGCAGCAGAAGGCAGTGGCTTTTAGATGGAGTCAAGTATCTAAAAGTTAAGCCAAGAGTTAAACTACTACTAAACAATGATGTTAACACTATCTGGCCACCGCACAGACTCACAGTCGCCGAACTGAAAGTTTAAGAATTACATTTTCTTTTTCATTTTGCTGTTGAACTGAACGACACAGCGATTAAACAGACCTCTGAATATTACCGTATTTTCCGGACTATACGTTACACAATTTTTCATAGTTTTGGCCGGGGTGCGACCTATACTTATAGACTTATACTTATACTGTGCGATATATATATATACTTATATGTGTTTTCTTCTTCTCTATTATGCATTTTTTGGCTGGTGCGACTTATATTCTGGAAAATATGGTATATTGTATCACACTACAGCAGCAAACTATCTCATCTTACATCACAAATAATGATCTAATATCGATTTAATTAGCTAGTTAGTTCATTCATTAGTCTCCTTTTGGAACAGCAACATTAAAATCAACTTTGCTTCGTCGAACATTTTTAAATTTACAAATGTATTAAATCTGAAGAGTGTATACATATATATTGATTTTACCTTCTACCTCAATGCAGTTGTAACCTTTTGAATAATGATGTAATTATATGTGCATTTCCACCGTTAAAGGATCACACAATGGTTTTCTCTCCAAATATTATTCAGATTTAAGAGTAAATTTGCAGCGTTTTGTCCTCTTTTTGTCCTTTTCTGTCACAAAGAGCTTCAACATAAATACTACTGCTTCATAAACAAGTATAATAACATGTACAGAGCCATAAACCCCAGCTTCATATCGTTTTTTTGTTCTTTACGGGTGATTTCGTGCAGCCTAAAACGCTGTTGTCGTAGTGAGTGATGCAATGGAAATCCCGCGCGCTCGCTGCACGTATTCTGTCAAAGAGCCTCTATTTGCAGGATCCACATTACATCCGTCACCGCAGGAAGGACTCACTCGTGAAATCCCACACACAAACGCCAGCGGGGGAAGCCCTTTTCCATCCGCCATCTCTCGCTCCTGCCCACGCCCTGATCTGCCCCGGGACCAGCCTTGTTTTTAAACCCAGGAGCAGAGGAACGTTCCATTTTCAGCTCTGTGTGAAGCTGTGATACGCTGTGAGATGGACCTGGTGCCCTGGCTTTTCCGTTTGTCCGTTTGAGCGAATGGAAGACGAGCTGAGAAATGTTATGAGCAAATTACAGCAATTATCAAACACCGCCGTGTTGTAAACTTACATGTAGCAGAATGACAACGTTTATTCATTTACAGGAGTTTGAGTACAAAAAATAATTGGACACAATGAATGAAAACATTTAAATTATATTTTTAAAAGCAAGAAAGAAAGCCAATACTAAACATGTATGTCCCAAATAACAACTGACCTTTTTTGTTAAAAAAGACAATCTCTCTTTAAACAGAGGTTTAAGGTTTATTTTAGTGGGCCCTGGCCCTTCAGACCAGGTACTCATCAGTGATGAGGCAGTGGCGGCCAGGTAACAACGTTTCTATGGCCCATGACAGGGCTTTTAGGGTAACAAAGAAGATTATTTTCAGGGGAAAACAGTGCAAACAACCAGGTAAACAGACAGGAGGCTCCGCCCAGTGGGCAGGGCTTACTCATTGTAGGATAAATACCTGAGTTCTCAGACTAGATCCACAGATTGAAAATTACTCTTGGACGGTGTCCAAATGATAAAACTGAATCTTCACCCAGATTCTCATTTGAACAGGTATTGATACTGAAAAAACATAAACTGGTCAAAACTGGATCGTTCCTGAATAGTTTTAGAATGGTCTTTTATCAGAACTATGAGGCCACATGAAAAATCTTTAAAATGCCTTTAAAGTTAATATATATTTCCTGCTCTCTCGGGTGGTGTTTTTTGGGGTTTTTATGTGTCATAGATTCAAAGTTTTAAAATGATCTTTGAGGTATCAGTATTGGTATCGAGTCTCAAGCCTTTTCCTTTGTACTGAACCTTTAAACACACAAACACACATGATCATAGCCTGCATTTTGTAAGAACAACTTCCTCATTGTGTTTCCACGGAAACCAAGTCCACACCAGGACTAAACTGGACTCAAAACCAAGACTAAACCCAAGCTAGAGACTTTGTCTAAATGTCAATAACATGAATAAAACCGTGAGCACATTGGATTGATCTTTTGGTCATATTTTCTGATGGAGAAGTACTCAGCAAGTAGAGAATAACCCTAAAGGTCCAAACCTTGTTATCCCGGGCTGTTTGCGGCGCTGATAGCATAATTTCAGTACGGTAGTATTCCTCATATTTATAGCTACAAACATTCACGTGTGTGCAAAATCTAATCCAGAGGGCATCTGTGCCCGCGTGTCCTGGCACGCTGCCACACACCGCTTATAACTCTGAGAAATGACAGGAGCGACAGGGCCATGGCAGAGACAGGGGCGCTCACGGCAGAGACAGTAAATAAATAATAATAATAATAAATAATTTAAAATATATACCGTATTTTCTAGACTATAAGTTGCACCTTTTTTCATAGTTTTGGCCGGGGTGCGACTTATACTCCAGAGCGACTTATATGTAATATTATTTGATATTTTCACACTGGCAACCACAAGAGGGCGCTCTAGGCTCAGCACTTCCTCTGGAGTTTGTGGAGTTGTTTAGAAGTGACACAGAGGAAGAAGAATTCAATGGATTTAGTGATTTAGTGATACATTTCCCCCAAAAAATGTGACTTATACTCCAGTGCGAATTATATATAAAAAACGGTCACATTGGATCAGTGACGTGTTACAATGTTTCGTTTTGTTTTGGCGTGTCCGTAATAATCATCAAGTTTTTTTCTCATAAAAACTGTAACGCTAAAATTCAAAGTGATAAAAAGTACCGTTTAACAGGTACTTTATCTTTTCAATGGGGAAAAGTGCTCAAAATGTTACATAAAGTCAATAAACAGGAAACTGAAAGTCACGACTAGAAATAAAGTGTCGGTTTTGTCGCATCAACGGAGATTTTCGAAAGACCGAACGTTCTTTTCTTTGTCAAGATCAAGTTATTATTGCCACAAATGCGACTGACTGTATCCTGGCTTGACCCATGCTTTAAAGCTGTCTGAGGTGACTGTCCAGAGCGGCGAGTAAACACATTACGACGCCTGTAGCGACCAGATCTGCACCTAGAATCCTGCAGAAGCGTAAGCACGAAGATTAAGTTACGCCAATGCCTATACCACGCTAATATTGTGCTTGGGTCGACAGAAAAACGGCGCACAGAACGACACAAACGCTCCAAAGTTCACATTTCTCCGTTACTGCTCAACTGCTGCTCATTTTCTGTGAATAAAGCACGTCTCCCTGGGTGGGGGGATTTTTCCTTTTGGGTGGCGGTCCCGGGGCCGATTCGGGGCACGCAGAGGGATTACGTTGCTTTGTTGGCAGGAAATTCACTTCTTGACATTCCCCCCCGGAGCAGCTGGAGGTGTCTGGGCAGAGGGAAGTCTGGACATTTCTAATAGGACTGTTTGTACTCCCCTCCTTTCTCCTGACGGTGTTCGAATTTATGTCGGCTTCAGTTTAGCTGCGCACGACAACGGAGCGTGTTTATTTGCATTCTTTTTTAAATAAAAAACATAGCTGCGTAAAAACAGCTTCTTCACCTTTCCTGCTGATGTTTATGACGTTTTAGAGGCAAACTAAGCAGGTTTTCAGGTGAGAGAGTCCATGCCTGGCCCGAAATGTTCCACAGCCTTTAGAACATGACTGTCTTGCATTTAGTCAATTTTAGCCGTTGCTATAGCTAAAACTGACCTTCAAATACGTACATTCTAGCTTTTCTCTCCTCAGACTGAACCCGTAACTTGGCCCCGCTTGTCCACATGGAGAGAAGTCTAATAGTATTTCCAGTAGTAGGATAGTAGTACAAGTTAATCGATTAATCGCAACTAATCGATCATTGAGATAAACGGAAATTTAAATATGGTCACCTGAACCATACGCCCGCTTCAACATATGAGAGGAGCGGTTTTAAGACTCAGACAAAGCAAGAAAGGCGTCAAAATGACACAGGAAACGTGTGGAATCCGTAATTAATTGATTAGCAAAATAATCGTCAGCTACAGTGCAACACTTGAAAAATGTACAATCTTAAATGAGACAATGCGTAGTTGAATTAAGTCATATTTATCTAGATTATAGTATATTTTGACATTCTTAAGTGTACTACCATTTTCTTTCCATTTCAAGTGAGAAAATGCTTGCCTTTTTCTTATTTTAGTAGGTAGTAAGGTAGTCAAAAACAAGAGAAAGAATACTTGTTTCAGGTATTTTTAAATGTATTATCTTATTTTAGCCAGGGGTGCGCAATTATTTTCCTCCGAGGGCCATATTTGAATCCAGGCAAGTAGTGGAGGGCCGGCCCAAGATCATTGGTGTGAAAAATAAAATTAATAAAATATTAAATATCAAATAAAATATGACTTTTCTGTCAAATATAGGCTATTGAATCTATTATTTAATTCATTTCATGTCATCTTTATTAAGGATACAAGTGCAGATAGATCTGCACTAAAATCTTTCTAGGGGCCAGATTAAAACATGCAGAGGGCCACATCTTGCCCCTGGGGCCACAAATGCCCAGGTCTGGCCTAAGGGCAAAAAAAAATATATATATATATTACTTGGCGTGTTTGGCGGGCCGGATTATAAAGACAAACGGGCCGTATTTGGCCCGCGGGCCGTAGTTTGCCCATGTCTGCTTTAGACGGGACATTCCAGGCAAAGCAATAACATCTCTAGTGAATTCTACACTAGAAAAGTTACGTAGTGCACCTGAAAGTCCCTTGTGTTATTTTTACTTTCGGTCCGGGTACATTTTGCTAACTTTTTTTGTGCAAATGCTACGGGAACGTTTTGCCGTTTTGCAGTTCGTGTCTCGCAATCTCGGTCTGAAAAGGCTACAGGAGAAACCATACGATGTGGAATGAGGACACATTTCTGTCGAGGAGCCAAGCTGTCCAGAGCAGAGTCCCAGCTGGCAGAGTCCCAGACGGGACGTCTGCGGCCCCGGGGGATGGAGACGTCTGAAGTACAGTAACACGCTGCTGCTTTACCGTCTGCCACGCACAATAAAAGACATGTACCTTCTCAAGTAGGCCAAACCATCAACACAAGCTATCACCAAATACATCTACAACGTGACCTTTAAATCACAAATCTGACCGACAACAGACGCTCAACTCTTTTTGAATGTCTTTCCATCTACGGTTAAACGTGCACTCTTTTGGATGCCGTTTTTTGCTATTTAACATCGCGTTTTAACAATACTGTGTCGGGACGGGACTAAGCTAGCAGACTCGGAGAACCGCCGCCACCGCGCTAAGTGGGAGGGCCTCTACATAGACGGTGACACGCTCCAGTGAAATGTGGAGCCTGCCAGATATCTTTCCACTCGCAGAGGAGGGAATGCGCTCGGAACAGTAGTAGTAGTAGTAACAGCATTAGCGGCGGCCGTGGTGTCACCATCGAATTGAAAATCGGCGAATCTGTGCCGTCGTTTTCCTCTAAGAACGACAAAAAACGCCCTCTTGTTCTGTAACACAAATCGCCAAATTGTGTCGCAATTCGATATTTTTTCCCCCAAATTGTGCAGCTCTACTTTGTACTAGAAGTGGTAGTTGAAGTAGCAGTGAAAGTAGCAGTACGAGTATTTGTTGTAGTGACAGTGGTCGTTAGGGCTGTAGTAGACGCATTTAATTATTGGTGGACTTAAGACACGCCCTGCACATTGATTCATTAATTGACAGATTAGCACCGTTTCTAGCGATTGGTTTTATTTTCAATCAAAATAAATGATTGTGGCAGGAATATACATTTACCACGTTTGCATTTGAAGGCTTATACAAGTCTTGTATACATTTTCAATATTCCCCGCATCATTTGGGGACTCCTGAAATCATGTCGTGACCCCCAGGTTGAGAACCACTGATCCGAACGACTTAAGGACTACAGCCCAAATACTTCTTTCTAGTAGTATCAGCAGAAGTCATTTATAATTCCTTGAGGCATTAGTAGTAGTAGTAGTAGTAGTAGTAGTAGTAGTAGTAGTAGTAGTAGTAGTAGTAGTAGTAGTAGTAGTAGAAGTAGAAGAAAAGAACAAGTCGTAAAAGTGTTAGTAGCCATGACAAGAGTAAAATTAGTAGTAGTAGTGAATAGATAATCGGAGTAGTAGTGTACATACAGTAATCCATTTGATTCAGGTTTATTTTAGACTCCTGATAGTTGGAGTTGGTAGAACCTGTGTGGTGGACTCAGAGGGTGAAAGGAGGATACTCGTGGGCGCGCTGACAGGGGGCTGGCAGGGGGGCTGGCAGGGGGGCTGGCAGGGGGGCTGGCAGGGGGAGAAACATGCCAACGGACTGAATCACTGAGCTGCTAAAGTGACAGAGGCAGAAGGCTCTAAAGTGTTTCCTGATCGCCCCCTCTGTGGTCAGACGGACAGGTGACCGCCCCCTCTGCGGTCAGACGGACAGGTGACCGCCCCCTCTGCGGTCAGACGGACAGGTGACCGCCCCCTCTGCGGTCAGACGGTCAGACGGACAGGTGACCGCCCCCTCTGTGGTCAGACGGACAGGTGACCGCCCCCTCTGCGGTCAGACGGACAGGTGACCGCCCCCTCTGCGGTCAGACGGTCAGACGGACAGGTGACCGCCCCCTCTGCGGTCAGACGGACAGGTGACCGCCCCCTCTGCGGTCAGACGGACAGGTGACAGCAGACAGGTGACCGCCCCCTCTGTGATCAGACGGACAGGTGACAGCAGACAGGTGACCGCCCCCTCTGTGGTCAGACGGACAGGTGACAGCAGACAGGTGACCGCCCCCTCTGTGGTCAGACGGACAGGCGACAGCAGACAGGTGACCGCCCCCTCTGTGGTCAGACGGACAGGCGACAGGTGAGGAGGGCTGTGGTTAACGTGAGCCTGTTGCTTCACCAAAATCACAGTTTCAAGTGTCTGGTGGTTTACTGGCCGTCTTGGGACAGGAGAAAAACAAAACGTTGACCTCTTTTTTTTTACATTCATACAGTTACATTTGGGTAACGTGGCTTGCTCAAGGACACCACAACAAAGCCTCAGACCAGAAAGGAGTGTTTATGTTACAAAGCGAGCAACAACTCAAAATGTAAAAGGAGACGCAGACATAATGAATATAATGAATCCTAAATGCTACTTTGGATAGTTGCACAACACAGTAAATGTTCGTAATATAATCAATAGACACAATTATAACATTAAAATCCTCATAAAAAGTACACACAAAAAAGAATAATAAGAAATATATTAATTTCCAGATATATTTCTTCCAATTGTAAGTTTTTTTTTTCTTCTTTTTTCTCAATTTTATAAACAAATAAATAGAAAAAAACACAAATAGAACAAAACACAAAATGACCAGCGAGTACAAATGAAAAGAAAAACAAGTACAAACCGCATTTTTAAATTTAAATAAAAGTCCCATTTGGTCCAAAGTCGGTCATATTTTTCCATTTCCAAAATGTAGTCTGAACATTATGAGGGATTTTAGTTAATCAGCATTATTTTTACTGTATAGTTTCTGTCTTCTACATTGCGTGTTTGACTCGCATTCTTGATGATCAAAAGGCTTCGTTATGACAGTCCCGCGATGTTCTGAAGTCCGGCTCTAAAGGTCGCGGTCACAATGGGACCCTTTGTTCGCCGCAATAATGTTGTTCAATGGAAAATGGACTGGACGGACCGAATAGCGTCTCCCGTGGTGGGCTGAAGCGAGGAAACCCCCGCGGGCCGCTCGTTTGGGGGGGGGGGCACGTCGGCCAAACGAATCACGTTTCGACTTCGACGTTGCCAGTCAAGTGCGTTTGAAGCGCTTTGCTCAAATGTTTCCTGACTGCCCTCTTTGTAACGGCACAAACGAAAGACACACATAATCCGGACGCACTTGAACCCATTGGGAGGGGGCGGGGCTGGACAGGGCCACTCTCTTAGGGATCATCTCAAAATGGATTGAAGCTGAAAAGACTTAATATTTTTAGTCTCTCTCTGGACCCCCTCCCCCCCTCAAAAGACTTAAAAAAAAAATGTCTGGCTTCACATAAAATTTTACGCGTTGATAAAACGATAGTAGCTTGATAGACCCTGCTCACCTCTAGTGAACATCCCTGAACATCCTTTGGTATGTTTATATTTAGAAGTTATGAACTCTCCAAATAATGTCACCTGTCGCGCATGTTTGTTTACTCAATCCACATGTTCCAGGGGCCCTAGGGGCCCTACGGCCGTCCCATTCAACCCAAACTGTGAGATGACCACATTGAGATAGTCTCAAGAGGATGAGAGAGTGAGAAACTAATGTTTCTTGTCAAAACACTTGCCTGAGTTTAGACCTAAACCTGCTGTCAGAATGACAGAAGCAGAACAAGCGCTTTTGTCTCAGTGAGAATCTCAAGTCTTCTGTGTGAGATTTCCTTCTTCCGGTCAGTGCCAGTGACAAGAAAGAGATGGAAATTTGTCTTGCAGTAAAACAGCAGCTCCGTCACATGTTTATGACTTCACCTCAACATTATCAATAACTGTGGGAACTGTGACATAATTGTACTTAAAAGTAAACTAAGATTGTACTAAAGTAAAGTACAATCAAATATTTATTGCAATACTGAGTGCGTTCTTGAAGTGCAAACAGCTTGAAATAAGCTCTGTTTTTCATTTTTCAAGACATTACACATTGGGTACAGCGCCTTTAATGAGAAAGCTGTGGTAAAATTATGTTAATTCATTCATGAAAGTCATAAAACCAATTACTATATTCAAACTATTGTTAAAGTCAGCATTATTTCTGAACTAATACCGGTATATGCGTTAAAGGCCAAGTTATATATACATATATATATACCAAAAATTAAATAGATGAATATGAATGAAGATTGTTTGTAGCTAGAACAACAAATGGGGAAACGATAAAGTGACAAATACAATAATAAAATAAAAAACGCCACACATACAGGCAGTAGAGGGTTCAGTGCGAGACTGTGATGACGCGTAATAGACTAAAAATAAAACAGATTTGATCAATATTGACCCCAAAAAAAATCGAAAAACCTTACCAAAACCTCAATTAAATGACTGTACTGTATTTTTTTCCACTGGCGACACAGAACCGTGGCCGGAGCTTGTGTGTATAAGTAGCGTGCAATCGAGAAGGCTTTCGCTGTCCTTGAACGAAAGCCAAACACACCCAGATTCCAGGCACGCAAACGTCCCGTCTCACACCGACACACACGGCCCTTTAATATCCCGGTCGCGTAAACAAGATCAGACTTTAATCAAACGCGTCAGGGACAGGGTCGGGACCGTGTTGGGAGCAGGTAAGGCTGCTGAAGTCTAAAAAAAAAGGGATGAAAAAGCTGGCCCTGAACTGGCAGTGGAGCGCGGATTAGCCTGGCACTCACCCCCGCGACCCCCATTCACGGAACAGCCATTTCGGATTGTGTTTACGAGCTGTTATATGGACACGCGTTTCTGAGGGTCCTTTCAGTGCGGTGGGCGGTATTGGTACTAATGACGTATAGCGATAATTAACATGATCGAACTCAGTAAATCCCACGTTTCTTGCGCTGTCGGCATCCAAGGGAACGCTAATGGAAGGTTGGAAACTCACTGTAGGGGAAGTCATTTCTCTTTCTTGTGTGTGAAACCGTTCAGAAAAGCCCATTACACATTGCGTTGTTGGCAGGAAATTCACTTCTTGACATTCCCCCCGGAGCAGCTGGAGGCGTCTGGGCAGAGGGAAGTCTGGACATTGAGTGGTTTCCTCATGCCCCCATGTAATGTGTTGTCTTTTTATGAAAAATAGTATCTTCATGCAATTAACAGTTGCAACATTGGTGACAAGACCCTGAGACAAGTTGGCCACTGTCCACGGTGTACCCCGCCTAAGGCCCGAAGTCACTGGGATAGGCTCCAGTCACCCGCGACCCCGAAAGGGAACAAGCGGTAGAAAATGGATGGATGGAACATTGGTGACAAAATGTGATAAAAACCCTAAAGGTTTTTAACATTCAAACTGCCTGTGCCATTTAAATCAAAGACTATTTTTTGTATTGAGGTTTAGTAATTCTACAGTATTTTTGGACACTCAAGTCATTTTCTAATTGTGTAAATTACACGTACAAATTCATAAAGGCAAATTTGACATTGTATCTGGGACAACTTGTTCTTTTTTGTTCTTTTTAATCATCTATTATGACTCAAACAGGCCTCAGGATGATCTCAATCTCGTCCGTCTCTGGAGCCAGATTTTTCTACCAAAAATAGTAAAGACAGGAAATTAATCAATGTGAGAGGAAATTGCAGCACAAACAGCATGAAGAGAGAAAACAAGTTGTCCAAGAACTGAGCCTTGGGGGCTTCTCCCTCAATTCTCTAGATATTGGCAATTGGGTCATGTTTTTATAATCCACCAGAAATGTAATAAAATGTTCCTGTCAATGTTTTGATTGACGTTTACGAACACAAAAGGTTCAAAATCCACCCTGTTGAAAACTCACTCTGCAAATATCTGTTCTGCATATTCTAATCAACTTTTTGAAGATATTTACCAAAACCAATCAAATCTATATAATTATTTAACATCTCCAAAATAACTATTTCAATATTACCGTATTTTCCGGAGTATAAATCGCACCAGCCAGAAGAAAAAACATATATATGTTGCACTGGAGTGTAAGTCACATTACCTATGCTAACGCTAACACCTTCATCTACATGAGGCACAGACAGAACTGTGGTAAGTGTCTGGTATGTTAACGTAACATATGAACAGTTATTCAGATAACTATAGCATAAAGAACATGCTAACAAGTTTACCAAAGCATCAGTTTTACCCCAAATCACTAAATCCATTGAATTCTTCTTCCTCTGTGTCACTTCTAAACAACTCCACAAATCACATAGAAGTCGCTCTGGCGTATAAGTCGCACCGTGGCCAAAACTATGAAAAAAGGTGCGACTTATAGTCCGGAAAGTACGGTGTACTCAAAACGTCATGTACCCATACCATAATGGCACGGCACCACATATTGAGAAGCACAGAGATAAATACAGTGGCGTTGTGTCGTCCACAGAGGCCGTACAGCTGCTGCGGGGAATCTAACAGTTATGATACGCCATTTTCGAAAGCTCAGGGAGCACACGGGAGATTTGTATCTGACGCTCCTTAAAAAGCAAAAACGCGCGTGTCTATTTACGGTCGCTCAACGCGGTGATCTCACGGCGAAGAAATGACCGCTGCTCTTTGTCAAATAAATAAATAAATGGCGTGTCTGTATTTATAACTCTGCTGCATGACCATACCTGAAGGGCTAAAACATCACCGTTCGATCCCACACTGCCTTGAATGTGAGCGATGTAATGGTGGAGGAGGGTTGCCATGTTTGTCTACGTAAACGTGTTTGTCTCTATGGCGACGAGCAGGTGTCAAGGCGACCCCCGCTCACAGTCTGAAGAGTAAAGTCTAACTACAGTAGGTGGCGGTAATGTAACACTTGGATACCAACCGCCATAAAACAGCAAAGAAGAAGAAGAAGAAGAAGAAGAAGAAGAAGAAGAAGAAGAAGAAGAAGAAGAAGAAGAAGAAGAAGAAGAAGAAGAACACCACGAAGAAGAAGAAGAACACGAAGAAGAAGAACATGAAGAAAAAGAAGAAGAACACGAAGAAGAGGAAGAAGAAGAGGAATTAGAACACGAAGAAGAACACATAGAAGAAGACGAAGAAGAGCACGAAGAAGAAGACGAAGAAGAGCACGAAGAAGAAGACAAAGAAGAAGAAATAATTCATGTTTTTCGCAATTAAAACGCCCATAATTTAATCAAAAAGTTGGGCCGTTCAAGGCAAAACAGTGACATCTCCTTGGAGACAAGCAGGTGATATACCCTCCTCCTGAAAATTTACTAAAAGTTAGTTATGACACACCTTTAAAACTGTTTAAATTACACAGTACAAAGACCTAACAAAAGAGTCTATGTCATAACTTTAACGGATCAATCTTCAAAGCGATTTGAAGATCCATCCGTTATAAACGAAAAATGTACCACTTTATTATAATATTCCTCTGTTACGTTAAGTAGTGAACAATCTCTTGGTAAACGAACCCGTGCAATAAAATGGAAGAATGCATTTATTTGAGATTGTTTCAAAACCGTGGCCTCATTCTTGTAAACCCACCTTGTCCCGCTCCACACGACGTTGTTTACGTTAGCCACACCCATTTATTCAACACACGTCCAGAATTAGCTTGTACCAGGGTGCGACCGCCTCAAACATACGGTACCCCCCCTCCCCACATATCCGTGTCCACATTTAGATGGCGATTCATACGTCCCATCGCAACGAACACCCCTGAGAAAACCGCTCCGGAAATATCGATCTCTGTAACTGGAACCGCACGACTGAACGGACAGATATGAGGAAGCGCTGGTGTTTGATGCCGCGCCAGGACCGTTTCCACCATCACTGCAGGTTTAATTATAAAAGCCTCGCGGTTAAAGACTTTCGGACCACAAATGATACGGCATGTGTCGATAAAAGTCCTATTCTCGGACTCAAGGGTTGTTGTCACGGAAGTCTATTTGCGCGCACGAGGTTGCCGCGACTTGCCAGACGACCCAGCGCGAACGAGGCTATGACTAACGTAGAGCTGGGCAATTCATCAAAGTTCAGTTGATTGTGTTGAAAATAGCAGCGATTAAAAGTCTGTGTCGTTTACGTTCACAGACCGAGCCATTTTACCGATAAGACGAAACTAAATACCACAGTACATCGAGATCAATGTGCGGAGAAGAAGTCGTGATGATTTCTTTCGCCCGGTTCTACGACGATGCAGTGGAGACTCAAAGACCTTTTTACACGTAGCATTATGAGGTAGCCACAGCCGCCCCAGGACTGACCGACCGACCGATTGACTGTGACGTGGCAATCTGCGGCAACAACCTCTCTTACAGATTGCCCGTTCGCACTCCGTTTCTGTTGGGCGAAGTGTGACACAGCAACCGATTCTCCAAGCAGTGACGCTTATAAAGTCTACGAAAATGGTTGCTCGACTGTACAAAATGTCACCGGGAGCAACTGTTAACATTGCACGGTTGTTGGTTTGACTCCAGATGAACGGTTCTTTTAGTTGTGTGTGTATTGCGTGTGATTGTGTGTAACCGTCGCCTTTTGTGTGACAGTTACTCTCGTTTTGTTGCTATTTTGACATCACGTTGGCTAAAGTCTTTACATATTTACAGTACATGCAAAAGGTTGTATAATACTTGCTGCCCCTTTGAAATTACGTGAAATACTGTGGAAAAAAATAATGCTAAAAATACGTCCCCTCCATTTTGAGACTTCTTTTTAAAGTCTGAATGACAAGTTTTTCTAATTGTCACTTAGTTTGGTGATATAGAACCTGTGGTGAAAATTTATCATAGTTTTACTTCCGTTAGGTTGCAGTTTGTGAAGAAATTTCGAAAAATAAGAGTTTTAAATTACAGTAAAACGGCATCCCTCTGTAATGTCATCAGTGTGCGACGTTCCATTGAAAGCACAGCGACAGTTGACACTTCACTGACACACTTTTCCGACAGTTTAAACCACCGTTCAGCAAGATAAAGGTGTTATTGTTTGTCAAATCATAACTGTTGTGTCATTTATATGTATTTCGGCTCTTATTTACACTCTGGTTGCTGGGTAACAGTTGTAGAATTACCTCTACCTATGTCACATTTGTGTCCAACCAGGAAGTACGATTATAAACTTTGACAGAAACGGTCAAACTGGGGACAAATGGGCAAAACGTTTTGGCAAAATCTGAAATATAATTGTATGGACTTTAAACTACAACAGTGTGATTTGTGCGTGCTGATTTTTGAGTGACACATAAGTCTCCTTAAATGGGACTGTTGTACTCGTGATGACAGAAGCATCAATTCTTCAGATGTTTTGAGTGACCTTAGATTCTGTGACCCGCTGGACCATCAACTCATCCTAAACCTAAACTTACAGCTGACACTTCCACGCATTAACACAGACGCTGCTGTTGCCGAGGCTGCGTTTGTGTCATGTTTCTGTCATGTTTGTGTCATGTTCGGCACGAGAATAGACAAAACGGACATGAAAGTGACTGTGACATGGACGACTGTAACTTCTTATACGCTGCATTTTAAAACATCATATTTTCACACACTTGTATTTGAAAGCAGCCTATTTTATATACTGAATTTTAAACATTGCATTTAAATGCAGTGAATGTTCTTTTACTTATAGCAATGTAAAATAAACAAATCTGTTCTCATGATTCAAATACAAACATATATTTAGTATAAAATAATAGTGATAGAAAGGAAATTAACTTTTTATATATATATTTTTAATTCAATAAAAACACAATTAGTACGTTTTTTGAATTAAAAACGTATAAATATATATATTTTTCAAACTTCGTAAGAATGAAGAATGCCCCCCCAATTTATATATTATGTATGAAAAAAAGAAAAAAAAAACGTCATGATAATTGGGATGTAAAACACTATTACGATGATGAAAGTATAATTAATGTCTTTGCATTTTGAAAGGTAATAATATAAATAGTTTAATAATGTGTGGGAAGTTGAATGAGAAACAAACTGAGTAAAAATATATCCAGTAAAAATATATCCAGTAGCTTTGAAGACAAAAAGACAAACTTCGACCATGGAAATGATTTGCTTCCACAACTGAGAACAAACCATTCCACAAAAAACATTGACTGATTGAACTTAAATGATTACGGTCTGGACAGTTTTACCTCTAAATAAAGGCTTAGACACTCAATACTCTGCCATCCTGCGACATTTCTAATAAAGGTTATCATCACCATGGCGATCCCTCGCCATCCAGGGCCTGTTCCTGACACGACTTCCACTGGAACCCAATCACCTGCCAATAACTTCTGAAACGCCACACAAATAGTGTCCAGTGTACTTTACAGCTCTGCATTATGTGTGGCAGTCCATTTGAACAAAGCAGCGTTCAAAGGCCGTTTTTCATCCGTCCTTTTGCCTTAAATATTTCCAATCAAAGCAAATTATGTCCATTTATTTCTGCAGTTTGCAAATTACAAATGCAAATGTATTAATTATTTACATACATATTTAAAAAGCCGCCAGATGGGAACGAGCCTAAATAAAATGAATTAAATGAATAAAAAAAATAAAAAATACATACATAAATAAAATGAATTAAAGAAAATAAAGAAAGAAAATAAAGAAAATACATGAAATACATAAAATAAAAAGGGCATTGCGTGAAAAGAAAGATGAATTCACAAGAGTCTTTGAAATTTGTTAATTTCCAGGTTAAGACCGTATGTTATTATTTTTTTTACTTTGTCCGTATGTCAGTTATAATGTCGGCCCAGTCCTTTGTCGTCGGTGCAGTTTGTTTCATCCATATTTTTTCGTATCCATCTATATTGTCCATTGCAGGAGTTCTGAGGCCAAAGTACATTGTTCTGACATTGAGTGAGATGGTGGTGGTGTGCCTTCTCTCAAGTGTTAACCAATGCAGGCTTTTGTAGGTTACTGTACATTAAACTGACGTGCAGTAATCTGAATAACTGCCCAGCATGCAACCAGTACTTTTATAATCACAATATATTTGGAGAACCCCGATAACAATAGTCAAACGATGTTAAGTCAATGTGTTAAAACATGTCTTTAAACGTGTTAGTTGAGGTTTAATCATCAGACAAATGTGAAAAGTCTGAAAAAAGTCATAAACGTCACATTATATGCTTATTTGACAGTTTCCAACATAACGTTCTTTAATCAGCTCTTTTTGTAGCATTCTTAAACCAAACAATATACTCAAAGTCCAAATTCCAAAACAACATTCACAATATTATGTAGCTTTTCACCCACATCTAGCGTTACATGGCTTTCTAACTAAAAGTCTGCACAATAACTGTAAGAAACATTGACATTTAGAGCCAAATCTCCGTCAAACCAACACATTGCAACGCTGCAAACTTGTTAAACGCACACTTCCTGCACCTGAGCGAACCAGTCAGTGCCCTCAAATGCATTACGCCCCCGTGTCCGCGATTGGATTTCTGCTGCATACCAATAGTGTAACGTGTCCCGGCTGCAGATATCCCGGGAGGGGCAGTGCAAATTTACCAGCCGGTCGCTCTCACGGAAGACTGTCAATGCTTTACGCGGCATCAAAGTCATTCTCATTAAAGATGTCGTGATAAACTGTAAAGTGCAATCGCATAAAGCAGGCTAATCCCATACACGGTCGAATTAAACACTTAAAATGTAATTATTGAGTCATATATATGCTATTATCTATAACAATTTGAAACAGGGGCAGATAACATGAGACGGCTCTTCTATCTACTCCTTTTCATTCATTCTTTGTGTAACTGTATGTCACTGATGATGTATTTTAAGTAAATTAATGAATCAATAAATGTACCATAGATATATAAATAAAAGTAACCTACACCTGATAAACATCGAGCCCCCAAAAATATTCTTCATCTGTCTGTCTTTCAAGGTTTTGGGTAGTACTTGGGCTTTTGGAATAGAAGTGTATACTTTTCGGAGTCATCTTCAGACATAGTACTTCTACTCCTTCTTGAGTGATCCACAGTGAGTGATTCTACAATATAGATAAAAATAAATCAGTTTTGAATGCAGATATTTGTTCTTGCTTTGGGAAATATATTTAGTATTACAATTACATGTAATGTATTAAATTTATTAAATTTATTTTTATTTATGTTATTTGTGTTATTCATTTATTTTTATCTATGTTGTTTATTTTATTAATTTTCATTTTATTTGTAATTTTTGTAAAAAAAAATTCAAATATTAAATGTAACGTAAACACTACAGAACTAGACCAGAGATGAGACTATAAAATACAACTAAACATTAAAGATACAAAATAAGGGTCCCAATTGGTTTAGAGTCTTTAAAATTTGATCATTTCCAAGTTCAGTCCGAAAGTAATTTTTTCCATTTGTTTAAAGTCTCAATTAAAGGCGCAATGGACGATTTTTCGGCGATTTGAGAAGGCAGGCGGAAGTGCGCATGCGCACTCCCCCGTGCGGACTGATACAACAAACACGTGCGTTTGTTTATTAGCGCAACGGAGCGCATCGCATCGCTCGTCTCCCGTAGATTTCTGTCCACTTCTGAGTCAGCTCGAACTGTCTTTCTCCGTCTTCATTTTGCCCCGTACACTGAGGGAACTATATTATGAGAGATCCATGCGCTTAGGCACGCGGAAACGTGGGGACGAACCGCACGCGGCTGCAGGTGAGCGATAGGTGCGTTTTATGATTGATACGTGGCAGGACAAATGATTTATCCACGCCACGGGGAAATATGATAAAAAAATTGCTGAAAAAAATCGTCCATTCCACCTTTAAGGTTTTAATAATAATAATAATAATAAATATAGCCGCAAGCGGCAATGATCGGCCCTCTCTACGCCGCCGCCACGCCGCAAGAGGAGGGGGCGCTAACGCGCCCCAATTGTCCTTTTATTACGCCTACTGCTGAATCTGTGACGCTATCACATCTTCTCCCCTTTGTTTTACCATCAAAAAGCAATTTTATTTTGAATTCTTGGCAAAATGTGCGGCTTTGCCGCACAGACACCGTGACTCTTTGAATAAAAATGTGGATAACTTTTGATGGTCCACCACTGAAGATGAGTCTCACCAAATTTCAGGTTAATAGGGCTGACGCCCTGGGAGGAGTTGGTGAAAGTATAAAGTGTAAACATGTTCTGGCGATTTCCCCATTGGAATAACATGGAAGGTTTCGGTCATCGTTACGGCAACGCCATAACAATTATGACATGGGTCTCATTGACTTTTTTGATGGGGATTGTAAAATTGAGTTGTGTGTCAAATTTCATATAATTTCGCAAAACTAAACATTTAACCTCCATATAAAATCTGTAGGGGGCGCTGTGGCTCCAAATTAATTTATTTCACTTCAAGTAGGTTTAGGGCAAAGAGTTTAACAACTGATTCTAATTTGACGCAATTCGGACTTTATCTGCGCAAACGGCAGAAATTTTAAATTTGGGAGATTTCTGAAATTCTTGCTACAGTTTGCGGCTTCGCCGCACAGAGACCGTGACAGGTATCAATGTAATTTGGATAACTTTTGATGTCCCACTCCTCAGTAGCATTTTCACCAAATTTCAGCTTTTTAGGGCCAACCCCTGGGAGGAGTTCGTAAAAGTACGACGTTTGGAAAAACTCCGAAGTCATGTTTAGCCATTTTTATTTTTTACTTCTCTTGTCACCATCTACCTCTGCGCCAAATTTCATGATTCTACGATCAGATTTTTTTTGGGTCATTTCCCATCTCTCAATGCATTTTTGGTACATTTGGGGGCGCTGACGCGCCAATTTTTTTTATTTTAGAAAAGGGAAATAGCCAGAATGTAGAGAGGCACGATTTTTAGAGGTGTGCAAATTTTTGTGACTTTTCGTCAATGTTCACTGGGTGAAAAATAGGGGGGTTGGTCCCGAGAAGAAGAAGAAGAAGAAGAAGAAGAAGAAGAAGAAGAAGAAGAAGAAGAAGAAGAAGAAGAAGAAGAAGAAGAAGAAGAAGAAGAAGAAAGAATAATATTCCGATGCGAAAACAATGTTTCCCATTTTTCAAATATCATAAACTATACATTTTCGGAAAGCGCTCGCGCTTTCCTACCTCATGGTGTGGGTCCCTGGTCACTGACGGGTACTTTTGTTAATTTTGAGTGGGCTCTGCCCACTTTGTGTTTTTGGCCCTCTATACAGTAATAATGTTAAATTTTTGCATTACATGCTTATATGCACGGAACATGCAAGAGATGGGGAACGTATTCGTGAGCTACTTCGCGGTCGTCATCTCAATGTCAATGTAATGTCAATGTAAATTGCTCATTTAGTGCGCACTTTTGCACGGGCTTCGCCCGTTTACAACGGTAATGTTCCATTTTCCTACTACTAATTAGTATGCACGGGGCGTGCATGAGTGAAGGAGTACGTTAGTGAGTGTTTGGAAGTGGGCGAGCGCTTCGCGCTCGATTTCGTGCGCACTACGTGCGCACTTTCGCAGCCGTGCTTCGCACGGCCTTACGAGATTAATAGGCCTCTCGCCAGCTTGTGGCGCTCGGGCCTAATAATGCGCCGCTTGTTACGGAGGAATGCCGTGGGGCTCACCAGTCCTGCAGTTCTGAACAGGAAGTCGAGGGATTCCGTTTTTGTTACGGAGACATTACGCAAGACCACAATCTACGCACGCTGTGGTTTGATTCAAAGCACGTGAAGCATAACGCGCCTTTAACTCGCCAAACCATCTTCACGGTGAACACAACGCTCCGGCTGAAGCCCGCCCCGCCCCGCATGGCGACTGCGACTATATAAAGCGCGGTGAATAAAAATATGAGGCCTATAAACACTGGCATGAGGCTACTTGAGACCGCGCCACGCCTCGCACGACAAAAAATACCTGGCCCCGATTAAGACGTCGCTTTCCTCGTTAAAAAAGCACCCGAACTCGAGCAGCGGAAGGTGCGCGGATCGGTCCGGTCGCCGGCCCGACGTCGGCAAACCCCGCCAGTCCCCTCGGCCTCCGCAGCGTCTCTTTCAAGCGACCTCGGTGCATTGGAAACCCCGGCGGAATGCAAGGCTTTTTTTAGCCGGGAGCGCTGTCCGTCATGTCTGGCCTTTACACACACCGCCGCCGACGACACTGTGCGCTAGCGTCTTTGCCTCGGTTTTAACGCAAGAATAAGTTGTACCTATCACGGAAATGTTTTTTTTTACTACCGTATATATTGACCCGTAACAGCAGAGGTGGGTGGAAGTATTTGGGGAAACTGCTGCTCACATATCTGTAAGAGTAAGTGTCCGGACGTAACTGACTATTTGGCCTTCAGAGTGGCCTATAAACAATAGAGTTTTTCCAAATGACATGATCTTTTGCAAAAAAGTCTAATTTGCCATCCTGATCATAAAAGTATGAGAGCCAAAGTCATATTTTGTACGGCGTAACCGTAGCGATGACAGAAACATCCCATGTTATCCTTATGGGAATATCGCTCAAATCACCACATTTTTACGCTTCACACTTTAACGAACTCCTCCTAGGGCGATTGTCAGATCAAACTCATATTTGGGGAAAATCATCTATACAAGCGGGGCATCAAAAGTTATCCATATTTGGATTCTAAGTGCTACAGTCTCTGTGTGGCGGACGCGCAAATATATGTCACAAATGGGAAAACAGCGAAATCTCTAAAATTACCACATTTTTACGCTTCACACTTTAACGAACTCCTCCCAGGGCGAAAGCCCGATCAAGTTGATATTTGGGGAAATCATATACACAAACGGGGCATCAAAAGTTATCCATATTTTGATTTTAAGTGCTACGGCCTCCCGTCCTGCCGGCCTGCCGTGGAGCTGCAAACATACTGTCACAAATGGGAAAAACGCCAAATCCTTGAAATGTTCACATTTACGCTTCACACTAACAAACTCCTCCTAGTGCATTTGGCCCACCGATCTCAAAATCGGTGTACCTCCTCTAGACAAGTGGGGCATCTAAAGTTATTCAAATTTTATGGATAACATTTACGGTCTCTGTGCAGCTGAGCCGCAAACTTTTCGCAGAATTCTGACTATTTGGCCTTCTGAGTGGCCTATAAACACGAGTTTTTCCAAATGACATGAAATTTTGCACACAATTCTCATTTGCCATCCCCAAATTAAAAGTATGGGAGCCAAAGTCATATTTGGTAAAGCGTAGCCGTAGCGATGACAGAAACATCCCATGTTATCCCTATGGGGAAACCGCAAAATCTCTAAAATGACCACATTTTTACACTTCACACTTTAACAAACTCCTCCTAGGGCGATTGACCGATCAAATTGATATTTGGGGAGAATCATCTACACAAGCGGGGCATCAAAAGTTATCCATATTTTGATTTTAAGTACTAGGGTCTCTGTGCGGTAGAGCCGCAAATATATGTCACAAATGGGAAAAACGCCAAATCCTTGAAATGTTCACATTTATGCTTCACACTTTAATGAACTCCTCTGTGGGCAATAGCTCGATCAAGCTCATATTTTGGGAAAATCATCTACACAAGCGGAGCATCAAAAGTTATCCATATTTTTATTCCAAGTGTCACGGTCTCTGTGCGCTGGAGCTGCACATTTGACCGACATTTGTGTTCATTTGCACTGGTTAAGAACAGCATTGAACATGTCCAATGTGTCACTGTCTTAGTTCTTAGACAATGAGGGCGCGTTAGCGCCAACTCTGTAAAATGCAGAGAGCAGAGTCGGAAGGCCGGCGGCCCGGGAGGGCCGTTGGATGCCGCTTGCGGCTTTAATTAGGCCCGAGCCCCAGCAGGGCGGAGGGCCTATTGCTCCCGCAACGCTGCCGAAGGCAGCGTTGCAACTGTTCGACCAAACATGCGGGCGCAGCCCGCATGTTTGGTACCCCGTCGCCCCTGGCAAGTACAGTGAACTAGCCCATGCCGAAGGCATGGATCATGCATACTTACTCCTGCTATGACAGAAATAGTCAACAATTAGTGAATGGGCGTAGCCCATTCACTAATTGTTGACAACAGCAGCGCGAAGCGCTGCATTCCTCCAAAAACCCTCCTGACATCGTCCCGTACGCGAGAATCCATGCCGCAGGCATGGGCCATGCTTGTATCTGCTCAAATCAATGGAAGTCTATGGGGAGTGGGCGGGGCATCCCGACGGAATAGGGAGTGACGAGCGCGTAAGCGCTCGTAATGATGATTCCACCCCATGGCGGCATCGGGAAGGCTTAGAGCTTTCAAACGATGTATAATTTGTTGTTATAGTGAAAACGGCTATATTGTTTTTGCTAAAAATATTATTATTATTATTTTTCTTGTTCTTCTTCAGCGCTTTGATCTCTAATTTGACCCCCTGAACATGCTCAAAAACTCACCAAACTTTGCCCAAAATTCAGAATCGGTGAAAAATTTTATTTTTTCTGGGCCATTTTTTTTTTCGTTAAAAAATGGCGCGACAGCGCCACCGACAAAAGTCAAAATACATTGCGCCTATGGGAGACGTCCCGAGGTCAACTTTGGCGTAAAGCTACGAAATTCGGGACACGCATTCCTCTCGTGAGGATAAACAAAAAAAAACATTGTGGCCACGCCCCCAAACTTACCCTATGGCCGCCATCTTCCTTTGAAAATGAAAACAAGCTGAGTTAGCCATTTTGTTTACGTCAAACTTTGACGAACTCCTCCTAGGGCGTTTTGCCCACCGACTTCAAAATCGGCGTACGTCCTCTGGACAAGTGGGGCATCTAAAGTTATTCAATTTTTTGAGATACCTTTTACGGTCTGTGTGCGGCGCAGCCGCAAAGTTGGACAACTTATTTTGGAATATTGCAGGTCTAAAAATTGCTCCCATTTGATCAAAACCAGTCCGATTAGGACCAAATTTGAATCAGTTGTTAAACTTTCTAGTTTGGACCAGTTTAGGCTGACAAAATTGAAATGGCAGTGATAGCGCCCCCTACAGAGTGACCTTTAAATTAACATTGAAGGTCAAAAATTAGTTTTACCAAAATTGTCTAAACTTTACCCAAAATTCTATTTTGCCGTCCCGATCACAAAAGCCAATCACAAAAATGCCTAAATTTTTACGCCGTAGTCGTAGCGATGACAGAAACCTCCCATGTTATCCCTATGGGAAAACCACAAAATCTCTCAAATTACCACATTTTTATGTTTTACACTTTAACGAAGTCCTCCTAGTGCGTTTTGCCCACCAACCTCAAAATCGGTGTACGTCCTCTAGACAAGTGGTGTATCTAAAGTTATCCAAATTTTAAGGATAACTTTTACGGTCTTTGTGCGACGGAGCCGCAAACGTTTCCCAGAATTCTGACTATTTGGCCTTCAGAGTGGCCTATAAACAATAGAGTTTTTCCAAATGACATGATATTTTGAACAAAATTCTAATTTGCCATCCTGATCATAAAAGTATGAGAGCCAAAGTCATATTTTGTACGGCGTAACCGTAGCGTTGACAGAAACATCCCATGTTATCCTTATGGGAAAATCGTAGAATCGCTCAAATCACCACATTTTTACGCTTCACACTTTAACGAACTCCTCCTAGGGCGATTGTCCGATCAAGTTCATATTTGGAGAATATCATCTACACAAGCGGGGCATCAAAACTTACCCATATTTTGATTCTAAGTGCTACGGTCTCTGTGTGGCGGACCCGCAAATATATGTCAGAAATGGGAAAACAGCGAAATCTCTAAAATCACCACATTTTTACGCTTCACACTTTCACCAACTCCTCCTAGGCCGATTGCCCGATCAAGCTCATATTTGGGGAAATCATCTACACAAATGGGGCATCAAAAGTTATCCATATTTTGATTTTAAGTGGTACGGTCTCTGTGCCGTGGAGCTGCAAATATACTGTCACAAATGGGAAAAACGCCAAATCCTTGAAATGTTCACATTTATGCTTCACACTTTAATGAACTCCTCTGTGGGCAATAGCTCGATCAAGCTCATATTTGGGGAAAATAATCTACACAAGTGGAGCATCAAAAGTTATCCATATTTTTATTCCAAGTGTCACGGTCTCTGTGCGCTGGAGCTGCACATTTGACCGACATTTGTGTTCATTTGCACTGGTTGTCCACATGTCCAATGTGTCGCTGTCTTAGTTCTTAGACAATTGCGTTAGCGCCATCTCAGTAAAATGCAGAGAGCAGAGTCAGAAGGCCGGCGGCCCGCGAGGGCCGTTGGATGCCGCTTGCGGCTTTAATTAGGCCCGAGCCCCAGCAGGGGGAGGGCCTATTGCTCCCGCAACGCTGCCGAAGGCAGCGTTGCAACTGTCTGACCAAACATGCGGGCGCAGCCCGCATGTTTGGTACCCCGTCGCCCCTGGCAAGTACAGTGAACTAGCCCATGCCGAAGGCATGGATCATGCATACTTACTCCTGCTATGACAGAAATAGTCAACAATTAGTGAATGGGCGTAGCCCATTCACTAATTGTTGACAACAGCAGCGCGAAGCGCTGCATTCCTCCAAAAACCCTCCTGGCATCGTCCCGTACGCGAGAATCCATGCCGCAGGCATGGGCCATGCTTGTATCTGCTCAAATCAATGGAAGTCTATGGGGAGTGGGCGGGGCATCCCGACGGAATAGGGAGTGACGAGCGCGTAAGCGCTCGTAATGATGATTCCACCCCATGGCGGCATCGGGAAGGCTTAGAGCTTTCAAACGATGTATCATTTGTTGTTATAGTAAAAACGGCTATATTGTTTTTGCTAAAAATATTATTATTATTATTATTATTTTTCTTGTTCTTCTTCAGCGCTTTGATCTCTAATTTGACCCCCTGAACATGCTCAAAAACTCACCAAACTTTGCCCAAAATTCAGAATCGGCGAAAAATTTTATTTTTTCTGGGCCATTTTTTTTTTCGTTAAAAAATGGCGCGACAGCGCCACCGACAAAAGTCAAAATACATTGCGCCTATGGGAGACGCCCCGAGGTCAACTTTGGCGTAAAGCTACGAAATTCGGGACACGCATTCCTCTCGTGAGGACGAACAAAAAAAATCATTGTGGCCACGCCCCCAGACTTACCCTATGGCCGCCATCTTCCTTTGAAAATGAAAATACGCTGTGTTAGTCATTTTGTTCACGTCAAACTTTGACGAACTCCTCCTAGGGCGTTTTGCCCACCGACTTCAAAATCGGCGGACGTCCTCTGGACAAGTGGGGCATCTAAAGTTATTCAATTTTTTGAGATACCTTTAATGGTCTGTGTGCGGCGCAGCCGCAAAGTTGGACAACTTATTTTGGAATATTGCAGATCTAAAAATTGCTCCCATTTGATCAAAACCAGTCCGATTAGGACCAAATTTGAATCAGTTGTTAAACTTTCTAGTTTGGACCAGTTTAGGCTGACAAAATTGAAATGGCCGCGATAGCGCCCCCTACAGAGTGACCTTTAAATTAACATTGAAGGTCAAAAATTAGTTTTACCAAAATTGTCTAAACTTTACCCAAAATTCTATTTTGCCGTCCCGATCACAAAAGCCAATCACAAAAATGCCTAAATTTTTACGGCGTAGTCGTAGCGATGACAGAAACCTCCCATGTTATCCCTATGGGAAAACCACCAAATCTCTCAAATTACCACATTTTTATGTTTTACACTTCAACGAACTCCTCCTAGTGCGTTTTGCCCACCAACCTCAAAATCGGTGTACGTCCTCTAGACAAGTGGGGCATCTAAAGTTATCCAAATTTTAAGGATAACTTTTACGGTCTCTGTGCGACGGAGCCGCAAACGTTTCCCAGAATTCTGACTATTTGGCCTTCAGAGTGGCCTATAAACAATAGAGTTTTTCCAAATGACATGACATTTTGCACTAAATTCTAATTTGCCATCCTGATCATACAAGTATGAGAGCCAAAGTCATATTTTGTACGGCGTAACCGTAGCGTTGACAGAAACATCCCATGTTATCCTTATGGGAAAATCGTAGAATCGCTCAAATCACCACATTTTTACACTTCACACTTTAACAAACTCCTCCTAGGGCGATTGTCCGATCAAGCTCATATTTGGGGAAAATCATCTACACAAGCGGGGCATCAAAAGTTATCCATATTTTGATTCTAAGTGCTACGGTCTCTGTGTGGCGGACCCGCAAATATATGTCAGAAATGGGAAAACAGCGAAATCTCTAAAATGACCACATTTTCACGCTTCACACTTTCACCAACTCCTCCTAGGCCGATTGCCCGATCAAGCTCATATTTGGGGAAATCATCTACACAAATGGGGCATCAAAAGTTATCCATATTTTGATTTTAAGTGCTACGGTCTCTGTGCCGTGGAGCTGCAAATATACTGTCACAAATGGGAAAAACGCCAAATCCTTGAAATGTTCACATTTATGCTTCACACTTTAATGAACTCCTCTGTGGGCAATAGCTCGATCAAGCTCATATTTGGGAAAAATAATCTACACAAGCGGAGCATCAAAAGTTATCCATATTTTTATTCCAAGTGTCACGGTCTCTGTACGCTGGAGCTGCATATTTGACCGACATTTGTGTTCATTTGCACTGGTTGTCCACATGTCCAATGTGTCGCTGTCTTAGTTCTTAGATAATTGCGTTAGCGCCAACTCTGTAAAATGCAGAGAGCAGAGTCGGAAGGCCGGCGGCCCGCGAGGGCCGTTGGATGCCGCTTGCGGCTTTAATTTTTCTTGTTCTTCTTCAGCGCTTTGAACTCTAATTTGACCCCCTGAACATGCTCAAAAACTCACCAAACTTTGCCCAAAATTCAGAATCGGCGAAAAATTTGATTTTTTCTGGGCCATTTTTTTTTTCGTAAAAAAATGGCGCAACAGCGCCACCGACAAAAGTCAAAATACATTGCGCCTATGGGTGACGCCCCGAGGTCAACTTTGGCGTAAAGCTACGATATTCGGGACACGCATTCCTCTCGTGAGGACAAAAAAAAAATATTATTGTGGCCACGCCCCCAGACTTACCCTATGGCCGCCATCTTCCTTTGAAAATGAAAACAAGCTGAGTTAGCCATTTTGTTTACGTCAAACTTTGACGAACTCCTCCTAGGGCGTTTTGCCCACCGACTTCAAAATCGGCGGACGTCCTCTGGACAAGTGGGGCATCTAAAGTTATCCAATTTTTTGAGATGCCTTTTACGGTCTGTGTGCGGCGCAGCCGCAAAGTTGGACAACTTATTTTGGAATATTGTAGATCTAAAAATTGCTCCCATTTGATCAAAACCAGTCCGATTAGGACCAAATTTGAATCAGTTGTTAAACTTTCTAGTTTGGACCAGTTTAGGCTGACAAAATTGAAATGGCCGCGATAGCGCCCCCTACAGAGTGACCTTTAAATTAACATTGAAGGTCAAAAATTTGTTTTACCAAAATTGTCTAAACTTTACCCAAAATTCTATTTTGCCGTCCCGATCACAAAAGCCAATCACAAAAATGCCAACATTTTTACGGCGTAGTCGTAGCGATGACAGAAACCTCCCATGTTATCCCTATGGGAAAACCACAAAATCTCTCAAATTACCACATTTTTATGTTTTACACTTTAACGAACCCCTCCTAGTGCGTTTTGCCCACCAACCTCAAAATCGGTGTACGTCCTCTAGACAAGTGGTGCATCTAAAGTTATCCAAATTTTAAGGATAACTTTTACGGTCTCTGTGCGACGGAGCCGCAAACGTTTCCCAGAATTCTGACTATTTGGCCTTCAGAGTGGCCTATAAACAATAGAGTTTTTTCCAAATGACATGACATTTTGCACTAAATTCTAATTTGCCATCCTGATCATACAAGTATGAGAGCCAAAGTCATATTTTGTACGGCGTAACCGTAGCGATGACAGAAACATCCCATGTTATCCTTATGGGAAAATCGCAAAATCGCTCAAATCACCACATTTTTACGCTTCACACTTTGACAAACTCCTCCTAGGGCGATTGTCCGATCAAACTCATATTTGGGGAAAATCATCTGCACAAACGGGGCATCAAAAGTTATCCATATTTTGATTTTAAGTGCTACGGTCTCTGTGCCGTGGAGCTGCAAATATACTGTCACAAATGGGAAAAACGCCAAATCCTTGAAATGTTCACATTTACGCTTCACACTTTAACAAACTCCTCCTAGTGCGTTTGGCCCACCAATCTCAAAATCGGTGTACCTCCTCTAGACAAGTGGGGCATCTAAAGTTATTCAAATTTTATGGATAACATTTACGGTCTCTGTGCAGCTGAGCCGCAAACTTTTCGCAGAATTTGGACTATTTGGCCTTCAGAGTGGCCTATAAGCAAGAGTTTTTCCAAATGACATGATATTTTGCACACAATTCTCATTTGCCATCCCCAAAATAAAAGTATGGGAGCCAAAGTCATATTTGGTAAAGCGTAGCCGTAGCGATGACAGAAACATCCCATGTTATCCCTATGGGGAAACCGCAAAATCTCTAAAATGACACATTTTTACGCTTCACACTTTAACAAACTCCTCCTAGGGCGAATACCCGATCAAGTTCATATTTGGGGAGAATCATCTACACAAGCGGGGCATCAAAAGTTATCCATATTTTGATTTTAAGTACTAGGGTCTCTGTGCGGTAGAGCCGCAAATATATGTCACAAATGGGAAAAACGCCAAATCCTTGAAATGTTCACATTTATGCTTCACACTTTAATGAACTCCTCTGTGGGCAATAGCTCGATCAAGCTCATATTTTGGGAAAATCATCTACACAAGCGGAGCATCAAAAGTTATCCATATTTTTATTCCAAGTGTCACGGTCTCATTCGACCCACATTTGTGTTCATTTGCACTGGTTAAGCACAGCATTGAACATGTACAATGTGTCGCTGTCTTAGTTCTTAGACAATTACGTTAGCGCCAACTCTGTAAAATGCAGAGAGCAGAGTCGGAAGGCCGGCGGCCCGCGAGGGCCGTTGGATGCCGCTTGCGGCTTTAATTCTTCTTCTTCTTCTTCTTCTTCTTCTTCTTCTCGGGACCAACCCTCCTATTTTTCACCCAGTGAACATTGACGAAAAGTCACAAAAATTTGCACACCTCTAAAAATCCTTTTCTAAAATAAAAAAATTGGCGCGTAAGCGCCCCAAATGTACCAAAAATGCATTGAGAGATGGGAAATGACCCCAAAAAAATCTGATCGTAGAATCATGAAATTTGGCGCAGAGGTAGATGGTGACAAGAGAAGTAAAAAATATGATTACGGCAACGACGTCCGCCCAACCAAATGTCGGCCATATTGCTTCAAAAATGGCTAAACATGACTTCGGAGTTTTTCCAAACGTCGTACTTTTACGAACTCCTCCCAGGGCGTTGGCCCTAAAAAGCTGAAATTTGGTGAAAATGCTACTGAGGAGTGGGACATCAAAAGTTATCCAAATTACATTGATACCTGTCACGGTCTCTGTGCGGCGAAGCCGCAAACTGTAGCAAGAATTTCAGAAATCTCCCAAATTTTACATTTCTGCCATTTGCGCAGATAAAGTCCGAATTGCGTCAAATTAGAATCAGTTGTTAAACTCTTTGCCCTAAACCTACTTGAAGTGAAATAAATTAATTTGGCGCCACAGCGCGCCCTACAGATTTTATATGGAGGTTAAATGTTTAGTTTTGCGAAATTATATGAAATTTGACACACAACTCAATTTTAGAATCCCCATCAAAAAAGTCAATGAGACCCATGTCATAATTGTTATGGCGTTGCCGTAACGATGACCGAAACCTTCCATGTTATTCCAATGGGGAAATCGCCAGAACATGTTTACACTTTATACTTTCACCAACTCCTCCCAGGGCGTCAGCCCTATTAACCTGAAATTTGGTGAGACTCATCTTCAGGGGTGGACCATCAAAAGTTATCCACATTTTTATTCAAAGAGTCACGGTGTCTGTGCGGCAAAGCCGCACATTTTGCCAAGAATTCAAAATAAAATTGCTTTTTGATGCTAAAACAAAGGGGAGAAGATGTGACAGCGTCACAGATTCAGCAGTAGATGTAATAAAAGGACAATTGGGGCGCTTTAGCGCCCCCTCCTCTTGCGGCGTGGCGGCGGTGTGGCGACGGCGTGGCGACGGCGTGGCGAGGGCCGATCATTGCCGCTTGCGGCTATATTTATTATTATTATTTGCGCGCTTTTCCTTTTGAACAGTGACATTTCAGAGCTCTTCGCGTGTCACTCTGAGTCTGTGACGTTAAAATAATCGCAGCTGAGCGCAGGCAGGGATGTGGGCGGGGACAGGGGGTAGGTGAAAACTTGACTTTTCCGAGTCGCAGGACAATACAGGATTAACATGCAGGAATCAATCAAAAATACAACTTTGAGTAAACTAATGATGAGGAAACACTGTTCAAACAGGTTTACCAATGAATTGCAAGTAATCCTTTATTGAGGTGAAACTATTGGTAATCTAGTAATTGAATAAGTGTTGTCTGGACAAAAAACGGGCTGAGAAAAAGAGGTTTTATGACAATATAATTACTTCAAAAAGACATAGGAAGCATGTACAGTTGATGATTCGACTCTAGGTACAGTTACTATTTGTACCAGTACTTTCTTACAACTCGGTAGTATTCGTATAAGAAGTACTTGATAGTTGCAATAGTTGCCGTAGCCGCACAGTTTGAGCTGCATCACAAGTAGTAGACAGTACGCAGTGGTAGTAGTCATTTCGTAGTAAATTAGTACAGATTTTATGTCTAATATTTTGGCTACATTTTGAGTACGCTTGACTACTGCAGTTTTTTTTTCTTCCCCCAAACAGAAGATCGCACTGTATTTCTTCCCAGCCAAGTTTAAGGAAAAAGTGACCCGGCAGTTTACGGAGTGAGAGCCACGCCTTTCCCCCGCCAATTTTTAGAGTGAAAAAGCCCTTCCCTTCCTGAAGCGATGTCACAAACTAAACCGATGTAAACGATGTGGGAAATACACACAGTTTGACGATTGGATTGAAAGGCCGCGCAACGTGTCAATAAACCTGTTTTAGGCTCTCGTAGCAGCGCCGCGGGCTAGCTTAGAATTACTATTATTATCATTACCGTATTTGATCGAGGATTTGGCAGCATCAATGTCGAGAAAAGTATTTTAGAATGCCCTTATTTTACAGATTAAAAAATGAAAGCGATATTGTTTCGACGCCCTCGATCTTGAGCTGGAGAAAAGGGCAAGACAATGCTGTACAATTTAAACCACGCAGTTTCCTCCACAAACGCCAAATGCTTGTGTCTGATCGTAAGGATAAGCGACAAAATCTCGTTTTTAGAGCTCCACGAAGTTTAGCAGTTCACGTTTCAGAAATCGAACATTTCTGTTCGAAATCGAACAGAAATGACAAACATCCGTTACATCGACCCGTCAATACGGAGCTATTTTCGGACAGTTTTACACCCGCTTTGCACCCGTTTCTGCTCACCTGGTAGATGAGCACTTTGAAGTTGCGCCTCTTCAGCAGCTCGCTCTCGTTGCTCTCCAGCCTCTTGATCTGCCCCGCCTGCTTCTCCAGGCTGTTCCGCACCGTCTTCACGTTGACGCTCACCTTCCGCACCTTGCCGAGCATCTTGTTGACGGTGCCGCTGGTGCCCAGGTGGCACTTGGACAGTTTGGCCAGCTCCCCCTGGATGGTGGAGACCGACTTCTCCATGGTCTCCTGCCGCGCCTCCAGCCCGTTCTGGGTCTGCTGGATTTGGTCCACCACGCCGATGATCTTGTCCAGGAGGGAAAGGACCATTTGGCCGTTCATCTGGGCCTCGCTCTTGGCGCCGTCCTCGCGCTGCAGAGTCGAGTCCTTGGACTGCTGTCCCGGGCGGTCGTCCACGGCCGGCCCGGTCGCAGCCGCCATCAGCGCCACATCGTCACCGTCATCGTCGCGGTCATCGAAGGTCAAATCCTCCACGTTCTTCACACCTGCGTCCGCCATGTTTCAATAAGCCTGCGACAAAACCAATAAATACAAATTAAAGGAGAGATATAAGGCAATCTTTATGCACTATTAGACATGTTCTAACGGCATCCCTTTATCATTATTGTACCCGCAGTTGAGTTTAGATTGATTCCTATTATACTATTATATACCACTGGAAGGTTGAATCTTAAAAAATCCCGAAATAGAGGTTTAAGATTCAACTTTCCATTCAACCTTATTTGTTGAGAAAAGTTGAAAAATCTGTAGAAAATTACAGGAAGTGACATCACACCAGGCACACTCACATCAGTCAAGGTTTATGCACAATTTATACAGCATAAATAACTTTTTTGACTCTCTAAACATTAAATTTAACAAAAATAAAGGTGCTTTCCTATATTTCTATTTTTTATATATAAAATAGTGACATTAGGTGAGATTTGGCCCAGTAGATGCTGGGTAATTTCCTAGTGTGACGTCATAATTTACAAACAGGAAGTGAAATGATAAACCTTAAAAAGTTTGCAATTCTGGGATAAAATGTGTACAATTTATAGCAACATTTAAAATACTGCGTTTTAGTTCAACCTGTCGTAGGCACTTTGAATACAAGAGCCAAAGGGAAAGTAAATGTATGAACTATCTCATTAAACATGTACTTTTACGGTAAAAAATAAAAGTATTTCCGAAAGATTTTCCGAAAACTATTAAAGTGTCAAAAGTAGAAACATTGCATACAGATGCAATACTGTTACTTTCTACTACTGATAGTTCGGAAAATGTTTGTTTTCACCTGCCCCCTGTCCCCGCCCACATCCCTATAACAACTAAAAAAAACAATAACTATTCTATTGGAAGTGACTGGGCCTGTTTTTATTATTGAGCATAAGAGATCAGTTTACAAAGATGTAAAACAACGGTCTACTTACAGTTTGCTAAGTACTAGAACAAAAAAAAACACATCTAAAACTTGCGGCAAAGTCTATGATAAACAGCACAAAATAATAAAAAAAATAAACTTAAATTGAGCCAAGATTAAGTTTTTGTGATTTTTTTAAAAATCTGTTTCCCTTTAACTATTTTAAAAGCAAGATTCAACGTCTTATTTTTAGTGCTGCTCTTGAAATATCTTAAAACAAGTCAAACAATATCAAATGTTGTCCTTTTTTTGCACTTTATTCAAACAAATGACCTTAAAACATCTGATTGAAACATCGAAACAAACCATAGACAATCTATTAACCCAGTATGGACGACCCAGAAGAGCTCAAAACGATGTAAATATTCAAAATGCGAGTCATTCTGAGTGTGTGTTTTGTGGCGCTACTCACTGCCTGAGTCGCGGGATGCCAGCCAGCCGAGGGGAGTGGGGCCTCTCACAGCTGAAGCGCAAATGTGCCCTGACTCGAATGCCTGTGCGCTCTGTGGAAACGCACCGACAGCTCTGCCTTTCCATCCGCCGAGCCAGAGGAGCCACGGCCCTGCCCACTGCCCCGCCCCTCCACTCTGCCCACTGCCCCGCCCCTAAACTCTGCCCAGTGCCCGCCCCTCCACTCTGCCCAATGCCCGCCCCTCCAGTCTGCAAAGAGAGGGAGAGGGGAGAGAGAGAGAGCGAGAGAGATGAGAGCAGAGGGAAGCGAGGGGAGAAAGAGCGAGAGAGATGAGAGCAGAGGGAAGAGAAGGGGGGAGAGAGAAAGAGCGAGAGAGATGAGAGCAGAGGGAAGAGAAGGGGGGAGAGAGAGAGAGCGAGAGAGATGAGAGCAGAGGGAAGAGAAGGGGGGAGAGAGAGAGCGAGAGGTGAGAGCAGAGGGAAGAGAAGGGGGGAGAGAGAGAGCGAGAGGTGAGAGCAGAGGGAAGAGAGGAGAGAGAAAGAGCGAGAGAAGTGAGAGCAGAGGGAAGAGAGGGGAGAGAGAGACGGCCCTGCCCACTGCCCACCACTCCACTCTGCAAAGAGAGGGAGAGGGGGAGAGACATTGACTTTACACTCACATTTATTGACAGCTCATTTGAAAAACACACAAAACCAAGTCAAACATCATCAGTTTTATAGATGTTTTCACATCTATAAAAGTAAAAGCAGCTCTGCCTTCCTCACTGCACACAGCGTCCTCCTCACTGTCCTGTCCTCACCGTCCTGTCCTCACTGTCCACACACTCCTCTAGCGCCCCCATCAGGGTGCTGTACACATGTTCAAATCTAAGTCTGTCACATGACCTCAAAATCTCAGGTTTTAACGCCCTCGTCTGTTCATCCGCTGGTAAATTACGAGCTCTTTAAGTAGTGTTCTTCATTACTCAATTAAAAACTGAAAAAATATTGAATTTGCTTTTTTAATGTTGGCCGTGGCGTGCGGTCAAATAGCCCAGCAGTTTCAGCAAAATAGACACTTTGTTTAAATGTCGGTGTAATCCCTCATTCGTCCAGGCGTGTTCCATAGTAGAAAAAGCTTCAGTTGTAGTCATCTGGACTCAGTTAGAAAAATAGACGTTTCGACTCTCATCCAAGAGTCATTGTCAATAAAAGAATTTAGGTCGAAAACTCCGATATTTATACTATTCTGTGGTAAGTCCAGCCCATTTGGCGGAGCCTTCCTGAAGTAGAAAGAGTTGTTTGTTTCAACAGAAACTCCCCCCTTGTATATACCGAGCTAGCCTATTCAGAATTTGAATGGCCTATTAGAATCCTCTTTGTCTTTGTGAGACACTGGCTCAACCACCCTGAGGACCTGATTAGCATCTAAATGTCCTGGTCCTGGTCTTCTACCTTTCCAGGGGTTCAGTATACCATTATAGATACCAGGAAGATTGAATCTTAGCCCTCCATTCCGGTTTAAAGAAGGTCTTTCTTTTTTTAACAAAAATAGCTTCCTTAACTCCTCTTTCAAACCATCTTTTCTCCCTGCTTAAAATCTTCACCTCACCGTCTTCAAACGAGTGATTAGAGGCTTCAAGATGGAGACTCTTGGATGAGAGTCGAAACGTCTATTTTTCTAACTGAGTCCAGATGACTACAACTGAAACTTTGTTTAAATGTTACTGAAACAAAAAGAGAATGACATGAGTAACTTAGCCTTGACACGCCTTTGGCTTTAGATAAAATAACTCCATGAAAGCTCTAGGTCAAACTGAAGCCTCACTCCAACTCCGACACAGGTCATTCTGTTGAAACTTTCCCTTTGGAACGTCTTCAGCCAGATTTGGTTTAAAATGTTTGTAGCATTTAGCATAGAGCTAGCATAGCTTGCTTCGTGCAGGGTCTAAAGAGTTTTGCACAAAGGACGTGAAGCCCGAGTTCTCAGTAGAAAACTTTATTAACAGCAACATGTGTTGAGGCACTTGGAGGGACAGAACAGAACAGTTACACTTTTGATCTGAGCAGCAAAAAACATCTCACTTATGAAAACATCACCAACTTATGAAAACAGTTTAAATTTGATTCAAACTCAGAAGGTGAAGACGTGTGTAATGTTTAAACAAGTTAGATTAGGTTTAACAGAGCAAATAAATCACAAAGACATTTCAATAGACACTTAAAAAGACCATTTGAAAGACTCATTCAGTCTTTTTACATATCATTTGGATTTCCCATCTGTTCATTTCCATTTGGAGCCTGGAGAAGTGCGTAGTGTCGGCTCAATTCTGGAGAAAACCCTTAAAAAACAAAAAACAGAGATGGACAAAACAATAGAACACGTTTAAGGCTGAACGAACCGGACCGACTCCCACTTTACATCATCATGACTAGATCCAAAATGAATCAAAGAGTTATAAAGCGAGGAAGGAAGGAATGACCATATAAGGAGCTTGAACACAATGAATAAATGACGTTTGGCACGAGAGGAACTTTAGGCACGGCAGCTTTACATTCAGTTTGACAGAGACAAAGACTCGTTTATGAACAGCTCTAAACTCCAGACGTTGTGTTTGGTGAAGCGTTCAAATGAAATAAGGAGTTAAAGCGGGTTAAAAAGGCTGAACAATGCAAATGAGTCTTTGTAAAAAATATCTCCCATTGAACTTATGAGTTAAGTGTTGGAGTGATTTATGCTTTAAGGCCGTTTCAACATAAATGACGATACATCCTCGCCTCCTTTTTCTCTTGTATCCATGAAAAATAAAGGTATTTTTCAGTTTCCTTTAAAGGATTTGACTGTATTTGAAGTGAGTTACTCTGCATTACAGAGGGAGATGTGACTGGGTTTGGCAGTTTATGTACATTTAACTAGAGCTGCAACTCTTTCACTGCTTTGTTCATATGTTTAGGTCTTAATCGTCATTTGTTTTTCTTTTTTCCTCGATGAAGTTTATTTGTGTTCACTCCTCTGGCCCCTCCTTCCTTCCTCACAATGTGAACCTCTCCACTCTTCTGTTGTAGTTCAAACTAAACGAGTTTGTGTGCGTCCGAGTGTGTGTCCGGGTGCGTGTTCAGGTGGACATCCAAGTGTGTGTTCAAGTGTGTGTCCAGGTGTACGTCAAGGTGTGTGTCCAGGTGTATGTCCGGGTGTGTGTTCAAGTGTGTGTCCAGGTGAGTGTCATCGGGAGGAGCTGCGTTCTTTGCTCACGCAGTCATCCTGGAGGCAGCTGTCTCCGTTGGCTGTGGAGCTGCAGGTTCGTCTCTTTTTCCTTCGGTGAGACGTGGACTCGTTTTCTGAGCCGGATCCGCCCTGAAGAAACACACCAGAACACGACAGGCTGAGGAAACGGGCTCAATTCTGTGTGTGTGTGTGTGTGTGTGTGCGCGTGTTCAAACTCACGTCCGAGTCTGAGTCTGAAGATGAGGAGGATGAGGACGAGTCGCTGGAGCTGTCGGAGGCAATTCCTGTCGACTCCTGAAGATCTACTCGGTCTGCCAGAGTCGCCAGGTCCGGACGCTCCTGTTTCAGGATCCTAAAAGAGACCAAGAACAAGGACTGAAACCAGGACTGACCCAGAGACCAGGAACCAGGACTAAAGCAGGACTAAACACACTTCAAGCAGCAGCGTTTACACACAGGCAGTTCCAACAGGATGCCTGAGCTCCAGAGAAGTACGAGGTTTACATTTGAAGCACAGACAGACAGTGTTTCTGAACCTGGGCTCCTTCAAACGATGCCTCAGGATTGAGCAGTGCTGATGTTAAGTGCACAAATACAACAGATTCATTCAAAATCAGTTTATTAGGTTTATTGCCATTTTCAGTGAATAAAAACAAGATTCACAGACTATGAGCTTTCTTCAGTGATAAGGTGCAACATGAAACAACAATTATAATAGCAAAATATAGCCGCAAGCGGCAATGATCGGCCCTCGCCACGCCGCCGCCACGCCGCAAGAGGAGGGGGCGCTAACGCGCCCCAATTGTCCTTTTATTACGCCTACTGCTGAATCTGTGACGCTGTCACATCTTCTCCCCTTTGTTTTACCATCAAAAAGCAATTTTATTTTGAATTCTTGGCAAAATGTGCAGCTTTGCCGCACAGACACCGTGACTCTTTGAATAAAAATGTGAATAACTTTTGACGGTTCACCCCTGAAGATGAGTCTCACCAAATTTCAGGTTAATAGGGCTGACGCCCTGTGAGGAGTTGGTGAAAGTCTAAAGTGTAAACATGTTCTGGCGATTTCCCCATTGGAATAACATGGGAGGTTTTGGTCATCGCTACGGCAAAACCATAACAATTATGACATGGGTCTCATTGACTTTTTTGATGGGGATGCTAAAATTGAGTTGTGTGTCACATTTCATAAAATTTCGCAAAACTAAACATTTAACCTCCATATAAAATCTGTAGGGGGCGCTGTGGTGCCAAATTAATTTATTTCACTTCAAGTACGTTTAGCGCAAAGAGTTTAACAACTGATTCTAATTTGACGCAATTCGGACTTTATCTGCGCAAACAGCAGAAATGTTAAATTTGGGAGATTTCTGAAATTCTAGCTAAAGTTTGCGGCTTCGCCGCACAGAGACCGTGACAGGTATCAATGTAATTTGAATAACTTTTGATGTCCCACTCCTCAGTAGCATTTTCACCAAATTTCAGCTTTTTAGAGCCAACGCCCTGGGAGGAGTTCGTAAAAGTACGACGTTTGGAAAAACTCCGAAGTCATGTTTAGCCATTTTTGAAGCAATATGGCCGACATTTGGTTGGGCGGACGTCGTTGCCGTAATCATATTTTTTACTTCTCTTGTCACCATCTACCTCTGTGCCAAATTTCATGATACTACGATCCGATTTTTTTTGGGTCATTTCCTATCTCTCAATGCATTTTTGGTACATTTGGGGGCGCTGACGCGCCATTTTTTTAATTTTAGAAAAGGGAAATAGCCAGAATGTAGAGAGGCACGATTTTTAGAGGTGTGCAATTTTTTGTGACTTTTCGTCAATGTTCACTGGGTGAAAAATAGGGGGGTTGGTCCCGAGAAGGAAGAAAGAAAGAAAGAAAGAATAATATTCCGATGCGGGTGTGGGTCCCTGGTCACTGACGGGTACTTTCGTTAATTTTGAGTGGGCTCCGCCCACTTTGTGTTTTTGGCCCTCTATACAGTAATAATGTTGAATTTTTGCATTACATGCTTATATGCATGGAACATGCAAGAGATGGGGAACATATTCGTGAGCTACTTAGGGCAAATGAGTGCTTTATATGGGGATGACGATGTAAAGTGCTCGTTTAGTGCGCACTTTTGCACGGGCTTCGCCCGTTTACAACGGTAATGTTCCATTTTCCTACTACTAATTAGTATGCACGGGGTGTGCGTGAGTGAAGGAGTGCGTTATTGAGTGTTTGGAAGTGGGCGAGCGCTTTGCGCTCGATTTCGTGCACACTACGTGCGCACTTTCGCAGCCGTGCTTCGCACGGCCTTACGAGATTAATAGGCCTCTCGCCAGCTTGTGGCGCTCGGGCCTAAATATACAAATAAAATAATAAGGCAAGACTAATAACTAAATACTTTGACTGAAAATATACACACAATTAACAGTTTAGTCATAAAACTAGCAGGACAAGTTGTTGATAGGATTAAATGACAGTGTTTAGGAAGTGTCCATGAGTCCAACAGCAAAGGGGAAGAAACTGTTCTTGTGGCGGGAGGTTCTGGTCCAGATGGACAGTAGCCTCCTGCCTGAGAGAGGAGTGGCCTCCTGCCTGAGAGGAGTGGCCTCCTGCCTGAGAGGAGTGGCCTCCTGCCTGAGAGGAGTGGCCTCCTGCCTGAGAGAGGAGTGGCCTCCTGCCTGAGAGAGGAGTGGCCTCCTGCCTGAGAGAGGAGTGGCCTCCTGCCTGAGAGATTTCTTCTATCTTCACTGCCTTTCCAAAAAAATAAAATAAAGTCAACGCTGAAAAAATGGTCACAAGCGGCAATATTTGGTAGCAGCAGCTTTAGCTTTGATTACAGCACATTCCCAGATCTTCAGCGTGTCATTGTTCCTCACACAGATCTTCAGCGTGTCATTGTTCCTCACACAGATCTTCAGCGTGTCATTGTTCCTCCCACAGACCTTCAGCGTGTCATAGTTCCTCACACGGATCTTCAGCGTGTCATTGTTCCTCACACAGATATTCAGCGTGTCATTGTTTGCGTGTCATTGTTCCCAACACAGATCTTCAGCGTGTCATTGTTCCTCCCACGGATCTTCAGCGTGTCATTGTTCCTCCCACGGATCTTCAGCGTGTCATTGTTCCTCCCACGGATCTTCAGCGTGTCATTGTTACTCACACAGATCTTCAGCGTGTCATTGTTCCTCCCGCCGATCTTCAGCGTGTCATTGTTCCTCCCGCGGATCTTCAGCGTGTCATTGTTCCTCCCGCGGATCTTCAGCGTGTCATTGTTCCTCCCGCGGATCTTCAGCGTGTCATTGTTCCTCCCGCGGATCTTCAGCGCGTCATTGTTCCTCCCGCGGATCTTCAGCGCGTCATTGTTCCTCCCGCGGATCTTCAGCGCGTCATTGTTCCTCCCGCGGATCTTCAGCGCGTCATTGTTCCTCACGCAGATCTTCAGCGTGTCATTGTTCCTCACACAGATCTTCAGCGTGTCATTCTTCCTCCCGCAGATCTTTAGCGTGTCATTGTTCCTCCCACAGACCTTCAGCGTGTCATTGTTCCTCACACGGATCTTCAGCGTGTCATTGTTCCTCACACGGATCTTAAGCGTGTCATTGTTCCTCACACGGATCTTCAGCGTGTCATTGTTCCTCACACGGATCTTCAGCTTGTCATTGTTCCTCACACAGATATTCAGCGTGTCATTGTTTGCGTGTCATTGTTCCCAACACAGATCTTCAGCGTGTCATTGTTCCTCACACGGATTTTCAGCGTGTCATTGTTCCTCCCGCGGATCTTCAGCGTGTCATTGTTCCTCCCGCGGATCTTCAGCGTGTCATTGTTCCTCCCGCGGACCTTCAGCGTGTCATTGTTCCTCACGCGGATCTTCAGCGTGTCATTGTTCCTCACACGGATCTTCAGCGTGTCATTGTTCCTCACACGGATCTTCAGCGTGTCATTGTTTGCGTGTCATTGTTCCTCACACAGATATTCAGCGTGTCATTGTTTGCGTGTCATTGTTCCCAACACGGATCTTCAGCGTGTCATTGTTCCTCCCGCGGATCTTCAGCGTGTCATTGTTCCTCCCGCGGATCTTCAGCGTGTCATTGTTCCTCCCGCGGATCTTCAGCGTGTCATTGTTCCTCCCGCAGATCTTCAGCGTGTCATTGTTCCTCCCGCGGATCTTCAGCGTGTCATTGTTCCTCCCGCGGATCTTCAGCGTGTCATTGTTCCTCACACAGATATTCAGCGTGTCATTGTTCCTCACACAGATATTCAACGTGTCATTGTTTGCGTGTCATTGTTCCCAACACAGATCTTCAGCGTGTCATTGTTCCTCCCGCCGATCTTCAGCGTGTCATTGTTCCTCCCGCCGATCTTCAGCGTGTCATTGTTCCTCCCGCCGATCTTCAGCGTGTCATTGTTCCTCCCGCCGATCTTCAGCGTGTCATTGTTCCTCCCGCCGATCTTCAGCGTGTCATTGTTCCTCCCGCCGATCTTCAGCGTGTCATTGTTCCTCCCGCGGATCTTCAGCGTTTCATTGTTCCTCCCGCAGATATTCAGCGTGTCATTGTTTGCGTGTCATTGTTCCCAACACAGATCTTCAGCGTGTCATTGTTCCTCACACAGATCTTCAGCGTGTCATTGTTCCTCACACAGATCTTCAGCTTGTCATTGTTCCTCACACAGATATTCAGCGTGTCATTGTTTGCGTGTCATTGTTCCCAACACAGATCTTCAGCGTGTCATTGTTCCTCACACAGATATTCAGCGTGTCATTGTTTGCGTGTCATTGTTCCCAACACAGATCTTCAGCGTGTCATTGTTCCTCCCGCAGATCTTCAGCGTGTCATTGTTCCTCACACGGATATTCAGCGTGTCATTGTTTGCGTGTCATTGTTCCTCACACAGATATTCAGCGTGGCATTGTTTGCGTGTCATTGTTCCCAACACGGATCTTCAGCGTGTCATTGTTCCTCCCGCGGATCTTCAGCGTGTCATTGTTCCTCCCGCGGATCTTCAGCGCGTCATTGTTCCTCCCGCGGATCTTCAGCGCGTCATTGTTCCTCCCGCGGATCTTCAGCGCGTCATTGTTCCTCACGCAGATCTTCAGCGTGTCATTGTTCCTCACACAGATCTTCAGCGTGTCATTCTTCCTCCCGCAGATCTTTAGCGTGTCATTGTTCCTCCCACAGACCTTCAGCGTGTCATTGTTCCTCACACGGATCTTCAGCGTGTCATTGTTCCTCACACGGATCTTAAGCGTGTCATTGTTCCTCACACGGATCTTCAGCGTGTCATTGTTCCTCACACGGATCTTCAGCTTGTCATTGTTCCTCACACAGATATTCAGCGTGTCATTGTTTGCGTGTCATTGTTCCCAACACAGATCTTCAGCGTGTCATTGTTCCTCACACGGATCTTCAGCGTGTCATTGTTCCTCCCGCGGATCTTCAGCGTGTCATTGTTCCTCCCGCGGATCTTCAGCGTGTCATTGTTCCTCCCGCGGACCTTCAGCGTGTCATTGTTCCTCACGCGGATCTTCAGCGTGTCATTGTTCCTCACACGGATCTTCAGCGTGTCATTGTTCCTCACACGGATATTCAGCGTGTCATTGTTTGCGTGTCATTGTTCCTCACACAGATATTCAGCGTGTCATTGTTTGCGTGTCATTGTTCCCAACACGGATCTTCAGCGTGTCATTGTTCCTCCCGCGGATCTTCAGCGTGTCATTGTTCCTCCCGCGGATCTTCAGCGTGTCATTGTTCCTCCCGCGGATCTTCAGCGTGTCATTGTTCCTCCCGCGGATCTTCAGCGTGTCATTGTTCCTCACACAGATATTCAGCGTGTCATTGTTCCTCACACAGATATTCAGCGTGTCATTGTTTGCGTGTCATTGTTCCCAACACAGATCTTCAGCGTGTCATTGTTCCTCCCGCCGATCTTCAGCGTGTCATTGTTCCTCCCGCCGATCTTCAGCGTGTCATTGTTCCTCCCGCGGATCTTCAGCGTGTCATTGTTCCTCCCGCGGATCTTCAGCGTGTCATTGTTCCTCCCGCAGATCTTCAGCGTGTCATTGTTCCTCACACGGATCTTCAGCGTGTCATTGTTCCTCCTACAGACCTTCAGCGTGTCATTGTTCCTCACACGGATCTTCAGCGTGTCATTGTTCCTCACACGGATCTTCAGCGTGTCATTGTTCCTCACACGGATCTTCAGCGTGTCATTGTTCCTCACACAGATCTTCAGCGTGTCATTGTTCCTCACACAGATCTTCAGCTTGTCATTGTTCCTCACACAGATATTCAGCGTGTCATTGTTTGCGTGTCATTGTTCCCAACACAGATCTTCAGCGTGTCATTGTTCCTCACACAGATATTCAGCGTGTCATTGTTTGCGTGTCATTGTTCCCAACACAGATCTTCAGCGTGTCATTGTTCCTCCCGCAGATCTTCAGCGTGTCATTGTTCCTCACACGGATATTCAGCGTGTCATTGTTTGCGTGTCATTGTTCCTCACACAGATATTCAGCGTGGCATTGTTTGCGTGTCATTGTTCCCAACACGGATCTTCAGCGTGTCATTGTTCCTCCCGCGGATCTTCAGCGTGTCATTGTTCCTCCCGCGGATCTTCAGCGTGTCATTGTTCCTCCCGCGGATCTTCAGCGTGTCATTGTTCCTCCCGCGGATCTTCAGCGTGTCATTGTTCCTCCCGCGGATCTTCAGCGTGTCATTGTTCCTCCCGCGGATCTTCAGCGTGTCATTGTTCCTCACACAGATATTCAGCGTGTCATTGTTCCTCACACAGATATTCAACGTGTCATTGTTTGCGTGTCATTGTTCCCAACACAGATCTTCAGCGTGTCATTGTTCCTCCCGCCGATCTTCAGCGTGTCATTGTTCCTCCCGCCGATCTTCAGCGTGTCATTGTTCCTCCCGCCGATCTTCAGCGTGTCATTGTTCCTCCCGCCGATCTTCAGCGTGTCATTGTTCCTCCCGCCGATCTTCAGCGTGTCATTGTTCCTCCCGCCGATCTTCAGCGTGTCATTGTTCCTCCCGCGGATCTTCAGCGTTTCATTGTTCCTCCCGCAGATATTCAGCGTGTCATTGTTTGCGTGTCATTGTTCCCAACACAGATCTTCAGCGTGTCATTGTTCCTCACACAGATCTTCAGCGTGTCATTGTTCCTCACACAGATCTTCAGCTTGTCATTGTTCCTCACACAGATATTCAGCGTGTCATTGTTTGCGTGTCATTGTTCCCAACACAGATCTTCAGCGTGTCATTGTTCCTCACACAGATATTCAGCGTGTCATTGTTTGCGTGTCATTGTTCCCAACACAGATCTTCAGCGTGTCATTGTTCCTCCCGCAGATCTTCAGCGTGTCATTGTTCCTCACACGGATATTCAGCGTGTCATTGTTTGCGTGTCATTGTTCCTCACACAGATATTCAGCGTGGCATTGTTTGCGTGTCATTGTTCCCAACACGGATCTTCAGCGTGTCATTGTTCCTCCCGCGGATCTTCAGCGTGTCATTGTTCCTCCCGCGGATCTTCAGCGTGTCATTGTTCCTCCCGCGGATCTTCAGCGTGTCATTGTTCCTCCCGCGGATCTTCAGCGTGTCATTGTTCCTCACACAGATATTCAGCGTCATTGTTCCTCACACAGATATTCAACGTGTCATTGTTTGCGTGTCATTGTTCCCAACACAGATCTTCAGCGTGTCATTGTTCCTCCCGCCGATCTTCAGCGTGTCATTGTTCCTCCCGCCGATCTTCAGCGTGTCATTGTTCCTCCCGCCGATCTTCAGCGTGTCATTGTTCCTCCCGCCGATCTTCAGCGTGTCATTGTTCCTCCCGCCGATCTTCAGCGTGTCATTGTTCCTCCCGCCGATCTTCAGCGTGTCATTGTTCCTCCCGCGGATCTTCAGCGTGTCATTGTTCCTCCCGCAGATATTCAGCGTGTCATTGTTTGCGTGTCATTGTTCCCAACACAGATCTTCAGCGTGTCATTGTTCCTCACACAGATCTTCAGCGTGTCATTGTTCCTCACACAGATCTTCAGCGTGATGACTTTGTCCAGCCTCTTCCTCTCCCTCTCTGTGATGCTGCTGCTCCAGCAGACCACACCATACAGGAGCTGATGCCACCACAGAGTCGTAGAAGGTCTTCAGGAGTGGCCCTGTCACTCCAAAAGACCTGAGTCTCCTCAGGAGGTAGAGCCGACTCTGGCTCTTCCTGTACAGTGCGTCTGTGTTGTGAGTCCAGTCCAGTTTGTGGTTCAGATAAACACCCAGGTACTTGTATGAGTCACTCTCTCAATGTCTCTTCCCTGGATGTTCACTGGTGAGGGGGCAGTGGGGTGGTGTCTGCGGAAGTCCACCACCATGTCTTTCCCGCGTTGATGAGTTACTGCGATACTGTATACTGCGAATACTGCGATACTGTATACTGCGATACTGTATACTGCGAATACTGCGATACTGTATACTGCGATACTGACTGTATACAATGATACTGTATACAGTGATACTGTGTACTGCGATATTGTGTACTGCGATATTGTATACTGCGATATTGTACACTGCGATATTGTACACTGCGATATTGTACACTGCGATATTGTACACTGTGATATTGTATACTGTGATATTGTATACTGTGATACTGTACAGTGTGATATTGTATACTGTGATACTGTATACAGTGATATTGTATACAGTGATATTGTATACTGTGGTATTGTACACTGTGGTATTGTACACTGTGATATTGTACAGTGTGATATTGTATACAGTGATATTGTATACAGTGATATTGTATACTGTGGTATTGTACACTGTGGTATTGTACACTGTGGTATTGTACACTGATATTGTCACATATATATCATGTGCAATTACTGTGCAATTCATGTGCAATTACTGTCGTGATCACATGCAATGGTATTTATTTATTTTTATCTTTATTATTTTCCCCTCCATCCCTTGTTGGGAAATGGGAGGTTTTGTCTATAGGAGTTTTTGTTTATAAGAGATCTTCTATTGAGAGTGTTTTTCAAACTTCCTATAAGTTATCCGTTATTTTCCTCTGTATCTACCTGCGTTGCAACAATGAAATTTCCCCGTGTTTGGACAATAAAGGATTATCTTATTGTACACTGCGATATTGTATACGGTGATATTGTACACGTGATATTGTACACGTGATATTGTACACCGTGATATTGTACACCGTGATATTGTACACTGTGATATTGTACATCGTGATATTGTACACTGTGATATTGTACACTGTGATATTGTATACTGTGATATTGTACACTGTGATACTGTACACTGTGATACTGTACACTGTGATACTGTACACTGTGATACTGTACACTGTGATATTGTACACTGTGATACTGTACACTGTGATGCGCATCAGGGGTCATAAAACAGGCCGGACTCCATCGGCCACAGCAGTAGTACGTGTTCTTACCTGTACCACTTACGGGACAGTTTGGGTCGACCTCGGACGGTTTTGTGCCAAACGATGGGAAAGTTCGTGGTGCTCGCAAAGTTCTGCGTCACGGCGATGGTGGTGTCCAGATTCAACACAACGTGCCACCAGCCGCCTGAGGAAGACCAGAGACGTTTAGAGACGCTTCAGCTGCAGAGTCGAGGGTAGCGCGTTACTGAGTACTCAAACTACTTTTCTATAGTGGCGAGGAGCGTGACGATTCAGCTGTAGGACATGTGTTTTATTTGGATTACTGTGCAGTGGATTACAACATGGTGAAGGTAAATTCTTGGAGTGTCTGGGGTTAATGAGCTCAGACTTTAATCTGGGTCAGTGTCTGTCATTCCGAAACGAGCTGCAGTTGAGCATTCTTTTCATAGTCGACCGTCCTACGGTTATTTCTATACTGCACTTCTCATGTACCTGCAGATGAATCGCAGACACGCTCACAGCTACAGGCTCCTCCCACAAGACATTTAGTACAAAACCGTTTTTAGAGGAAGTTTTACTGCCGACAGAAAGTCTATTATTTTGTGTGTGTGTGATTTCTGGAAAAGAGGCCAATTACCGTATTTTCCGGAGTATAAGTCGCACCAGCCAAAAAATGCACGATAGAGAAGAAAAAAACATATAAGTAGCACTGGAGTATGAAATGCGGCTGCAAGTGTGAAAATAACCAAAAATATCACATATAAGTCGCACCCCGGCCAAAACTTTGAAAAAAGGTGCAACTTATAGTCCGAAAAATACGATATTTTCCGGGATTTCCAGGATTTCCAGCATGTATGGGCACTTTTGGGCAGCCTTTTCCCCACATTGCCAGAGACAGCCTTAAGGTCTGTGACATGTTTGTGTTGCGTCACAGACTAATCCAAGTTCTCACCGGGCACAAAGACGGTCTCTCCTGGCCTCTGCAGGATCTCCAGCGGTCTGAACTCAGGCGGCCATGTTGGCTCCTGCGTGCGAGGGTAGATGACGCTGAACCACGTGATGGCCTCGTCCTGCTGGTTCCCGCCGTCGTCGCGCGTCACTTTGATCAGCTCGCGGGGCGTGTGCGTCGGAAACAGGCACCAGCGTTTGTGTCCCTGCACCAGAGCGTTCCAAGCCGACGTCCCCAACGGATCGATGTGGATCCCAGTGCCAGAGCGAGCCGGACCCATCACGAACCACCTGAGGGAGAGAAACAAGAGTGAAGATGAGTCAGGACCCATCATGTACCCATCGTAGACTACCTGAGGGAGAGAAACGAGAGTGAAGCAGAGTCTGGACCCATCACGGACCACCTGAGGGAGAGAAACGAGAGTGAAGCAGAATCCGGACCCATCACGGACCACCTGAGGGAGAGAAACGAGAGTGAAGCAGAATCCGGACCCATCACAGACCACCTGAGGGAGAGAAACGAGACCTGAGGGTGAGAAACGAGAGCGAAGCTGAGGCTGGACCCATCATGGACCACCTGAGGGTGAGAAACGAGACCTGAGGGAGAGAAACGAGAGTGAAGAAGAGTCTGGACCCGTCACAAAGGATAAATCGCACTTCAGAGTTCGTCTCCATGACGGCGCTCCCGCTCATTACCTGTATGGCGGTCTGCGTTTCTCCCCCGCAAACTGAAACAGGTCGTCGGTGAAGAACACGGGCACGGCGTAGTCCTCCAGCAGCTTCTTGCGTTTGGCGTGTTCTCCGTAGCTGCTGTCGAAGATGTACAGCGGGCTGTCGTCTCGCGTGCCCTCCAGGTACTCCATGTAGTATTTCATCTTCATTTTCACAGAGTAGCCGTCGTTGTCCTCGCCGCATTTGAACTTCTGGTTGCGGTACTTGCGCTTGAGCCGCTCCAGGGTCCACTTCTCCTTGGCGGGCCACGCTTCCTGACAGTTCAGCAGCACCACGGGTTTGTACGGACGCTCGAACCTGGTGATGAACTCGTCCGGGCTCAGGCGAGACGCGTCCACTCGCTCCACGTTGTCCTGAGAACAAACACGGACAGAAAACTATGATGGGGACGAAGAATTTAATGGATTTAAATGGGAAATCTCGAAGCAGATGAAAGGCTGTACAACTGGCAATGCACAACAAAAGAGAAATTGAAAAAGGATCGTTACTACAAGCGTCACAAAAATAACACCAAAAATATGTGGGTGTATTTTAGAGCTGTAACTATTGATCTAAATAATTGTGACTTGTCGCTTGGTAAAATAACTGTTGTCTCCTTTCTGCTGTTGACCATATAAAGCTTTATAATAAAATATGTAATTGACCGGTGATTGCTTGTCAGACAGAATGTTTGGATTATGATTATGCAACTTCAAATCTCACACTTTAATGTTATACTGAACATTCAACATTTTAACCGTTTAGAAATCACACATTACATTTTTAGTGATTTAAATGCTTTAACCTGGATTATCAAAATTCCAGAATGATGTAGACCATGATTAATATTTATTTCGATCCTCAATATTGCATTTGAGCTTCATAATAATATAATTAGTCTGCAATATCTCTACAAATGTGAGCAGCAACTATTGTGGGCTCAACATTTCTATGTGTTTGTCCACTAAAACCAAAAGCTCATCAAAAATGCAAAGTGTGTGTCATAATGTGCTATTAAATCTCCAGTAAATGCAGTAAAATCCTATGTTAAATGTGTTAAACGCAGTGATTTTACTGCCACTAAACCATGTTATGACATTCAGTTTCTACAGTCAAATCACATTATGTTCAACTTAAACTTCTAGGAACCTTTTGAACTTTAGTTGACAATGTTTTTGTTCAATTCAAAACGATCCGTTTACACTTGAACTTCATAAAAGATTATCCTGCTGCGTTTTACTGTGTCCATCGCGTACGTGCCGCGCCGCACTCTTCCGGGATATGGTTAGCCCCCGTTAGCCTCGTTAGCTCCCCGGCCCCGACTCCTCTCCGTCCCCGGCGTCTCACCTTCACGCTGCGGTGTGACACGTCGAAGCCGTCGTGGTAGCCGTGCTTAACCCAGTCCGCGGAGTCCTTGAGCTCTGGCCGGGCGCTGCGCTTGGCCTCTTTGATGCGCTTCTTACTTTTGTGGTTCATCCCTGCTCGAGCACAGTTAGCTGTTAGCACTGTTAGCATCGCTAGCCCTCACAGCTGCGCTAAAAACACTGCATTTAGCCGCACTAGCCTCGCTGCTTACCGGCTTTTACCATCACTCGCGCCTCCGTTTAAAGCCCAAATCCCGGTTCTGTGTTGTCCGTCCTAAACTCTCCCCGTGTGTGCGGACACTTAGACGGACGCTGCTCCGGTTAAATTGTGATATGGTAAAACACCGGAGAGTAGCGCCGTTAGCTCACAGTTAGCTTCATAGTTAGCTTCGCACAAAATGCTTCTGTAACAGTTTGACAGCGCAGACTCCCGCCCCTCTGGTAGACGCTGATTGGTTAGGGTCCAGAGCAGTTCGCGTTCTGATTGGACAGGACAGGACGCCGGGGCAAAGCACGGCTCTGATTGGCTGAGCACCGCCCCTTTCTTTTGTTATGAGCTGAAGGCGGAAATGGACCTTATGCAGCGTGTTCGCCATCAGAGCCATGGTTCTCCGCGAGTGAACGTGAATGAAAGTGAATGAAAATGAAAGTCGGAGCGGAATCCTCGCGTGAAGCGTATAAAGTTTTCACGTTTAAAGACGATGATGAAAACTCAGAGGAATCTCTCAGTGTGACCATCCCGGAGGTGACACACAAAAACATTTTCCCAAAGTGACACGAGATTTGACTGTAGAAAGTGGGATTAAACTCAGAATGTCACAGAATGGTTTAGTGGCAGTAAATGCTTTGATAAATGTGAGTGATATCAGAGCTGCTTCAAACACATTTAATAGCACATTGACACACGCAACGTTTTTGTTGATTTTAAGGTTTTACTGGTCAAATACTCACAGAAATGTTGAGCCCGCAATGGTTTTTTACATTTGTCATGATATCTTACACTCTTGAATTATAGTTTTTGTGAAGCTAAAATACTGTTTAAGGCTAGGAATTCGTATTTTTTCCATCCTTTGTGATAGAAAAGCAAACTAACAGACATTTCAACCTTGCATTTTGGTTATAAAGACTATAACCATTGACATTTCGTTCTGATATCAGTTACATATTGAAAATGTGTCGCCTCAGATATTTGTGAACATTCTGATGAGCGTGTTTGGATCATTCTCCAATATAAACAATCGTGTTTTAATGTGTGCATTCGTTCTGTGTGCCATGTCTTGCAGATGTTGGACCCTCAGTTTGGGATGTACGTGTGGCCCTGCGCTGTGGTCCTGGCCCAGTTTCTGTGGAACCGCCGACGGGAGCTGAAGAACAAGACCGTCCTGGAGGTGAGACCTGGGACTAAACCTGGCCTCATAGGGCGGGGCGGGGCCAGTGTAGATCTGGTTCAGTCCTCCTGGTTTAGTCCTGTTTTAATCCTGTTTTAGTCCTACTTTAGGTCCTGTTTTAGTCCTACTTTAGGTCCTGTTTTAGTCCTGTTTTAGTCCTGTTTTAGTCCTGGTTTAGTCCTGGTTTAGTCCTGGTTCAGACCTGTTCTGATTCATTCCTCCTGACCGCCAGAGGTTCTGCTTCCGCTCGGAATGATTGCCTTTGCAGTTGTTCTTGCGGAAACGTAAGGATTCTGAGTGACAAAGAAGCTCTGGCGGTAATCAGGAAGTTATAGAAACATGGTCCTGGTTCAGTCCCGGTCCAGTGCCGTCCCGGTCCAGTGCCGGTCCAGTGCCGGTCCAGTGCCGGTCCAGTGCCGGTCCAGTCCCTGTTTAGTGCCAGTCCAGTCCCGCTTCAGTCACTGTTCAGTCCCGGTCCAGTCCCTGTTCAGTCCCGCTTCAGTCCCGCTTCAGTCCCGGTTCAGTCCCGCTTCAGTTCCGGTCCAGTCCCAGTTCAGTCCCGCTTCAGTCCCCGTCCAGTCCCGGTCCACTCTCGGTCCAGTCCCTGTTCAGTGCCAGTCCAGTCCCGCTTCAGTCACTGTTCAGTCCCGGTCCAGTCCCTGTTCAGTGCCGCTTCAGTCCCTCTTCAGTCCTGCTTCAGTCCCGGTTCTTCTCTCAGTTGGGGGCAGGCGTGGCTCTCCCTGGCGTCGCCGCGGCTCTTCTCGGCTCGTCGGTTCTTCTGTCGGATTCGGCTGAGCTTCCGCAGTGTCTGGAGAACTGCGCCCGCAGCTGCCGAACCAACGGACTCAAGGTCGTACCCGCCCCGGGGCCCGGCGTGCCCTGCTCTGCTGTACCCGTCCTGGGGCTGAGCTGGGGCCACGTCTCACCTCGTCTCCTGTCTTTGCCCCGTGTCGACCTCATCCTCGGCTCCGACGTCTTCTACGATCCTCAAGGTGAACTGTGAACCACGTCATACTCACATTCATGTCTTAAACTCCATTTCACAAACACTAGAGCGTGTTTTCCTGTTTCGCCGTCTCCAGATTTCGAGAGCGTTCTGGTGACGGTGGCGTTCCTCTTCAGGAAAAACCCTCTGGCTCAGTTCTGGACCACGTACCAAGTCAGAAGGTCAGATCCTGTGGCATCATGGGAAATGGAGTCTTGGAGTAGAGCGGGCGGAGGGGCGGGCACCTCCGTCTCCGTCAAGGAGACCAAGACCCTCGCGATAAGATACGTATCCCGATACTTGTATATTAGATACAATTCCCTCATTACAATACGTTTCCCGATACAGGGGTCACGATACGTATCCCGATACAGGGGTCACGATACGTATCCCGATACAGGGGTCACGATACGTATCCCGATACAGGGGTCACGATACGTATCCCGATACATTTTTACCAAATGGGTAATGTTTTTACTCTGGATAAGAAAATTTATGAAATTTCATGTTTATCCTCAAAGGACTTATTTATAAATCCATTCTGCTCTAATACCTTCATACATTCAACCAACTGATCCAAATAGAAATCTAGGAAACACATTCTAATAAAATATTGCGTGTTTCATGGTCTGAACATGCTGCTGCTGCTGCAGCTTCTGCACAAATCAGCTTCTGATCAGGTCCACAGCTCCTTCTCACCTCGGCCCAGAGGAGCGCAGCACAAATAGCAGATCAAAAGTACTATTCAAATGTTTTTTTCTTATTATTTTTTTTACTTAAAAAAATATCTATACTGAGTCACAGTATCGATACAGAGTCCATATCGATATTTTGAACACAACCTTTGTCTCTTCCATCTCTGTTTCAGCTCAGATTGGTCTCTTCTGTCTCTTTCAGCTCAGATTGGTCTCTTCTGTCTCTTTCAGCTCAGATTGGTCTCTGGAGCTGCTTCTCGCTCGTTGGAGTATGTCTTGTGAGTCGGTTCCTCTCGGTTCGTTCGAGGCCGATAAACCAGAGCTGGCCGGGTCTCATCTCCCTGGAAACCACAGCATTCAGATGATGGTCATCGCCCCTGACGATGGGAGGCGGTCTCAGTGTCGACAAACGCAGCATCGCGGCGATGGCGACAATGCTCGAGGGAAACACGACTAACAACAGACAAATCTTTCATGCAACATTTCCCCGAGTTTGTGACTTCAAGCGGCTTCATCCAATCAAACTGTCTAAACCCGCCTAAGGCCCCAAGTCACTGGGACAGGCTCCAGTCACTCGCGACCCCTGGAACGAAACAAAAAACTCTGAATCAAAGTGTTCTTACAGTTGTTTTGTGACATTCTACTGGCCAATAATATTTCATACAGATGAGGCCAGCTTCATGTTTGGAGCATTTTTGTTTTTCCAACGGGATAAAGTCGCAGACAGGGCGGGATGTTTGAGAGCTCCACAGACAAACTCACACTTTGGAGGAGGAAGTGTGATTTGTGATTTTTGTTTTTTGTTAAACGGCACAAGAGTTTATCGTTTCTGTTCATGAAATCGTTACCGAAAGAACTACTGTCTACCCTGAGCTGACACAGACTCAAACTACACAGAAGTAGCTGTTAATACTGAAACACACTATTAAACGTATTTATGTATTCCCAAATTCTGTCTTTTCCCACAGAAACGCTTTTAATCCAAATGAAATACTGAATCAACAATAAAACTGTTGGTCGACAAAGACTGGACCGATTAATCGACTAAACGATTAAAGGTCGATATGTGTCCTTTGGTCTGTGGAGAGGCCGAGGTCGCTGAAGATGATGCACATGAAATAAAGACTTGTGACCCAAACGACCTTTTCCAGACGTGTTCCTGATCTAGATTCAACCAAAGTGATTTCTCGTCTCGTGTTGTGACGTTTCAACCAATCAGAACAATCTACTTTTTAAACTTCAGTCGTAAATATGAAAATGTTGTTTAGTAATCTGAGTTTGATCCTTTTTTTTATGTATAAACTGTAAAGACTAGTTCAGACTTGGTTTGGACCTAGTTCAGACCTGGTTTAGTCCTGGTTCAGACCTGGTTCAGACCTGGTTCAGTCCTGGTTTAGACCTGGTTTAGATCTGGCTCAGACCTGGTTTAGACCTGGTTCAGTCCTGGTTTAGACCTGGTTTAGATCTGGCTCAGACCTGGTTTAGACCTGGTTTAGTCCTGGTTTAGATCTGGTTCAGACCTGGTTTAGACCTGGTTCAGACCTGGTTTAGTCCTGGTTCAGACCTGGTTTAGACCTGGTTTAGACCTGGCTCAGACCTGGTTTAGACCTGGCTCAGACCTGGTTTAGTCCTGGTTCAGACCTGGTTTAGTCCTGGTTCAGACCTGGTTCAGACCTGGTTTAGTCCTGGTTCAGACCTGGTTTAGACCTGGTTTAGACCTGGCTCAGACCTGGTTTAGTCCTGGTTCAGACCTGGTTCAGACCTGGTTTAGTCCTGGTTCAGACCTGGTTTAGACCTGGTTTAGACCTGGCTCAGACCTGGTTTAGTCCTGGTTCAGACCTGGTTTAGTCCTGGTTCAGACCTGGTTCAGACCTGGTTTAGTCCTGGTTCAGACCTGGTTTAGACCTGGTTTAGACCTGGCTCAGACCTGGTTTAGTCCTGGTTCAGACCTGGTTCAGACCTGGTTTAGTCCTGGTTCAGACCTGGTTTAGACCTGGTTCAGACCTGGTTTAGTCCTGGTTCAGACCTGGTTCAGACCTGGTTTAGTCCTGGTTCAGACCTGGTTTAGTCCTGGTTCAGACCTGGTTTAGTCCTGGTTCAGACCTGGTTCAGACCTGGTTTAGTCCTGGTTCAGACCTGGTTTAGTCCTGGTTCAGACCTGGTTCAGACCTGGTTTAGTCCTGGTTCAGACCTGGTTCAGACCTGGTTTCATCGTCAGGATGTGGAGGAGGTGCAGATCGTTGTGGTTTCCTGCTGATGGTGACAGAGTTTTAACCTTTTAGGCTCAAACTCAATCACAAACTTTAAAACACAGAACCTCCAACACATTTTTGACACAAAAAATATTGAAATATTGTTAAAATCTTCCCATCATTTGTAAGATTACTTAGAATTAATCATTTTTATTTGTGAAATTTGAACAAAGGAATGAACAAATTTGTTAATTCCTGTTTGGTCCAGGTTTGGTCCAAGTTCAGTGTCAGATCAAGTTTGGACTTTGTTTAAGTCTTGTTTTAAGTCCTGGTTTAGGCCTCGTCTCTAAACGGAGCTCTCCGATTGGCTGCTGAGGCACAGGAAGTGGCTGTTTTTTCGATGTAACCTCAGAATCTTCATTTTGTGCCTCGTGATCTGAAACAGAATTTTCCCAGGACTTAAACCGGGTCTAAACCGGGTCTAAATTGGGTCTAAATTTAACCGTATGTGAACCAGGACTAGAACCAGACCAGGACCAGCTGTGGACCACCTGTAGTCCGGACTAAGGTTAGTGACCCGTTTGTGTGCGATATGTAAAAGGCAGAAGTCGTAAACTAGAGCTGCAACTAATAATCACAATCATTGTATTTAATAATTGTTTTTTGGACTTGGATTGTCAAAAGTATAAAAAATCTGATTCTAATCGATACTAAAACTAGAATGAAAAAACTAGATATTCATTTGAACATTCGGCCTCAGCGATATTTTACATTTTTGCTTCTGTTGTCACTTTTAGGATTATTAAGTTATTCAAATTACATCAATATCATAAAAATAAGAACATGTTTCATATTATAAATAACAAAAATACACAAGTCACAAAAAAGGGAAAAAGCCTCTGTATAAACCGTTTACATGATATGTATATATATATATATATGTATATATATATATACATATCAATTTATATATATTTATTATATGATATAATTATAATGATATAGATATATCATTTTATATATATCATATATATGATATATATATATATATGATATATAATGATATAGATAAAATAATAATAAACATATGATTGTTGTGCATTTGGTTGTACTGTTATTGTGAAGTGGATGTTGGTAAATGGTTGAATGAGAAGCAATAAAGTAAATAACCCAAAAACAGATAAAAAATAAATCAGTTTTTTAACAGTCACTTCTACCGCCGTGTTTCCTCTAAGCACACTCTCTGCACTGCACTTCACACATTCTGCACTTCACACATTCTGCACTTCACACATTCTGCACTGCTCTGCACATACTGCACACACTCTGCACTGGACACACTCTGCACTGCACGCACTGCACACTTCACTGCACACACTCTGCACTGCACGCACTGCACACTTCACTGCACACACTCTGCACTGCACACACTGCACACACTGCACTGCACGCACTGCACTGCACACACTCTGCACTGCACACACTGCACTGCACACACTCTGCACACACTCTGCACTGCACACACTGCACTGCACGCACTGCACTGCACGCACTGCACTGCACACACTCTGCACTGCACTGCACACTCTGCACTGCACACTGCATTGCACTCTGCACTGCACTGCACACACTCTGCACTGCACACACTCTGCACTGCACACTGCACTGCACACACACTGCACTGCACACACACTGCACTGCACACACTCTGCACTGCACACACTGCACTGCACTGCACACACTCTGCACTGCACACACTGGCACACGGGCCCAGACAGCGTTTGATTAAAGTCCTTGGACAACATGACAGCTCTGACAAGTCTTGGACTGGTTTTATATCTGTTAAATCAATCACAATGTGTCAAATTGACCGGGGCTTCTTCTTGTTTTAATTTGCCCAAAGGAGTACCCCAGGGCTCAGTCTTAGGCCCTATTGTATTATTTATTTTTATTAATAATCTTTCTGTTGATCTTTCAAATGTCAGTTATCATTTCAATGCAGATGATGCGGTGCTTTACTGTTGCTCTGTCTCACTGGAGCAGGGTCTTCACAGTCTGATGCAGTCGAGGGGCAATTTACTGAAGTTAGTGCTGAATTCAGATAAAACTATGATGTTTTCACATGGACGCGCTTCAACAGAAAGTATTCCCCGATTAAGACCTCTCAGGGAAACTGTTGAGTCTGTCACAAATTATAATCACCTTGTTTTCATTCTGAAGGTTAAACTTGAGTTCTTTTATGGTAATAAAGCCGCTTTTACCCTTGAAGCTCATAAATGTCTGGTATTGTCCACTTTTACGCCTCAATTGTTCTAGTATTTTTTTATGGGTTATTATGTGCTGTCGAGCTTTTCACTTTGCTCCAGGTCAATCTCAATGTGTTTTTCCCTGTTTAAATAAATCAATATATCAATAAATAAATAAATCAAATACATTTTAAAAAAAGGAGAGACTGGCTCCTAAATGATGACGATGTGTGTCATGTTTGTGTTACAGGACGATGATGGTTCTTCTCCTCTCGGCTCTGTTCCTCCTGATGTGTCTGGTTCTGCTTTCATCACTGTGTGTGCACTGCAACAGGAGACCTATGGGTACTACAGCAGGACTAAAGCAGGACTAAAGCAGGACTAAAGCTGGACTAAAGCTGGACTAAAGCTGGACTAAAGCTGGACTAAACCAGGTCTAAAGCTGGACTAAAGAAGGTCTAAAGCAGGACTAAAGCTGGATTAAAGAAGTTCTAAAGCAGGACTAAAGCAGGTCTAAAACAGGACTAAAGCAGGACTAAAGCAGGACTAAAGATGGACTAAAGCAGGTCTAAAGCTGGACTAAACCAGGACTAAAGCAGGACTAAAGCAGGACTAAAGCAGGACTAAAGCAGGACTAAAGCAGGACTAAAGATGGACTAAAGATGGACTAAAGCTGGACTAAAGCTGGATTAAAGCAGGTCTAAAACAGGTCTAAAGCAGGACTAAAGCTGGACTAAAGCTGGACTAAAGCTGGACTAAAGCAGGTCTAAAGCAGGACTAAAGCTGGATTAAAGAAGGTCTAAAGCAGGACTAAAGCTGGATTAAAGCAGGTCTAAAGCAGGACTAAAGCAGGACTAAAGCTGGACTAAAGCTGGACTAAAGCTGGACTAAAGCAGGTCTAAAGCAGGACTAAAGCTGGACTAAAGCTGGACTAAAGCTGGACTAAAGCTGGACTAAAGCAGGTCTAAAGCAGGACTAAAGCAGGACTAAAGCAGGACTAAAGCAGGACTAAAGCAGGACTAAAGATGGACTAAAGCAGGTCTAAAGCTGGACTAAACCAGGACTAAAGCAGGACTAAAGCAGGACTAAAGCAGGACTAAAGATGGACTAAAGATGGACTAAAGCTGGATTAAAGCAGGACTAAAGCAGGACTAAAGATGGACTAAAGCAGGTCTAAAGCTGGACTAAACCAGGACTAAAGCAGGACTAAAGCAGGACTAAAGCAGGACTAAAGATGGACTAAAGCTGGACTAAAGCTGGACTAAAGCAGGTCTAAAGCAGGACTAAAGCAGGTCTAAAGCAGGACTAAAGCAGGACTAAAGCAGGACTAAAACAGGACTAAAGCAGGACTAAAGCTGGACTAAAGCAGGACTAAAGCAGGACTAAAGCAGGACTAAAGCTGGACTAAAGCAGGACTAAAGCAGGACTAAAGATGGACTAAAGCAGGTCTAAAGCTGGACTAAAGCAGGACTAAAACAGGACTAAAGCAGGACTAAAGCTGGACTAAAGCAGGACTAAAGCAGGACTAAAGATGGACTAAAGCAGGTCTAAAGCTGGACTAAACCAGGACTAAAGCAGGACTAAAGCAGGACTAAAGCAGGACTAAAGATGGACTAAAGCTGGACTAAAGCTGGACTAAAGCAGGTCTAAAGCAGGACTAAAGCTGGATTAAAGAAGGTCTAAAGCAGGACTAAAGCTGGACTAAAGCAGGACTAAAGCTGAACTAAACCAGGACTAAAGCTGGTCTAAAGCAGGACTAAAGCGGGAATAAACCAGGACTAAAGCTGGTCTAAAGCAGGACTAAAGCGGGAATAAACCAGGACTAAAGCTGGTCTAAAGCAGGACTAAAGCGGGAATAAACCAGGACTAAAGCTGGACTAAAGCAGGCCTAATTATGGTTATTACTGTTTTTAAAATGTGTTTGTTTGCAGCATCCATCCGTCAGACGCACACTTCGGAGGACACTTACATCCCGTCAGTGTCAACCGGGTTTTATCAATAAATGTATTTGTGATTTTTACGTCTTTTATTAAAAGTTTTGTGTGATTTGTTTCAGATCTACGCTGTTTCTGACCCACAGACCCAGTGAGTCCTGCCACTGTCCACTAGAGGACGCACTTATACTTCTACTTCTACTGCTAACACAACTTCTCACGTGTCCATTCTTGTTTTTAGCGCAGTATTCGAACGATCAGAACTATGTCCATCCTCAGTCCAACTTTTTGTCTCCTCCGTGAGTACAAATACTTTCACTTTACTTCGCAGTCACTACAAGTACTACTTCACAATGTTGTGCAGTGACAGTTTTTCAGACGAGCGCACACAGAGACGAGCCTGTCCCTCCCTCACGCCCACAGAGACAGGTACGAACACTGGCGAAACGTTCCCTGTGTGCGGCGATAGTGCTGCAACAAATATCCACCACGTATTTTAGTGATTTTGAGCTTTTAGCACTACTTTGACGAGGGTCGTTGTCAGTTTAAAGTCTGCGTGAAGTTGTGAAAAAGCCGGTCGAAAGCCAGCCGAAAACAGCTCAAAAGAAGCTCAAAAGATTCTCAAAAGCTCGAAGGCCGCTCAAAAGAGGCTCAAAAGATGCCCGAAAGCCGCTTGAAAGCCGCTTGAAAGCCGCCCGAAAACTGATCGAAAACTGATCGAAAGCTGCTCGAAAGCCGCTCGAAAGCCGCTCGAAAGCCACCTCAATACCTGCACCGTAAATTCTGCATAAACTTTATCAGGAATGAGTGTCCCTTTTGATTTTTTCTACAGATTTTTTTACTTTTCTCCACAAATACCCACTCGATTGGCATAAAACTATAATTTACATGTACAACAGGTATAAACATACAACAAATAATGTCCAAATTAGAAAACGTAACTATGTCATACGCCCTTTAATATTGTGCTTTTGTGACGAGAAAGATGTCAGAGCTTCAGTAGTATCGCAGTATTTTGACATTTTGATATGTTAGCGCGGCCCGAGTCGCCGCCACACTGCGCTGACACAGAACCACGAGCTCTCGGGTTTCACTTTCGAACGTTCTTTAAAAAAAGTACGTATTTGTGTGTGTTTTTCTACAGAAAGCAACAACAGCTACGAGAACGCAGGTCAGACCAACATGTTCTATACGACCAAAACGCTACTCAAACATGTCCTTGTACTTTCTGCTCGACTAAACCTCAAACGCTGTTATATTCTGCCCAAATGTGACCTGGATTTGATTGTTTTTTGTTTGTTTTTTTAACGCATGTTTTCCAGTCTGAACAAGCAGGTCACATAAATCTAACTTGGCTGTGGTGAAGTACCGTATTTTCCGCACTATAAAGCGCACTTAAAAGACTTTAATTTTCTCAAAAAAAGCGCCTTATAATACTAGTAAGCCTTATATATGGATTAATACTGTTTTGTTTTGCTTGGTGCGCCTTATATATGAAAATTTTTCGAAAATAGACCATTCATTGACAGTGCGTCTTATAATCCAGTGTGACTTATAGTGGGGAAATGACGGTACTACATTTTGAACAGAATGGAAAATTTGGAAAGCGTGATAAAGATAATATACAGTAGTTTAACTTTTGCCTATTTAAAGGTGGAATGGACGATTTTTTCAGCAAATTTTGTATCATATTTCCTCGTGGCGTGGATAAATTATTTGTCCTGCCACGTATCAATCATAAAACGCACCTATCGCTCACCTGCAGCCGTGTCAGGCTCGTCCCCACGTTTCCGCGTGCCTAAGCGCATGGATCTATCATAATATAGTTCCCTCAGTGTACGGGGCAAAATGAAGACGGAGAAAGACAGTTCGAGCTGACTCAGAAGTGGACAGAAATCTACGGGAGACGAGCGATGCGATGCGCTCCTTTGCGCTAATAAACAAACACACGTGTGTGTTGTATCAGTCCACACGGGGGAGGGCGCATGCGCACTTCCGCCTGCGTTCTCAAATCGCCGAAAAATCGTCCATACCGCCTTTAAGACAAACAAAAGATTTGTTCAATTTTTCAATTCAATTTATTTTTGTAACGCCCAAAATCACAACCACAGTTGCCTCTGACGGCGACAGTGAAAAATGAATCAAGTAGGTTGATTCTGTCCTGTTTCTTCTCCACGTCAGACACTTCAGGGCTGTTAGTTCACACGTGGAACTAATTTAAGTCACATTTTATTTACCAACTGAACCACCTCTGGGAAAGACAATCTGATTTGGGGAAAAAGCGTCAGGATCTGCAGTGAACGGAACATTAGTCGAATCGAAAACTGAAATCATTTGGACTTAATCTTAGCCTTGACTACAAATAAAAGCGTACTTAAAGTTAAAAGCTGAGGTAAACCTGTGTCTGTCAGATGTGTGCGGTCGTGTGAACGATGAAGAGGACGACGTGCCGGACCCTGGATACATGTGAGTTTAAGCCTTTTTCAGATCGATATTTACTCAAACGGGGAAGTTGAGCCACTTTTATGTTTCTGTCTTGTGGTGTGAAATCTGAACAAAACATACAATTCTACAGAGATTTTAGGGCTTTTTTTTCTAACTTTGTCATAAATAAAACTGTTCTGAGACTCAAGTTTTAGAGGAATTGGCATTAAAAGAAACGTTTAGAGAAACTTACTGTAAATGAGTGAGGTTTTGGGCTAAATTGAACCAGATCAAAGTCTGACTCTTGGACGAAAATCAATAAAACTTATACTTGCATATATATAAAGTATTTATGAGGACTTGTATACTGACAAATAAATATAAGATGTATTATTTTTGTAAATATGCACCAGAGAACTGTTTAAAAAAAAACAATTAAAAAAACTGTTTATTTCACTAAACCTGTTTTCAAAATCCAAATTCAAACACACCATTAAACATGTAAAACTATAAAGTACTAATTAATAAATACAGTATAAATTTATTTTCCCAAATTTTCTTGCAGTATTTTTTTTAACTGTATAATTATAATTTTTTAAACTATAAATGTTGTTATTATATTTTGGTTTTGCTCTTCAGTTGTTTATGCTTTTTCAAATGAATTTTCAAACTGTAATTGACATGTGTTCATTAATATATCAGATGAATAAATAATAACAGAACTAAACAGCAGCAGTGACCAGATCGCTCCTTGAACCTACACTGTAAAACAATGCAGGACAACACAAACATAAGTCAACTTTCCTTTTAAAGTTGTAAGTTATTCAAATAAATCACTGAAATATGTTGCAGTTATAGTTAAAACGTTACACAGATTGTTCTAACTTGAGAAAGTTTATTAACTCATCTATTTAAGGTAGAAATTCAACTGAAACCTTTACTTTAAATTAAAATCAATCACTATTGTTTTATGAATGGGACAGATTTTCTTCTTCAGGGGTTTATTTATTTTCCAATTTTCTTTTTCTGGACATGATTAAAAGGAAATGCGCTCAATGTATGATGTAAAATTCCAATAAAATGTTACAGCTTTTGAGATTTAATGGCTGGCTCAACTTCCCCAGCCTCCTCTACGAAAACATGAAATGATGTTTGAACATATGTGATTCTTCAGATCCCATTTAGTCTCATTTTGGTGTCCGTCCTTTGAAAACACCAGATTTTGTGCTTTATTTCACATTTTGTCTTTTTTTTTATTTTTTTTATCACCTTCACTTCAAAAAACTTCCGCTGTTACATCCAGTTCCTCTGAGATATGATGTTTGAAGTAACGCTTGCGCTTTGTGTTTATCAGCGTAGTTCTCCCTGAAACGGCGCCCCCTGTGGCCATCAACAGCCGTGCGTCTTCTCTGAGCTCAGGTTTGTCCAGGTTTATGCTTCACATCTGTCATTACTGGGCTTCGGAAAGTGTTGCCGTTGTTCAACCCAAAAGACGCGATTGTTTTCTCAATATCACGTATTTGAGACATTTAAATCTGTAAAATGGGATAGAGCCAGGTTTAAATGTCTTGTTGAAACATTAGATACAAAAACATTTACAGAGGGGATTTTCGACTTCTTATTTCGTTTTTGAGTAAACTAGATCCGACTGAAAATTGGTGTAAAAACTCAAATTTTGCCTAATTTTTTTAGACTTGAATCTGTAAATAAATCAGACTTAGAATCAGACGTGAACAGATCCTTGTTCTATAGAAATCTATGGAGGAAGTGGAAGAATAAACCATCTTTAGGTGAAGATGGGACACAAAAGTACCGTATTTTCCAGACTTTAAGTCGCACTGGAGTATAAATTGCATTTTTTGGGGGAAATTTATTTGATAAAATCCAGGACCAAGAACAGAAATTCATCTTGAAATGCAGTTTAAAATAATAACAGATGAGAGAACGTGGTGAATAGGTGTACGTATGCTAACGCTAACACCTTCAGCTACATGACGCACAGACAGAACTGTGGTAAGTGTCTGATATGTTAACGTAACATATTAACAGTTATTCAGATAACTATAGCATAAAGAACATGCTAACAAGTTTACCAAAGCATCAGTTTTACCCCAAATCACTAAATCCATTGAATTCTTCTTCCTCTGTGTCACTTCTAAACAACTCCACAAACTCTGGAGGTAGAGGAAGTGCTGATTCTTCTTCTGCGTCGCTTAGAGCCTAGAGCGCCCTCTTGTGGTTGTCAGTGGGAAAATAAATAATATCACATAAGTCGCTCTGAAGTATAAGCCGCACCCCGGCCAAAACTATGAAAAAAGGCGCGACTTATAGTCCAGAAAAGACGGTAACAAAAATACGAATGACTTTTGCCTGCAGCGTCTCGACTTCAGAGTAAAACAGGACTAAACTTCCACTTCAGGGTTTATGTCGGTGTAATCCCTCATTCATCCAGGCGTGTTCCATAGTAGGGGTAGTCAGGTTTTAGGAGTAGTCAGGGTTTAGGAGATTTGACACAGAAACACACTTAAAAAACACTGAAAACGTGTGAAACTCTGACTCTTTCCCGGGTTAAAAAGATTGTGCTTGTTTTTCACAGGGAGCAACAACGTCTACGAGAACACAGGTCGGAACTCTAACTCTTTTCACGCTGTGTTTGCCGAGTGTCTGTTCCTAGTGTTTCTTCACAAACGTGGAGACAATATTAGAGCCCAAAGGAAAAAGCTCCTGCTCCAGGTTTTTCAAACAACGTGTAAACAGCTCCGTGTTATAAGAGTTCAACCTCAGAGTTATAAGAGTTAAACCTAGTTCCACCTCAGAGTTATAAGAGTTCCACCTCAGAGTTATAAGAATTCCACCTCAGAGTTATAAGAATTCCACCTCAGAGTTATGAGTTCCACCCCAGAGTTATAAGAGTTCAACCTCAGAGTTATAAGAGTTAAACCTAGTTCCACCTCAGAGTTATAAGAGTTCCACCCCAGAGTTATAAGAGTTCCACCTCAGAGTTATAAGAATTCCACCTCAGAGTTATAAGAATTCCACCTCAGAGTTATGAGTTCCACCCCAGAGTTATAAGAGTTCCACCCCAGAGTTATAAGAGTTCCACCTCAGAGTTATAAGAGTTCCACCCCAGAGTTATAAGAGTTCCACCCCAGAGTTATAAGAGTTCCACCCCAGAGTTATAAGAGTTCCACCCCAGAGTTATAAGAGTTCCACCCCAGAGTTATAAGAGTTCCACCCCAGAGTTATAAGAGTTCCACCCCAGAGTTATAAGAGTTCCACCCCAGAGTTATAAGAGTTCCACCCCAGAGTTATAAGAGTTCCACCCCAGAGTTATAAGAGTTCCACCCCAGAGTTATAAGAGTTCCACCCCAGAGTTATAAGAGTTCCACCCCAGAGTTATAAGAGTTCCACCCCAGAGTTATAAGAGTTCCACCCCAGAGTTATAAGAGTTCCACCCCAGAGTTATAAGAGTTCCACCCCAGAGTTATAAGAGTTCCACATCAGTTATAAGAGTTCCACATCAGAGTTATAAGAGTTCCACCTCAGAGTTATAAGAGTTCCACCCCAGAGTTATAAGAGTTCCACCCCAGAGTTATAAGAGTTCCACCCCAGAGTTATAAGAGTTCCACCCCAGAGTTATAAGAGTTCCACCCCAGAGTTATAAGAGTTAAACCTAGTTCCACCTCAGAGTTATAAGAGTTCCACCCCAGAGTTATAAGAGTTAAACCTAGTTCCACCTCAGAGTTATAAGAGTTAAACCTCAGAGTTATAAGAGTTCTCTCTCTCTCACAGAAGACGACGATGATGATGATGAACACAACTATGTGAATGTGGGCGAGTCAAAGAACTGCATCAGCCAATCACATCACTGCAAACGGTCAACTGATCAGCAGACGGCCAATCACAGCCAAGACTCAAGCGGTTTAACACTTTTATTATTTTACTCTCATCTTACCCTTAGTCCTGGTTTAGTCCCTGTTTAGTCCCTGTTTAGTCCTGGTTTAGTCCTGGTTTACGCCTTGTTTAGGCTTGGTTTAGTCCTGGTTTAGGCCTTGTTTTGTCCCGGTTTAGTCTTGGTTTAGTCTTGGTTTAGTCCCGGTTTAGGCCTTGTTTAGGCTTGGTTTAGTCCTGGTTTAGTCCTGGTTTAGGCCTTGTTTTGTCCCGGTTTAGGCCTGGTCTAACTCGCCTGGTCTGGTTTCAGAGAGCAGTGACAGTGATGATGATGATGACAGTGATGATGATGAAGATGACTACGTGAACCAGCCGACGGTGAGTTTTACGCTATAATCAGATCTGGACCATGATTCCAAGATGGCGGCGCATTAGTCTCTGGCCGCATAACTTCCTGAATAGGGTCTAGCTCCTCCCACTGTGTGACAACATCAATTCAATTTATTTTTGTAACGCCCCAATTCACAAGAGCAGTGTCCTTGAAGGAAGACAGTGAACAACAGATCAAACAATGTTCATAGGAAACTAGCACAGCGTCCTCTGTCCTTAAACTACAAAACCCTTTAGGAGGAAGTATAAACCTCGAGGAGAACCACAGTGAAGGAGATCCTACTCCCATGGACGAACAGGCTGACGACTGTGGAGCCAGAACCGTCAGGAGGAGAGAGGGAGGTTCATCTAAGACAGTTCATCCAGGCAGATGAAGAGCCGTTCATCTAGAGTAGAGAGCGTTCATCCAGGCAGATGAAGAGCCGTTCATCTAGAGTAGAGAGCGTTCATCCAGGCAGATGAAGAGCCATTCATCTAGAGTAGAGAGCGTTCATGCAGGCAGATGAAGAGCCGTTCATCTAGAGTAGAGAGCGTTCATCCAGGCAGATGAAGAGCCATTCATCTAGAGTAGAGAGCGTTCATCCAGGCAGATGAAGAGCCGTTCATCTAGAGTAGAGAGCGTTCATCCAGGCAGATGAAGAGCCGTTCATCTAGAGTAGAGAGCGTTCCTCCAGCCGTTCATCTAGAGTAGACAAAGTGACTTCAGTCTGAACAGATCTGAAAGAATTAAACTGATTAAAACACAGATCATAGTAAGAGGAACAAAAGAGACACTTTAAACTGAATTGGTTTCGTAAACAACAGTTTTTATTTCTTGGTCAGTTTTCTAAATAATTTAATGTCATCTTAAAATAAAGTTTCTGTCATTTCAGAAAGCAGAGGAGCCCAGTGCATGATGGGACCAACTGTAGTTTTTCTGACACTTCCTGAGAATATTTCACTGCTTTTTAAGTGAAGACGTTTTGTTTTTCTTTCTGTGTTTACATGAGCTGTACCAAGTGGAATAAATATTTAATCATGTAGTTTCAGTATTGTTTGTGAAAATGTGGTTACTTTTAATGGCGGTTGGCAGCCAACTGAGAAGGTGCATGTACCGCCACCTACTGTAGTTGTACATTTTGTAGTATGTGTTTTATGCTATACCGTAAAAAAGGAGAGAAAGTTGTTTCAGTGTGAAAATGTGATGTTTCAGTGTGTTTTCGGTGTGAAAATGTGTTGTTTCAGTGTGTTTTTTGTTGGAAAATGTGACGTTGCAGTGCGTTTTTTTGTGAAAATGCGACGCAGAGGAATAACAAGGACACAGGTGGTTTTCTACTTTATTTTTGTGGTTAAATTGAATCATTCCTGAACAAACTTTCTCACGTCCCAGTCAAACACACAAGGCACGAGATCCAACGAGAAACAAGAGACGAAACCAGGTTCAAACCGGGTCTGAACCGGGACTAAACTTCAGTCCTAAATCCACGGGGTTGTTTAAGTGCGGAACACGAAAAAGGCACAGGTAGAAAAATCTGCTAAAATCGTTAAACTTTTCAACACTTTTTCTTATTTTTTTCACACTTATTTCCTTCGTCTTTTGCCCCTGAAACGAAACATGGCAAATGAAAAAGGCACAAACGCGTGTAGAGTTTCGACAAACAGCCACCTTACACAGTTTTTACAAAAGAAAAAGCGACAAATGAACACTTTTCGTCGTGAAAAAAGGGACAGTGCGAGAGAGAGCGACCCGAACGTGAGGTAAGATTCTGCAGAAGAAGTCCACGGCTTCAGAAGAAACGTCACCAAGAACGAACAGCTGCAAGGTTTTATCACCACGTACTTTGACTTGGTTTTATTTTGAAGTAACAGAACTGTGAAAAGTGTTGGTTAACAAGCTTTATGTGCACAATATGAAATGATCTGAACATTTGGGTTTCCTTCATATGAGTTTCTTCTTTTACACCTCGGAAATTGTAGATTTTGTTGCTCGTTTATGCCCAAAGTTGCACAGAAAGTGAAGAAAAATACCAAAAACCTGATAATTTGTGGCACTATTTTGTTCTTTACTCCCTATAGTGGAAAGTGTCAAGAGCTCCTTTCCCTTAATAACATTTCTAAAAAAAAATTTTAATTTGAAAAGCATAGTATCAAAAGCTTCAGTTGTAGTCATCTGGACTCAGTTTGAAAAAATAGACTTTTCTATTTTCAAACTGAGTCCAGATGACTACAACTGAAGCTTTTTATACTATGGAACACGCCTGGACGAATGAGGGATTACACCGACAATTTGAAAAGCAAAAAATCCGAAAGCTACAGCACCGACTTTGTTGAGACTTCAGTTTATTTTTATTTTTTTAATGTATATAATTTGTTTCCTTAAAGTTCATGTTTTTAGTGTGTGTGAATGATCTAAATATATCATTTTTAGTACTTTTGAGGTTTGGTTGTGAACTTTGAGCTTAATCCACATTTTACTGCTAGTTTTCTGTATAAATATTGGTGATTGTGTGATCTTTATAAAGCACTTTGGCTCAAATCATGAAAACGTTCAATAGATTTGAAAGAGTTTTTCTTGATCAGAATGAACTAAAATGTGTGTGGTAATGTGTTGTTGAGCTTCAAGTGTCGCACAGAACGTAAACGGAGCATAAAGTGAAGCACAAAAGGGGAGAAACATCACTCTCTGTTAAATTATCATGTTTTAATTTAACTAACGCCACATTAATAAAATATTCTCGGTCCATTTAGGTGTGAAAAAGCAATATATTTGAGTTTTCACTACACGGACCATGACGCTCTGCTCCGTTTCAGAGCCAGTGTTTTCTACGTGACCGCAGACACCACCAGAGGGCGTCGTTGCGCTCACTGAAAACATTTACAGTCTTGAACTCGGACATAAAGCTCGAGAGGTCACATTTGCAAACCCTTTAAAATGATCCATCTTCAGCATGTTCTAAATCCCAGAATCGAGGCAAAATTGTTACCGTAAACCATTTTTTATATTTAAATGACATCAGATCTTTATACTAATAATGTTAAGTCTTTGTAACTAAAATAATGCTACAATTTAGAATTTGTAGGCTATAAAATGGAGAAAATACTGTTTTCGATCATTAAAAATCTCTTTGAGTTTCACTTAAGTCTAATTAGTGTTAAAGTGTGCGACCATTGACCATTGTGGGGTCAATATATCTGAGTCCAATAAAACCTAAAAATCATCAAAAAGAATTCAAAGTGAGTGTCGTAACGTGCTGTTAAATGTCCAGTAAATGCAGTAAAATCCAGTGTTTAAAGCAGCTCTGATGTCACTCACGTGTCTGAGGCTTTTATTGTGAAATTCTGAGGTGAATCCCACTTTCTACAGTTAAATCTCATCATGTTCCACTCAAACTTTTGCCCCATAAACATGAAACTTTCGTGATGACATGGTTCTGAAGCCATGGAGCGTCTCTGCGAGGTAAACCCGGCTCAGTCTCACTTTAGTGTTTGACCTTTCACCTCTCTCTCTCTCTCTCTGTAGTGTTAGTACTGGGACTGCTCCTCCATCGCCTGCACTCTAAAAACACGGCAGGTTTTCACAAGTCCGTTTTCTGTCATCCTTTGGATTCAGCCAAATCTCAAATGTTTTACCTGAAAGAAAAAAGACTCAAAGCAGCAAAAGGTCTGAACTCAAACGACTTCAAGAACAGAAATAAGGTATTATTATTATTATTTTGTATTATAATAATAATTATTATTATAATTATTGTATTATTATTATTATTATTTGTTGTATTATCATTATTATTATAGGTTTAACCAAAGCGTGTCTACAGCTGTTCGCATCTGCTCTGGAACATGAAACTGTTTGATTGGATCTGGTTCACGCTCGTCTCGTTTATGAAATTATCTTAACTTATTTTCATTTAAATATTTTTGTCAATAAGAATTTGACTTGGACAAAAACTACAGGCACGTTTCCACTAGTTCTTTGGAGCGGCGAAAAGGAGAAGCAGAATAGAATCCGTTAGCAACACAAAGCTAGCTAAGCACGTTAGTAACAGCCGTTTCCTGTTTATTCCACGGGCGGCATTCGCTTTGTCAAGAGCCAAAATAATATATTTCCAGGTCATAATGCGTCTAACGTTATCCAGAGCCAAAGCATGACATAAAGAGCGGTTCAAACACGGCGTAGTTGCCATAAGCGGAGTTGGCACAAACCTTTTTATTGAAATTAAATCAATTACTACGTTTTTTTCAGGTAAATACTTGCTGAAAGTGTGTAGAAATTATACATCTGAGCTGTTCATAAACGTTAGAAAACGGAGTAAAGTCTGACTAAGATGTAAAAACGGCTCATTTTGTTGATAATGAGATAAAACCATCACTTTTGTTACTATTTATTAATTAATTCTGTGAAATCGTCACATTTAAACTGAGGTCACAGAAAACACAATAAACACGTATTAATTAATTTAATTAAGACTGTACCGTCCTTAATAACAAATGGCTGAGACTGGTCTTGTGATTGCTTAAGAAGGCATAAGTTATGTTAGGTTGCTAAGCGACAAGACGAGCTTCAAGTGAACCAGAGCCAGCCAAAACGTGCCTTTTGTTAAAATATTAGTACCAAATAAACACAGATTCAAAACCAAAGCTAAACCAGGACCAGACTCGTACCAGTGAGATTGAAAGTACCATCAGAACGTGTCGCGTCATTAGCACTTTTCTCGTACCAAATCTGTACCATAAAGAAACAAAGTATCGGCGGCAGCCATTTTGAGTCAAACCTTGTTGCTGCGTTTGAGCTTTTTCAGTTTTTTAAAATGTCCTATCTCAGAGTCCTTCTGTTTCTTCTTTAAAGTCTCCTTCCTCCGTGAATCCAGGACACTCCCGCTCTCCCCCGAACCACCAAGTGACAAGTTCGACTCCCCCTCTCCCCTGAACCATCGAGTCAAGAGTTCGACTCCCGCTCTAAAAGAAAGAGTACTGATTGTCGACGGCGCGCGGTGCTCGCAGTCCGTCCTCGGGGTCAGTCGTCTCTAGCTGTCGCAAAGCCGGCTCCTCCCACTCCTCTGTGACCCCGCCCCCCGTCGCTGCCGCCCCGCCCCCCGGCCCTGCTCCTGTCGGGGGCGGGGCCACAGTTACGCTGGGCGGCGCAGGTCCGGCAGCAGCGGCAGCAGCAGAAGTCGTCGTCGCACTCACAGACGTGTTGCTCGTGTTTGTCGGGAGTTGAGGCGGTGGAGCGCGAGGCGTCATGGCAACGGCGGAGGATGAGGAAACATCTCGAGGAGAGGGAGGGGTCGGGGGAGGCGGCCTGCTCGGAGGGAGGGGCGGGGGAGGAGAAGGGGCAGGGCTACGGGGACGACTGCTGGTCAAGTCTGTGGAGAGAGAAAACATCAGCACACATATTTACAGGCCAGATCCCTCATCAGGACATGTTAGCGCCCTCTACTGGCACCAGACGGAATTACATTGAGAGATAAACAAAAGCTAGCTTGTCAAATCAAGCATGTAGTTGTAATTTTCATTACCACATAACTGAAAGAGTGAAAAATAGAGTCAAAAAAATAGAATACCATAAACTTCTAGGATATGAACGAGGAAACAAGAAAAGATCAGGAACAAAGTAAAGAACAAGTTAGAGAGAAACAAACAGGACTGAACCGATGTCAGCTTTAAAGCCTCAGTGAGAAGGGGGCGCTCCTGCCAGACAGGTCTGTCCCCGCTCCCGTCTGTCCCCGCTCCCGTCTGTCCCCGCTCCCGTCTGTCCCCGCTCCCGTCTGTCCCCGCTCCCGTCTGTCCCCGCTCCCGTCTGTCCCCGCTCCCGTCTGTCCCCGCTCCCGTCTGTCCCCTGTCCCCGCTCCCGTCTGTCCCCTGTCCCCGCTCCCGTCTGTCCCCGCTCCGTCTGTCCCCGCTCCGTCTGTCCCCGCTCCGTCTGTCCCCGCTCCGTCTGTCCCCGCTCCGTCTGTCCCCAACCCTGTCTGTACCCAACCGGTCTGCAGAGGAGAATGTCAGAATAGGTCCTTTTTCATTACGGCCTCTATTGTACTTTTCAGACTTTAAGCCGCTACTTTTCCCCCATGCTTTGAACCCTGGAGTCATTAGAAAGGTGCGTCAATAACGGCCACCTCGTATTTTCTATAGTTTAAGCTTCAAAACGCTGTGTGTTATATTATTTAAACAATTATCCAAATTAGCCCAGGTTTTTAAATCTGTATGACAAGAGCCAAAGAAAAACAGTCGTGGCACAAAATGTAACCCAAAACAAGAGACAAACTCAAACTTCTTTAACCGAGAGAAAAAACAAAAGTCGAATGAATGAAGACTTATGGATCACACACACACAACAGGACCAAAACCAGGACTAAACCAGGTCTAAAGCAGGTCTAAACCAGGTCTAAACCAGGTCTAAACCAGGTCTAAACCAGGTCTAAAGCAGGACTAAAGCGGGTCTAAAGCGGGACTAAAGCGGGACTAAAGCGGGTCTAAAGCAGGACTAAAGCAGGACTAAAGCAGGTCTAAAGCGGGACTAAAGCGGGACTAAAGCGGGTCTAAAGCAGGACTAAAGCAGGACTAAAGCGGGACTAAAGCAAGACTAAAGCAGGTCTAAAGCAGGTCTAAAGCAGGACTAAAGCAGGACTAAAGCAGGACTAAAGCAGGACTAAAGCAGGACTAAAGCAGGACTAAAGCAGGACTAAAGCAGGTCTAAAGCAGGTCTAAAGCAGGACTAAAGCAGGATTAAAGCGGGTCTAAAGCAGGACTAAAGCAGGACTAAAGCAGGACTAAAGCAGGATTAAAGCAGGACTAAAGCAGGTCTAAAGCAGGACTAAAGCAGGACTAAAGCAGGACTAAAGCAGGTCTAAAGCAGGTCTAAAGCAGGACTAAAGCAGGATTAAAGCGGGTCTAAAGCGGGACTAAAGCGGGACTAAAGCGGGACTAAAGCGGGACTAAAGCAGGTCTAAAGCAGGACTAAAGCAGGACTAAAGCAGGTCTAAAGCAGGTCTAAAGCAGGACTAAAGCAGGACTAAAGCAGGATTAAAGCGGGTCTAAAGCGGGACTAAAGCGGGACTAAAGCGGGACTAAAGCAGGACTAAAGCAGGTCTAAAGCGGGTCTAAAGCGGGACTAAAGCGGGACTAAAGCAGGACTAAAGCAAGACTAAAGTGGGTCTAAAGCTGGTTTAAAGCGGGACTAAAGCAGGACAAAAGCAGGACAAAAGCAGGACAAAAGCAGGACTAAAGTTGGACTAAAGCGGGACTAAAGCAAGTCTAAAGCAGGACTAAAGTTGGACTAAAGCGGGACTAAAGCAAGTCTAAAGCAGGACTAAAGTTGGACTAAAGCGAGTCTAAAGATGCCACACACGCACACACTTCCCTCTCGCGGCTCTGTTCACTTACACACAGTCTGAGATGGGGGTTGATGGGGAGTCGGGATGGCGAGTGTTGATGACATCACAGGCTGCGGCGCGACTGCCGGCCCGGTCTCGGCCTGTGGACACGAGCAGTGTCAACAACATCATCAACAACAACATCAACAACAACATCAACAACAACAACAACAGACAGGACTCAAACAGCAGAGGCTGAAACTGGAGACAAGACACAAAATGGCCGCCGGTGTGAAGGCTCTAGGTGAAACGGAAATGTAACTTTAAAGGACACATTCTGCATCATTAGGCAAGGGACTCTGTGTTTTCTTGAGACCCCAAAAACCCAGCAGAAACCAGGTGCTAAAACAATAAAAGTTAAGAATGATACATATTTAAATAAAAACATTTCTTGTAAATTAAATTCAAAATACAAATAAAATGCAGGCGCAGCGAGCAGGCGGGGCGTCTCCGTGTCATCATTGTGTTGCTCTGCCCCCTGCTGTGTCGTCCGTTTTACCTGGAGTTCTTTGAGTGGACTCTTTTTTTCTGATGATCAGTGAGACTTTTACCTGGCTGTCGGACGGCGGTGGCACCCACAAAGCTGATGAGCGTTACGTCAGATGCCCCACCCGACTCCAGGGGGATGGGGTGGACCCGGAAGTGCTCCAACATGTCAAAGATGGACTGAAACCAGAGGTGCTGCACTCGGCACTGTCCGTCCTCGTTCAGCGACAGCCGCAGGTGCTGAGGGGACCAACAAGTACGTGAGTATTGGTTTCCCCGCTTGTCCACAAAAATATAGGTTTAGCCCTGGTTTAATCATGATTTAGAATTGATTTAATATTTTAATGTCTTTGCCCTCATTTTGGGTTGAACATGATTTTGAACTACTTTATGTGGTTTAGTCTCATTTTAGTCCTGATAAGTCCTGGTTAAGGTGGTGCTTTGTGTGTAAAGTTGTATATATTTCACAGGTAATCTCTGGTTTGAATGTTACCTTGGCTTTGCCCTGGAAGTTGAAGGTGAGCACGTATTCTCCTCGCCGCGTCTCGCTTTGTCGCACCAGGAACACGCCGTGAGAAGCTGGGCCACCGGCCAGAACCAACTGAGCCGCCTTCAGCCGCGACAGAGTCCCATGGAACCACTGACACTCACTGAGCGGGTGCTCCACCGGGTCTGAGGGCCCGGGATCCGAGAACAGGAACGAACCTGAGGAAAAGAAGATTGCTCAAAGTTTCTGGCCCACAGTCATGTCTCCGCCCAAATGGCAGCTAAATAGACCTGGATTGTAGAGAAAGCTTTAGACTCGTCTACTGTTACAGAGCGTTCACAGAGTGGCCCCTCACGCCGACACAGAGTCCAGAGTGTTACCTGTAGCCTCGGGCGTCTCGGCGAAAGGCGTGCCCAAACTGGTCCCGCCCCCTCCCAGGATCCTGCTGTCTGATTCGTCAAGAGGAGCGCGAGGCGGGAGCTCAGGAGGAAGTGGGTCCAAGAGGGGGGAGGAGCCCGCTATTCCGCCGTAACAAACTGCAACAGAAAGAACAAAGTAAATCCTTTGGTTTAGTCTTTTAACCAGGTCTAAACCAGGTCTAAACCAGGTCTAAACCAGGTCTAAACCAAGTCTAAACCAGGTCTAAACCAAGTCTAAACCAGGTCTAAACCAGGTCTAAACCAGGTCTAAACCAGATCTAAACCAGATCTAAACCAGGTCTAAACCAGGGCTAAACCAGGTCTAAACCAGGTCTAAACCAGGTCTAAACCAGGTCTAAACCAGGTCTAAACCAGATCTAAACCAGGTTTAAACCAGGTCTAAACCAGGGCTAAACCAGGGCTAAACCAGGGCTAACCTTGTGAAAGACGGTCTATGACGTCAGGAGTCCCGCTGATGTCCAAAGGTCCAGTTCCCTCAGACTCGTCCTGTTCACTGCAGAGACATCAGCGAGAAATTTAGTGTTTTTGAATTATTACATGTGTTGTGCGTTTGTCTTGTCTTATGTGTCGTCTGTTTAACTTCAGGTGTGTTGTGTGTCATTTATTGTGTACTGTTTGTTACCTAAGGCAGATGGCGTTCCTGATGTCGCTGAGCCAAGCCCTCATCTGCACGGCGTCTCGTGTCTCGATCATATACTGCGCCGAGCCGTCCAACTGAACACATACGAGACTGTAACACCTGCGACGCTAATACTCTTCACACGGACTTGTTAAAGGACACACACTGTTGTTTCTTGTCCTTTAAACATGCTTTTGTACCTTGTATACCGTGTGTCGCGGCAGAACGTTACCTGCAGGAGAAAGGTATTCTCTTTGTCAGGCATCTCCAGAGCCGTGGTGCTCCTCACGTCCACAATGGAACAGCAGGGGGCGCTAAGACGAGGCTTTGATGCCTGAGAACAGACACAGCGCTTTACCTAACGAGCAGGTTTGGGGTTTGATATTGGACACTGGAACCACAAACTCTTTAAGTTTAAATCCTGTCTGAATATTATTCTTTAAAAAGGCTTGATAGGAACACCATTAGGCCTTAGTTATTTTATTACTTGGTTTACGGATTCGCCGCACTTAGATTATTGATTTATACAATTTAAATAAAATGAATTATTATAATTTTTTTTTTTATAAAGTACCGCCGACAAAGCAAAATAGCATTAAATTAAATGTAAAAAGCGGTATTAAGTCAAAAGACAAGAGCGGTGAAGCAATTTCTTGCCAAACTCCTGCGGAAGTCTGTGACGGAGCGGGTCTGTCTCTGCGCGCGGTCCCGGGGAGAGCGTGCATGCCCGTCTCTCTGTCTGCTGTGCGCCTTTATATCACAAATACACATTTTAAACCCATTCACCACATTTTCATCAGCGCGTTTTGCCGTGTGTGGGTGGGTGGGGGAGGGTGCACACTTAAGCGTCAGTTATGTCTAAAACACGCTAAATCTACTGTTACACGCTCCTGCGCGCCGCATCTCTCCCCCCCTCTCCTCCCGTGGTGCGTTTTGGGCAAACCCGGAAGAAAACATATTTTGAAATTGAAATTATATTCATATTCCGTCCGCTTGTGCAATATATTTCATTTAAAAATCCGTAAACCAAGTAATATAATAACTGCGGCCTTATCAGACCAAAATCAATCAGTGACATTGAAAAATCCCCAACAGTCTCGATCCCCGTCCTTGAGCGTCTAACCTTTGGTGGGATGAAGAACTCAAGGTAGTAATCATCTCCTCGCTCGCCCTCTCGCTCCCTCTCTCGCAGCACCAGTCGACACTTGTGCCAGCGGCCGCCTCTCCACGGCAGACTGCCCCCGGCGGACGGCAGGGTGCCCCCGGCGGAGAGCGGCGCGGCGTTGGCGACCGCGGCGACGTCTGCACCGTGATGTAGCAAACCGAAGGAAAACCCAGTGAAGCCGCTCGCCCCAAAGTCGTCCTGCAACGCGCTGACCGTGACTCCGCCCTCTCGCACCTGCGGGCGACACAGACTTTTAGAATCCCGACAGACATGTTTCACTGTGTGGCAGCCGTACCAGTCTCCCGGGCTTCCTGCTGGCGTTGGGAGGCAGCGAGGCGGACGAGGGCGGCGTGTTGGCGAGCAGAGCCATGCTGAGGGCCGGAGGTGGCGAGCGCGACAGCCGAAGCTTGTCCAGGCGCTGCGTCCACTTGTCCTTGTGCTGCGGGTTCTCTCCGTTGCTACGGTGACGGCTGGGCGGGTCCTGCGACAGCGACGATGACGAGGACGAAGAGTGAGGCAGCGACAGCGGCATCGAGAGGGAGACGGGCATCGAGGAGGGCGCACCGGGCGAGCGCTTCCCCCCATCCTGAGGAAGCAAAACACATTAGCAACAGAAAATCCTGTTTATCACTTTGTCAAGACCCAAAATATGATATCTCCAGGTCATAATGCATATAACATGATCCAAAGCCAAAGCATGACATAAAGAGAGGTTCAAACACAGTGCAGAGACTTTGCAGAGAAGTGAAATAAATGAGGCAAAAGACCAGAGTGCGACCCGATCCCGGCCTCAGACCAGAGCGCGACCCGATCCCGGCCTCAGACCAGAGCGCGACCCGATCCCGGCCTCAGACCAGAGCGCGACCCGATCCCGGCCTCAGACCAGAGCGCGACCCGATCCCGGCCTCAGACCAGAGAGCGACCCGATCCCGGCCTCAGACCAGAGCGCGACCCGATCCCGGCCTCAGACCAGAGAGCGACCCGGCCTCAGACCAGAGCGACCCGGTCCCGGCCTCAGACTGACCTGGACTCCCATGGTGTAGCTGTAGCTCTGCGGCAGCTCACTGGACGTGCTCCTCCAGTGCAGAATCCCTCTAACGCTCCGGCTCATGTTCCTCAGAGAGAAACGCTTCTTCAGCTTCTTCGAACCGTTGCCTTTACAACTGCAACAGAACATGCAACACTCAGAACAAAACAAGCAGAAGCAGAGGGGTCCATCTATCTATATAATCCAATAATAATAATTACAATAATGTAATATATACACATCTAAACATACATATGTTTTCTGAGGCCAATCTCAGCGATTCAAAAAATAATTCCATCATTTATGTGGCTGTGAGACGTGGACAAAACAAAAGAATGCATCAAAAATGCAACTAAAGGCGACCAACGGCGTCAAAAACGTGACTAAAAGCGACAACAATTAAAGACAAATGCAACTAAAAGCAACAAAATGCAAACTATACTTTTTAATCCTGAGGCCGATCTCAGATATTGACAAAAAAAGAGGTTTAGTAATTCCAGGTTTGTGTACCTGTGACATGGCTAACAGCAACAAAAATGCAACTAAACAAAAACATGACTACCTAACACCTAATAGGAATTAAATCTGTAAAGGTTTTAGTAAAATCTTAAATATAACTATAAGTGTGTTTCAGCCAAATTAGTTCAACCTCCCATTAACACTTCCAGAGTAACACTTCCAGAGGGACACTTCCAGAGGGACACTTCCAGAGGGACACTTTCAGAGGGACACTTTCAGAGGGACACTTTAGGACTGTGCTGATGGGGAGTACCTGGTGTGGTTCTGTAAGGGGCCCTCCGTGCTCTCGCCGTGCTCCACAGCGCCCCCTCGTCCCTCCGCGTCTTCTCCGACAGAAGCTGCACCGATCCAGCTGTCGTCCTCCGGCTCGTCCTGCTCCTCCACCGGTGCCGCTCCGTTCCCTGCGGGTCGACGTCCGTTGTTTCCGCCGACGGAGGAGCAGCAGGAGGACGAGGAGGAGGGAGGCTGTCCGGGAGGGTCCAGGCGACTCGCGGAGACACACGAAGGTTTGGAAAGAACCCGAGGCGGAGCGCACAGAGGAGACAGCGCCTCGTCGTCCTCCAGAGACGTGGCATCAGACTGAGGAGCCCACGAGCAAAGCTGAGGAGAACAAACGTCAGAGGAACAAACGTCAGAGGAACTGTCAGAGGAACAGGAATTTTTCCATCTTGTATTTATTCAATTACAGGCGTTTTTAAAGCTTTGCTGTGAACAGTCTGACTTGTAACTTGGTCTGGGGGTGTCATATAAACCCTTTAAAGCAGAACTAAGTCACTTTGGTGAAAGGGCGCTCCCTGCAGATCCCTTTTGACAACACATGGTCAGAAAATAGAAGTAAAGCCTTTTTTCCCCCCACAAATCGTTTTTCTTTCTTTCTATATTATAATAAAACAGTCTGGTCACAAACAAAAACATTTCACATTGCCAAATATTTTAAAAAGATTCAGGGTTTCTCAGGAGAATTGTCATCGGGTTAAAGGCGTAATGGACCCCATCGCCGATTTGAGAACTGAAACGGAAGTGCGCATGAGCATCGCAGCTAGAAGTGTGTTTGTTTATTAACGCAATGGATCGCATCATCTCTCGTCTCCGGTAGATTTCCGTCTCTTCTGAGCTCGAACGGTCTTTCTCTTAATTTTGTCCTGTACACTGAGGGAACTATATTATGATAGATCCATGCGCTTAGACACAGGGAAACGTGCTGCTCTCCTGGGGAAGAGCCAGAACGAGGCTGCAGGTGAGCTGTAGGTGAGTTGTATGATTGATACGTGGCAGGACTAATCAGCAGTCCACGCCGAGGAAATAAGACTCAGATTTGGGCCAAAAAATCGTCCATTACGCCTTTAAATGTTGGCATTTGTACACTGGCAATTAAAAATTCGATTTTATGTCAGTTAATCATAGCAAATGTCTATATTGGATGGATAACGTGGATAAATATTTTACAGTGCAATATTCCAGACAAAACGATTTTAATCGATCCATTTTCACTAATAAATCCTCCAGTCTCGGCGTGTTGACTCACCGTTTCCTCTCTCCCGGCGGAGCTGGAGCTCTGCGGCGCCCCCTGCAGTTCGCTCTGAAAGTGCCGCACAAAACGGTCGGTGAAGCGGCGGCAGAATGCGGCGGCCGAGTCGGGCGAATAGTGCGGGTTTTCCAGGAGAAACGCCCGATAGTGCCGAGCAAAGTCACCAGCAGCGACTCGAGCATGAAGCTCGCAGAACTCTGTCCAGCTCAGGCAAGGCGAGGGCGACGGCGTGGGCGTGTCCGACAGGGACGACAGGTGAGAGGAGAGGTGCTGCACGGGGGGCGGAGTCACCAGCTCTGGCAGGGGCGAGGGGCGGGGCATAAGAGGCAGGAGCGAGGGAGAGGGTGGCGATGGCGAGGGAGAAGGTGATGGCGGCAGGGGTGATGAGTTTGTCGCGCGAGGACTGGGCGCAGTTAGCAGCGCGCCGTTCATTTTGTCCAATCAGAAAGCCAGACAACAGGAAGTGACTGCAGAAGGGTCAGAGGTCAGGGTAGAGTCAGTTGTCCAACATGGCGCCTTCAGTTGAGAGTCACTCTCGAGAAAATGAATCACAACTTTGGAAAAACAATTCCAAATGAGCAGAAGTTCAAGAGTTCAACATTGTGCGTTTGGATTAAACAGAAAAACGTCTTTAAATCACAATCCCAATATGGATTGAAATGCTTCAGCATCTGTCAGTCTTCAGTATCCCACATGGCAACGATGTTTGTGTGGAAACTCTAAAATAGAAATGCATTTTGCAAAATATTGTTAATCTACAGAACTGTCCCAGGTTCACGTCAGTTAAGCTCGTCCACAAAAAGAGGAATTTCTTCTTTCCAAACGGTCAGTCTATCTCTTCACGTCGTACGAAATGTGTGGCAGTCAAATTCAAAATGTCTGCCTTCAGATGCGAGTAGAGATTGTCATTGAAATGAACAAAACAATCCAAAAGTGAATATTTGTAAAGCTGCTCAGCACGTGGCTCAGTATCAGATTTATTTCACTTTTCTCAGTCGAATGTGCTCCACAAACTGCACAATTGTCCCAAAATATTTTATATTTTCAGTCGAAATTCAAACTGGCTGCCAAGAAAAAAAAAAAGAATATCTTGAAATGTTTCAGGTTTCAGTCAAAAGTGGCTTAAATTAAATGTGAAATGTTCTTTCCAAAACGTGAATATTTCAAAGTGCAAACATCCCGTGTGTGGATTTGATTGAAACGCTGTTGTTTTTTGAGTGAACACCGTCACAGAACATGCGTCTGTTTTCTGTGTATGGTTGAATCTGATTGGTCAGTGGCTTTGGCGTTCGAGGTCCCCTGGTCATGATTGGACGAGAGAGCATGTTTTCAGCGAAGAGGCGTCGAAATGAGGAACTACATGTTTTTGAGGATCCGAGGAGCAGGTCTGGGCTTCGAGTTTCACATCCACTACACATCCTGAAAGAAACGGGACACAGTTCAAGTCACTACACATCCTGAAAGACACGGGACACAGGTCAAGTCACTACACATCCTGAAAGACACGGGACACAGTTCCAGTCACTACACATCTTGAAAGACACGGGACACAGGTCAAGTCACTACACATCCTGAAAGAAACGGGACACAGGTCAAGTCACTACACATCCTGAAAGACATGGGACACAGGTCAAGTCACTACACATCCTGAAAGACACGGGACACAGGTCAAGTCACTACACATCCTGAAAGACACGGGACACAGGTCAAGTCACTACACATCCTGAAAGACACGGGACACAGGTCAAGTCACTACACATCCTGAAAGAAACGGGACACAGGTCAAGTCACTACACATCCTGAAAGACACGGGACACAGTTCCAGTCACTACACATCTTGAAAGACACGGGACACAGGTCAAGTCACTACACATCCTGAAAGAAACGGGACACAGGTCAAGTCACTACACATCCTGAAAGACATGGGACACAGGTCAAGTCACTACACATCCTGAAAGAAACGGGACACAGGTCAAGTCACTACACATCCTGAAAGAAACGGGACACAGGTCAAGTCACTACACATCCTGAAAGAAACGGGACACAGGTCAAGTCACTACACATCCTGAAAGAAACGGGACACAGGTCAAGTCACTACACATCCTGAAAGAAACGGGACACAGGTCAAGTCACTACACATCCTGAAAGACATGGGACACAGGTCAAGTCACTACACATCCTGAAAGAAACGGGACACAGGTCAAGTCACTACACATCCTGAAAGACACGGGACACAGGTCAAGTCACTACACATCCTGAAAGACACGGGACACAGGTCAAGTCACTACACATCCTGAAAGACACGGGACACAGGTCAAGTCACTACACATCCTGAAAGAAACGGGACACAGGTCAAGTCACTACACATCCTGAAAGACATGGGACACAGTTCAAGTCACTACACATCCTGAAAGACATGGGACACAGTTCAAGTCACTACACATCCTGAAAGACACGGGACACAGTTCAAGTCACTACACATCCTGAAAGAAACGGGACACAGGTCAAGTCACTACACATCCTGAAAGACACGGGACACAGGTCAAGTCACTACACATCCTGAAAGAAACGGGACACAGGTCAAGTCACTACACATCCTGAAAGACACGGGACACAGGTCAAGTCACTACACATCCTGAAAGACATGGGACACAGTTCAAGTCACTACACATCCTGAAAGACACGGGACACAGTTCAAGTCACTACACATCCTGAAAGACACGGGACACAGTTCAAGTCACTACACATCCTGAAAGACACGGGACACAGTTCAAGTCACTACACATCCTGAAAGACACGGGACACAGTTCAAGTCACTACACATCCTGAAAGACACGGGACACAGTTCCAGTCACTACACATCCTGAAAGACACGGGACACAGTTCCAGTCACTACACATCCTGAAAGACACGGGACACAGGTCAAGTCACTACACATCCTGAAAGACACGGGACACAGGTCAAGTCACTACACATCCTGAAAGACACGGGACACAGTTCAAGTCACTACACATCCTGAAAGACACGGGACACAGTTCCAGTCACTACACATCCTGAAAGACACGGGACACAGGTCAAGTCACTACACATCCTGAAAGACACGGGACACAGTTCAAGTCACTACACATCCTGAAAGACACGGGACACAGTTCCAGTCACTACACATCCTGAAAGACACGGGACACAGTTCCAGTCACTACACATCCTGAAAGACACGGGACACAGTTCCAGTCACTACACATCCTGAAAGAAACGGGACACAGGTCAAGTCACTACACATCCTGAAAGACATGGGACACAGTTCAAGTCACTACACATCCTGAAAGACATGGGACACAGTTCAAGTCACTACACATCCTGAAAGACACGGGACACAGTTCAAGTCACTACACATCCTGAAAGACACGGGACACAGTTCCAGTCACTACACATCCTGAAAGACACGGGACACAGTTCCAGTCACTACACATCCTGAAAGACACGGGACACAGGTCAAGTCACTACACATCCTGAAAGACATGGGACACAGGTCAAGTCACTACACATCCTGAAAGACACGGGACACAGTTCAAGTCACTACACATCCTGAAAGACACGGGACACAGTTCCAGTCACTACACATCCTGAAAGACACGGGACACAGGTCAAGTCACTACACATCCTGAAAGACACGGGACACAGTTCAAGTCACTACACATCCTGAAAGACACGGGACACAGGTCAAGTCACTACACATCCTGAAAGACACGGGACACAGTTCAAGTCACTACACATCCTGAAAGACACGGGACACAGTTCCAGTCACTACACATCCTGAAAGACACGGGACACAGTTCCAGTCACTACACATCCTGAAAGACACGGGACACAGGTCAAGTCACTACACATCCTGAAAGACACGGGACACAGTTCCAGTCACTACACATCCTGAAAGACACGGGACACAGTTCCAGTCACTACACATCCTGAAAGACACGGGACACAGGTCAAGTCACTACATTTTTTATTTAATAATGCCTCTGTCTTTATCATAAATTATGTTGTGTGAGTTGTAGAATCCAGAGAACAATTACCAATAATTTTCAACTACCGTACTCACAATTAGTCAGTTTAATTCTTGCAACCGTAGTAAGCCCTACTTTACCACAAATTATACTTTTGAAAAGCGCACATAGAGCTAGAAAATAGTATATATTCAATACTTTGTACAGTAATAGAATATCAATCTACCGTAACTGAAATGTCTGCGCTGGGTTAGGGTCCTGGAATATCTAAAAGTTCCAACAAAAGCTAAAAAAAATAATAAGCTTGAGCGTGCATATTGCTCCTAGCACCCAAGAACCAACCAGAACCAACCTCCAAGACCTATTATACTGAAGTTCCACAACATTAGTGATGAACAGCATGTCAATGACTGCTATGCAAGAGTGGTCCAGAAACGAAAAACATTTGATCAAGTGTAATCTCGCCTGAGACAAAAGAAAGTGGATTAACTCTGAGGCTCAATGTGGATGGAAATAGTTTTATTTTTTACACCACAGGCCTCGACATTTGCAGATGTGCTGCCAGAGCCCTGAGCAATTTGACATTCCCCCCTTTGTTTCAGAACCACTGAATTTGGAAAGAGGGGTGAGGCAGGGCTGTGCTTGGTCCCCCTTGTGTTCACTTTGTACTTGGAACAATTGGCCCAATATATTAGACAATTGGATACAATTTATGGGACAGAAAATAAATTGTATTGAATTTGACAAGACCAGAAATTCCTTTACCCAATGTGATACATTTCCTTTATGATATTGGTCCAATGTTTGTATACAATCTGAATGTACAAAAAACTGAAATTCTCTCTAAATGGCAACCCCTTTGTGTTAGAAAAAACTACCCATCTAAATGGCAAGTGGAATCCCTTAAATATTTAGGTGTGTTCCTCCATTAAAAACTGTCAACAATCTTGACTAACCCTCTTTTCTCCACTATAAAGAAAGAGTCAAGGGATTGAAACAATTAAAATGAATGTTTTGCCCAGATTTCTCCATCTATTCCAGACTCTCCCTATTTCTATCCCCAACCGGCTGTTTGATGAGTGTAATAAAACAATCTCAAGATTTGTTTGACAAAGGCAGAAAACCTCGACTCCCATTCAAATTTCTAAAACTACCAAAAAAAGGGAGGCTCGGGTTTAACTTGTCTGAAAAGTTACTGTATTTCAGCTCAAATCGGAGCGTTACTGGTGTGACCCAGAATATGATGCTCAATAGAAAAATACTGAGATTAATGCTGTGCCGGGGGTTCCTGTACAGGCCTTACTGGCAGATGACAGACGGTTGAGTCATTTGGAAGAAGTTAAGAATCCCTGGGTAAAATCTGTGTTTACGACATGGAAGGAGCTGATCAAAACATACAAACTGAGGAAAAAATCTGATATCTTAAACTAGGTAAGGGTTTGCTTATGGCCAAGGATTTGTACCAAATAGAACTAACCTGAGATTCCAGGTCTGGATTACATAAAGATATCAAAGTTTTTCACCAGATTGTAAAATATAATCATATGAAAAGCTTTGATACGTTGAAAGAATCCTTTGACTTGGAGAAACAGGACTTTTATAGGTATTTACAAATAAAGAGTTATTATATCCAACAAATTAACAAATCATTAAGTAATGACCATTATAACCTCTGACCAAAGTAAGAACTTTCAAGGGGAATAATATCTAAATGATATGCATTGCTAATCCAGACAGCAACTCTAATAAATATATTATAAACAAATGGGAAAGAGAACAGGGACGTGCATTCAGGGGAGGCAGGGCCTCACCTGTCAATCAGGAAAATAAATAAATAATAATAAATAAAATTATAAAAAATATTAATATTTTGTCATCTGGTACGTATTATAAACCCCTTTCCATTTGAATCCAATATCGAACGATATTTTTTCAAATGTCAAAATGTTCAGATGTTTGCCATTCAGATACAGGGAGGAGGCAGCACCTGCTCAGCCTCTGGAGCACACGCACACGCCTCACAAACTGAGCTGGTGCAATGCAAATGATGTGTCGCTCTCTCCCTCTGTTTAGAACAAATAAAACACCCTGACAATGTGCTCAGTGCTTCCATATTCTAGATAATGTATGAAATGTATTTCTGAAGCGTTTTTTGGCTCACAGATTCATTATAAAACTGCAGTAAAAGTTCACAGTGCAGAATCCGGACAATATAGACGATTACATTTCCAAGTTAAAACATTTCTCAAATCTGGATTTTCAATCAAAGCAAGAGGTTATAACTAAAGGAAAACCTACACCGGAGTTGAACAGGTGAGAGAGCGTTATATCTCTAAATACACTAGCATTGTTACAGAACTCTTAGCTTAGTGGTGAAGACAGCCTGGAGAACAAGAGATAGTGGGATCAACTCCAGCATGACGTGAATTTTTTTCATGTTTAAACTTATAGATTCCTCAGTCTCGTGTGTTTTGGGATGAGTTATGTCAGTCAGAGATGAACGGAGGCAATGGTTCTTTAACATTTTTGATAACATCAGTGATCAGATTAAAGTCAGGTTTGATCGTTTTGGTGAGCGAGCTTTCCTTGGTTTAAACTTTAGTGGATTGCACAAAATTTGTCAAAATATGCAAGATTTTTGTGACTTTGTGAGACTAAGGGCAGAGCTAGTGGGACTGTAAAGAAATGAATGCAAGTCTCCTGCAGCTTCTCCTCTTTTTGGTCCAGAACGACCTGTTTAAGGAGCTCTTTTGGATTCGCGTTTGTAAATCTGACTCTGAAAGAGTTGGTGCCTCACTCGCCCTGAACCTCACCGCACGTCACTGAAAGAGAAGGTAACCTTGTTTTGACACACAAAGAGTTGGAAAACATATGTATATCCCTGTGGAGGACCTCAAAATCTCATGTCTGGAGGGAATTTTGCTGGAAAAAGGTGTCACATTTTGTCATGACACCGTGTCAAAGTGCCAATTATTCACAAGGAAATGCAAACGGGTGGAGAATCAGTGAAGGCCAGGACGTAACCACTAGTATCATAATATTGGACTGAAATTAACAATTCTCTGCAGACTGTTTTTGACATCGAAATCCCACTCAAATTCAGAACAATGTACTTGGGCCTCAGAACCCCTGCCATGGACACAATAAATTGTCTTGCTCTCTGGTCGTGTTTCTGTGCGTTGATCGTTTACATTTAAAAAATAACAGAAAATAGATCAAATAGAAAAAACAGTTATTTTTATTGCATTATTGAACACTCTAATGACAAGAGTATTTTAAAGGTTTCTGCTGACTAATAGTATTTGTGTAATGGAAGTCTGTGTTTTGGTTGACACTAGTTAATTTGCGGGACTGACTAGCTCTGGACCAGGACCGACCAGGACGTGTGTTCAGACCCCGTCCTCCGCCCTCCTGTCCCCGCTCAGAGCGCTCTGTCCCCGGGCTGACAGCTGAACCCGCCCCGTAAACACCAGCTAACGGGGTAAGCCGCGGAGGAGCTAGCGGCAGAGCTAAGCATCTCCGCGGGCCTCACAGCGGACCGCAGCCCGGGCTCAAGCTCCGTCCGCGCGTTGAACTCGGCTCTCGCGGGTCCCGAGCTCCTCTTTACGGGACGAGCACGAATCGAAGCCTCCGAAAACATTAGCGGGGGTTTAGCGCGCTACGGCTAACGGGGAGCGGTAATAATAGAACGCTAGAGAGTCAGCACCATGGTAACCAAAAATAACCGACAGCTAGTTCCAGCAGCCATGTTATGACTGTGAAATTATACTTAAGGCAACGTTAACAGGGCGCTGGACTTTCAATTATAATTTTCTCTTAAATACCGATGTTATAACAAACTGATATGAGATACATATTTGTTTCATTATCAATTTATAAAGTAAACAAATTAAGATCTATGATTTTGTCTATTTAGTGCAGGGGTGTCCAAACTTTTTTCACCAAGGGCCGCATTTTGAAACGTATACGGGGCAGAGGGCCACAAACAACTTGACAATGTCGAATTTGTTGAATGACAAAGTGAATCATTCAAAATGTTGCATTTGATGTAATTGTGATGAGCCTCCACCTTTAATTAGACCTAGAACATTAATATTAGGTTGGTATAACATCAATATACCTGAATTTTCCCAATTTCACAGTAAAAAGTACTACTTTTTGTTGTTTGGGCCAACATAGCAGGAAGCTGGAGGGCCAACAAAAATTGGTCTGAGTGCCGCATTTGGCCCCCGGGCCCTAGTTTGGACATGCCTGATTTAGTGCATCGATCACTGGGATTGCTAAAAAGTTAAATTTTAAATTAAGATACTAAAACGAGTATTAAAACTAGATACCCATCTGAGCAGGCATCAATACTATAATAATGAATAATAAAATCACATTAACAGGACGAAATGTGAACTTTCCTGAACAGTTTTATAATGATCTTGACCTTGATCAGAACTAGATCACATAGTGACATAAATTACTATCATTTTGGGTTGAGAATTAAATTCCTTTCTATTAAAAAAAAAAAACATTTTAAGAATCATTCTAGTATCTAAAGTATTGAATATCAGGCTTGATCAAAAAATATAACATTTTATATTGTAAGTACATTTTAGATTATAAGTATTGCTGCCTTCAAATAACTGCTCATATAGTCTTCTCCTTTACCTACTGCTGCTTGTTTCAGTATTTTTGTCTGTCCTGAACACGGTTTTAAAAGCACTATGTGAGTGTTATGTATATTATTTCTACATTACCAACAAGGTAGTGTTTTAGTGACTATTCATGAATCATAAAAAATGCCCTGGTAGAATTCCTGCATTATTGCCACAAAAATACCATAAAATATTAATTTAAACACCTAAGTCAATTGGTTTTAAGACCTTGTTTTGCTGCTTTACATTCACAAGATGGCCGCCGCAATTACCACGGCAACGGACCCCTCTATCTCTCCACTTGTTGTGTTCACACCACATTGCTAACGAGGCTAATCCCGATAGCCCGTGCTGTTGGCCGTTCTTGCCCTGCACGGTGTAAAGCGGCTGTGTGCGGGGGAAAGGGCGGCTGTACCTGGAGAGCACAGGCCGGGCTCCGCGCACGTTCCTCCGGCTGAATCTGCTCCATGAGGCCGCGAAGCTCCAGGTTCACGGACAATCGCGCATTTTCACCCGAAGCTTGTTTTTGTTGCTAAATCTGAAGATGCCTCCTGCGCGAGAATCTCGTTCTGTTCTCGCGAGGTTTAGGGAAGCCTTTACGGAGGGACTAAACCAGGACTAACCCGGGACTAAACCAGGTCTGAATCAGGTCTAATTCAGGACTAAACCAGGACAAAACCAGGGGGGGGGGGAAACAGGACTAAAACAGGACTAACCTGGGACTAACCCGGGACTAAACCAGGACAAAACCAGGGAAAAAAAACAGGACGAAACCAGGTCCAAACCAGAACTAAACCAGGTCCAAACCAGGACTAAACCAGGTCTAACCCTGAACTAAACCAGGACTTTATCTTTTTTGTATTTAAAAGTTCCTGGTTCTTTTACACAATAAATAAGACACGTAAATGATTAAACATTTGAAACAGACAGAGTCATTTGATAAATAGTTTTATAATTATTCACATTTTCATAAAAGCAATAAATAAGTATGTTTTTCAGTCAGAATGTGTCGTCTTCATCCCGTTGTCTTCAGCGTGAGCTACGCCGCCTGTGAACAGAGGGGGCAGCAGTGAGCCACGTTCAACCACAGCAAACAGGCTTAAAACAATAGCTTTGTGCTGAGGGACAAATTATTCTATTTGACTAACAACGCGTAGATCAATAATAATGAATATTCTTTTCACATTAATGCTATTCTGGTGTATATTGTATTGCATTGTGTATATTGTAGGTGGAGGTCAGAGAGCGCAGACTCACCAGTGCGTGTGTGGCGCCCCCCGCAGGTCAGAGAGCGCAGCGCGGCTCGACACAGGAGAATGAACCAGTAAAGCTGCAGCGGCCAAAGCAGTGCCGCGCCCACGTTACACTGCCAGGGGGCGCTAGAGAGCACCGCGAGCAGAGGCGCGCCAGCAAAACTGAGAGAGACGACGCAATATTGTCAACAGAATCCAGTGTCGTTAGTATTAGTAAGTCGTGTGTTAAAAGTCCCCCGGGAAAGTACTACACATCCCACAATGCAACAGGGTTCATTGTAGTTCCTTAAGGCCCGTATGCCGTGTGTTTTTCCATTACTGTTTTTGCCATCACTGTGTGAGGAGCGGAGCCCAGGTTCGCTGTCTTTTATCCTGCCCTTTTTCCTGCCCTTTTATCTTGCCCTTTTATCCAACCTTATCCTGTGTGTATAGGTACCGTGTGCGTCCATATGATGTGAGTATTGTTTGTAACCATGCATGCATATTAAAGTTCTATAAGTTAGAGCGCAGATGCTTGTTTGCGTGCCTGTTAAAGTGATAGCGCGCGGCTCTGCTCCACCTGTTACTACCTACAAATAGTTCTTAAATTCTACACATGCATGTCCATAATCCAATCCTCTGCCCTGTATGTTTCCTGGTAAATAGTCCCTTATGTATATTTGTGCAGTTTACTTTGTATAAAGTTAAGCTTCACCTGTAACCACTTATAAGCTATGGCTCCCTCTGGTGGTCATTTAATGTAACTACACTATGGCTCCCTCTGGTGGTCATTTAGTGCTATTACACTATGGCTCCCTCTGGTGGTCACCGAGTGTAACTGCATCAGGGCTCCCTCTGGTGGTCGCCGAGTGTAACTACATGCCTTTATCCATATTCAATGCAACCTGTTTGTGACTGTTCCTGACACAGTTTTTTATTGCTTTTCTTTCAGATAACCACACACACACACACACACACACCCTCGCACCTTTCCTCTCAACCCATCTGTATATAGACCTCCTCCTCCCAATGTTTGATCCCTCAATAAATGTTCAAAGTGTGAACTGGAGTTGTCTGTTCCTTCTGACCGAGGAAGACTCAGCTGAAGATTTATCAATAATCAGTGCATACCGGACGCACATAGTATCGCACAAGTGGTCCTTCGAGCCGGATAATCTTTGGCTGAGTCAACGAGATGACAACTCCACAGAATCCAGATGAGGCACCTCAGGAGAAGAGTCCAGAGCGTAGTCACCGTCCACGCAGGAGCAGGAAGCTTCCAGGACATCTGGCAGACTACAAACATGGCTTATCTGATCCAGAGGACTTATCTGACAGCATTTCAGTAGAATCAGACAAGGAGGAGAGGTCTAGATGGGAGAAGATGGAGAATGCTTGGTACAAAGTGCTGACAACCATGAAAGAGATGCAAGTCACCATGACGGAAACTAGCAGTGCATTAACCAAGCGCGTGGAAAACCTAGAGCGTGACTGTACGTCAAGTAGCCCTTTTCCTCAGCGCAGTGATGTGCCTGCACCAGTCAGAGTTTCTTCTCTTCCGCCTACAGCTGAACCAGCATCAACCTCAAGGCAGGACATCGAAACACATGTGAACCTGTTGCTTAGGCCAGTGCAACCTGCTGCAGTAAATACAAGCTTTATTGTCCAGCCTGCTCCGCACCCGAGAGTTATTCCGATGGTTCGGCCTGCTCCACTACCTGCTCCCCCACCTAGAGCCAATCATGCTATTCATCCTGAGCGACAACCTGCCGTTCGAGTAGCCCAATCAATGCAGCTTGAAAGAATGGAGCCAAGTCGGGACCAACTCCTGTACAGCCCGAGTTTGCAACATCTGCCTCCTCTACACAACTCTAACCAGGTTAACTCTGCACAGCCTCATGGGCCTGCAGATGTCAGTAGGCACTACTCTACACCCTTGTATCAGCCGTCACGGGTGGCAGGAGTACAGCAGCCTATTGCCCTTAACCAACAATATGTTGCTCCGCCCACTGATATAGCCAATGCCTATCATCCTCCTACCGCAGATGTAACCCCGCCAAACCTGATGGAAATGATAGTAGCTTCATCATATGGCATCCCTAAACCTAAGCTGGCGACGTTCAGGTCAGGCAGAGAGAGTGACTTTGCATTGCTGAAGAAGGGGCTAGACAGTCTACTTGGCCCACATACTCATCTCACAGAGGAGTATAAATTCCACATCCTGCTAGACCATTTAGAGCATCCGTGTGCTGCACAGGTGGCCCGGCGCTACATTCATGACCGCACTCCCTACACTAGTGCTATGAGGGCGCTAGAACAGAGGTACGGACAACCTAGGCAGTTAGTCCAGAGTGAGTTGAGTGCCATACTTAATTGCCCTCCTATTAGGGCCGGTGACACTCAGGCCTTCGAAGATTTCTCACTAGCAGTATCCAGCTTGGTCGGTCTCCTCAGCTCTATAGATGATGTGGCAGCCAGTGAGCTTCAGTGTGGTTCACATGTCGACAGACTACTCACCAAGCTCCCTCCAAGCTACAGGGACAGTTTCATTGAGTACTGCATCACACGTGGTATCATCCGCACTGGTAGCAGCCGCACATACAACATGTATGACATCTCGGAATGGCTGGAACGGAAATCACAGGTTTTGCAGCTGTCAAGACACATCTCTCAACCTCAGCTGGCAGACAAGCCACGCCAAGAGAGAAGCAACCCAAGAGGCACTACAGGGCCCAAGTCACAGAGTAAGTCTACCTCCATTTATTATGGCTCAGACCCTGCTCAAACACAACCAAAGCCAGAGCCCAGGGCACAAGCTTCTCCTTCCGTCCCTTCTAAGCAGAGGCAGAAGTTCAAGCCATATTGCCCTTACTGTGAAGGCACAGAGCACTACCTTAACGGCTGTGAAGACTTCAGGAAGCTAGACCTTAAAGCTGTAGCCTCTTGGGTAAAAGAGAAATCCAAATGTTGGCGCTGTGGCCGTAAACACTCTCCTGATCAGTGTACCCTGAAGAAACCGTGCAGCAGTTGCGGAGATCAGCACTTGTCAGTGCTACATGACCTAGTTGAAGCTAAGAAACGCGACCCTAACATTCTAACTGTGAGCACCAGCAGGATCTTCATGGGTCCTCTCGGACACTCAGGGCGTGTTATGCTCAAGGTCGTTCCCGTTCAGCTACACCATGACAGCAAGTCCCTGGACACGTTTGCTCTTCTGGACGACGGCTCAGAGAAAACTATCATACTTCCAGCGGCAGTCAAATCCCTAGGTTTAGAACAGGCAGAGGAGACCCTTTCATTGAGGACTATCCGTCATGATGTGATCCAGGTACAGGGAGCCTATGTCTCATTTCAGCTCTCACCAAAGTCCAAGCCGAAAACCCGCTACAAGATAACGCAGGCCTTCACCGCTACACAATTGAGTCTAGCTGAACAGTCATGCCAAGTAGAGCTCTTAAAGGAGAAGTACCACCACCTACAGCGGGTAAAGCTTGAGGGTTTCACACAGGTGCAGCCTTTGGTGTTAATTGGCTCTGACAATGCTCACCTTATCACTCCTGTCCGTCCAGTCCTGCGTGGGCCAGCCCATGGGCCCGTGGCCATCTGCACCAAGCTCGGGTGGACCATCCAGGGTCCAAGCAGCAGTCTGCCTACACAGCAGGGGGAGGTGCACTGCCTGAACATATCGTGCCTTTCTCCTGCAGAAGCCCTACAGCAGAATGTACAGCGTCTGTGGCAACTAGACGCTCCCCTCTACAGACCAGAGAAGGAAGTTACACGCTCTAAAGAGGATGTAGAAGCCATAGATATGTTAGAGGCCAAGACCATCAGAGTTCCTGAAGAAGGGATAGAGAGATATGCCACTCCCCTGCTTAGGAGGAAAGATTTCCCACAGCTCAAAGTCTCTCCGGAAGTAGTCAAAGGCCTCCTGAGATCCACAGAACGTAAGCTAGCTAGGAACCCTGATCTAGCACTCACTTACAACAAGGAGATCAAAAGGTTAGTAGACACAGGCTATGTTGTTAAGCTGACTCCAGACCAGATAGATAACTCTACTGAATCTTGGTATGTACCACACCACATAGTACATCACAACAACAAGTCTAGGGTTGTCTTTAACTGCTCTTTTGAGTTCCAGGGGACCGTCCTCAACCACTACCTCCTGCCAGGACCTCCACTGGGCCCCACGCTGCTCGGCGTGCTCCTCCGCTTCCGACAGTTTCCTGTGGCTGTTAGCGGAGACATAAAAGCCATGTTTCACCAGGTCCGGCTGCTGCCAGAGGACCGCCCCCTCCTGCGGTTCTTGTGGCGAGATGGTGAAACAGAGCGGCCCCCAGACGTTTATGAGTGGAGAGCCCTGCCATTCGGGACTACGTGTAGCCCCTGCTGTGCTATCTTTGCACTACAGCGCCATGTGAGGGCGCACAAAGACATCCACCAGGACATCTATGACGCAGTGCACAAAGCCTTTTATGTGGACAACTGTTTGCAGTCCCTTTCCAATCCACAAGAAGCCAAGGCTCTCATAGACAAAATGAGAGATCTTCTCCTCCAAGGTGGATTTGAAATACGCCAATGGGCCAGTAACATCCCCGAAGTGGTTGCTCATCTACCCAGCACAGCCAGGTCAGACAGCTGTGAGTTGTGGCTAAACTTCAAATGTCTTGATCCTCAGGAATCAACATTGGGCCTCAGCTGGCATTGCCCAACCGACGTCCTGGGATACAAGTACCGCCCAGTGACCTACAAAACCCCCACACTGCGTAATGTGTACAAAGTCCTGGCCAGTCAGTATGACCCACTGGGTTATATCTGCCCATACACCACAAGGGCAAAGCTTATTGTGCAGGCCCTTTGGAGTACAGAGAGAGGATGGGATGAGCCCATAGAAGGCACGCTGCTCCAGTCCTGGCTGGAATGGGAGGGAGAGCTCTCACACCTTCAGCACATTGCCATTCCTCGCTGTTATGCTCCTCCTCAACAAAGCAACGGTGTGACATATGAGGCCCACATCTTCTGTGATGCCTCTGAGAGGGCTTATGGGGCTGTAGCCTATCTCAGAGTGAAGAACGAGCAAGTGCACATCTCCACTTCATTTGTCATGGCCCGGTCCAGAGTCGCACCCCGCAAGCAAGTGTCAATGCCCCGACTGGAGCTGTGTGCTGCGCTCACCGGAGCCCAACTCGCAAAGGTGCTCCAAACCGAAATCACAATCCCACTGCTGTCTGTCTACCTGTGGACAGATTCCACCACAGTGCTGCAATGGATCCAGTCCAGCTCCTGCCGCTACAAGGTATTCGTCGGGGCTCGAATCTGCGAGATCCACGAGCTGACCTCCCCAAAGCAGTGGCATTACGTGAACTCTGGAAATAACCCTGCTGATGACCTCACAAGAGGCAAACAGCTGGCAGAGTTGACTGTCTCCAGCCGCTGGTCGGACGGGCCACACTTCCTGACTCAAACACCGGACCTGTGGCCACAGACCCCGACAGAGCTCACAGACTGTGGCAGTGAGGAGCTCAAGAAAGCAGCATTTGAGGCCATACCACCGCACTTCCAAGCCTCCCAAATCCAGCACAGTATGCAACTCTGGACAACCTAGTCCTGGCCACTCACCAGTCCCTGCATGGGGCGGCCACTCCCTGCACTGCAGCCGAGCGTCTCGAGGCACAGACACAGTTGCTTCGCTCTGCACAAACAGACAGTTTTCCTGAAGAGGTTCAAGCCCTCCGAACAGGCCACACAGTACCAACCAGCAGCCGTCTGAGTGCTCTCTCTCCTGAATACGACAAGCTCAGCGGACTAATCAGAGTTGGAGGACGTCTGCGTCAGGCCACAGATGTAGACCCAGACAGCATTCATCCTATAGTGCTGGCAGCAGATCATCCTCTGACTACGCTTGTCATCAAACACTACGACGCTCAACTCCTCCACCCTGGCGCAGAGAGACTCTATGCAGAGATACGGCGCACCTACTGGATCATCAGAGGACGCCAGGCCATTAAGAAACATCAGTACCAGTGTGTTGACTGCAGAAGATGGCGCGCTTCTCCTTCTACTTCAAAAATGGCGGATCTTCCCTCATCTCGCCTGAGACTGTACAAACCACCATTCTGGTCCACAGGCATGGACTGTTTTGGCCCATACCTGGTGAAGATTGGCCGCAGGAGAGAAAAGCGCTGGGGGATCATCTACAAGTGCCTCACCACCAGATGTGTGCACTTGGATCTCCTGCCTAGCCTTGACACTGACTCTTTTCTTATGTCTTTACGCAGGTTTATCGCACGCAGGGGAAAGCCATACGAGTTGTGGTCAGACCGAGGCACGAACTTCAGGGGTGGCAACAAAGAGCTCCAGACCGCCTTTGACAACATGACCCCAGAACTACAGCAAAAGTTGGCCAAGCACACGATCAACTTCCACTTTAACCCACCGTACGCGCCTCACTTCGGTGGAGCCTGGGAGAGGGAAATAAGGTCGGTGAAGTCGGCTCTGCAGGTCGTCCTGAAGGACCAAGTTGTGGCAGAAGAGGTCCTGCTTACCACGTTGAAGGTATCCTTAACTCAAAACCCCTCGGGTACGCCTCCTCCGATGTAGCGTACGCGGACCCCATCACACCTAATCTCCTGCTAATGGGGCGGCGTGACTCAGCACTACCTCAGGCTGTGTACGGACCTCATGATGCTCTGTCCAACAGGAGATGGAAACACAGCCAGGTGATAAGTGACCACTTTTGGAAGCGCTTTGTCCAGAACTATCTCCCCGGCCTTCAGCTGAGACAGAAATGGCGTAAATCTACTGACAATGTTGCTGTAGGACAGGTGGTCATGATAGTGGATGCAAATCTCCCCAGAGGACTGTGGCCAGTTGGCACCATCACCAAAGTTTTCCCTGGATCAGACGGCGTTGTTAGAGCCGCAGAGGTTCAGGTTAATGACAGTACCTACGTTCGCCCTGTAACCAAACTGGTAGAGCTTCCTGCAGTGCCTGAAGACGCTGTTAGCATTTCTCTAGACTAGTGGACTTTAGTATGTGTGTATTTGCCCTGCAAATACAGGGGCGGCTGTTAAAAGTCCCCCGGGAAAGTACTACACATCCCACAATGCAACAGGGTTCATTGTAGTTCCTTAAGGCCCGTATGCCGTGTGTTTTTCCATTACTGTTTTTGCCATCACTGTGTGAGGAGCGGAGCCCAGGTTCGCTGTCTTTTATCCTGCCCTTTTTCCTGCCTTTTTATCTTGCCCTTTTATCCAACCTTATCCTGTGTGTATAGGTACCGTGTGCGTCCATATGATGTGAGTATTGTTTGTAACCATGCATGCATATTAAAGTTCTATAAGTTAGAGCGCAGATGCTTGTTTGCGTGCCTGTTAAAGTGATAGCGCGCGGCTCTGCTCCACCTGTTACTACCTACAAATAGTTCTTAAATTCTACACATGCATGTCCATAATCCAATCCTCTGCCCTGTATGTTTCCTGGTAAATAGTCCCTTATGTATATTTGTGCAGTTTACTTTGTATAAAGTTAAGCTTCACCTGTAACCACTTATAAGCTATGGCTCCCTCTGGTGGTCATTTAATGTAACTACACTATGGCTCCCTCTGGTGGTCATTTAGTGCTATTACACTATGGCTCCCTCTGGTGGTCACCGAGTGTAACTGCATCAGGGCTCCCTCTGGTGGTCGCCGAGTGTAACTACATGCCTTTATCCATATTCAATGCAACCTGTTTGTGACTGTTCCTGACACAGTTTTTTATTGTTTTTCTTTCAGATAACCACACACACACACACACACCCTCGCACCTTTCCTCTCAACCCATCTGTATATAGACCTCCTCCTCCCAATGTTTGATCCCTCAATAAATGTTCAAAGTGTGAACTGGAGTTGTCTGTTCCTTCTGACCGAGGAAGACTCAGCTGAAGATTTATCAATAATCAGTGCATACCGGACGCACATAGTATCGCACATCGTGAGTAGTAATGTCTGCTGTTTACTCACATAAATGTACAATAAATAACTGTATCTGAAGTTTTTCATCATGTCAAGTTTCATTTCAGTCATTTAGAGCTAAGGCATTTTATGTGTAAACGCAGCCAGAAATACACACACTGGGGACATTTAAATCTGAATAATAGACAGAGACAGGTTTAAATGTCTTGCTTAATTTTGTTGACTCATTAGGTTAAAACATTTCCACCACTGTGAGAGACTTGACAATATCAGGGTGGTAGTAGTAGTAGTAGTAGTAGTAATCATACCGGCTGTAGCTGAAGTACAAATAGGGAAACAGAAGGACTCTGCAGCAGAAGAACGTTGTGATGGTCAGGAGCCCGTTCACTTTGTACAAGAGAGAATTCTGACGACCAAACTGAAAACACACAACTGTATCAGGGAGGGCATCTGACACACAGGGAGGCCATCTGACACACAGGGGGAGGGCATCTGACACACGGGGAGGACATCTGACACACAGGGAGAACATCTGACACACGGGGAGGGCATCTGACACACAGGGGGAGGGCATCTGACACACGGGGAGGACATCTGACACACAGGGAGGACATCTGACACACGGGGAGGGCATCTGACACACGGGGAGGGCATCTGACACACAGGGAGGACATCTGACACACGGGGAGGGCATCTGACACACAGGGAGGGCATCTGACACACGGGGAGGGCATCTGACACACAGAGAGGGCATCTGACACACAGAGAGGGCATCTGACACACAGAGAGGTCGTGGGAGGGCATGGGAGGGCGCGAGAGGGCGTGGGAGGTTGTGGGAGGTCGTGGGAGGGCATCTGACCTGGATGAGGACTTTTCCCACACAGAGAAACGGAGTGCTGAGCTCAGGCAGCAGCAGAAGACCCTGGAAATAATCTCCTTTTCCTCCTCGCCAGAACTACAAGACGAGACAGAGAGAAACAATACTTTAAAATGATACGACTCAAGTGGAAGTAGAACAATAAAACACATAATTTACAGTTTGGATGTAAAATAGATTTAATATCTGATTTAGGACTTAATGTAATAAAGGGACAGACAAAACACTAAAAAAATGCAGATTCTGGAATTTTTAACCAATGGAAACCAAAACTGTAAAACAAACTGTACTTCAATCCACTGGTGTTTTTGACGATCACATTGTGCTGGAAACTGTAAAAATCAGAGCTAATTAATAAATAAAGTGTCCACAAAGTCCCATTTCCTCTGGTTCAGTCCTAAACCGTGTCTCAGTCTCAAGTCTCTGGTCTGGTCCTTGGATCCAAAGTGGACCCTGAGAGGTTCTAGCTCCCGAAGCTGGTTCTTTTGGGCTCCAGGTGGACTTTACACCACAGCCGGATGATTGGACAAGAGAGAATGCAGACTCTGGCCAAAGCAAGATGGCAGAAAGTATATAGAAACACAAAAGAGTCATTTAGCACTAAACGAGCCACAAAAATGTAAAAAAAATAGCTAAAAAACTGTGACAAAAAGCCAGAACATTTTGTCAAAAAGCAAAAAATAAAAACACATAAAAAAGAGACAAAAACTTAAATGCAATATAATAAAGAAGCATTTAAAAAGGTGCCTAAAAAGCGACAAAATGCAATTACAAGAAACAAAAACCCAGCTAGAAGTGACCGACACTTCCGCTTCCTCACTTCAAACTCTGACCTGATCCGTATTTCCACTGATGCTAACTTATATGTTGAGCCTTAGCAACACAAAGCCAACAAAGCGCGTTGGCAACAGCCGTTTTCTGTTTATCGACGCACGGCACTCGCTTTGTCAAGAGCCAAAATATGATATTTCCAGGTCATAATGTGTCTAGCATGATCCAAAGTCAAAGCATGACATAAAGAGAGGTTCAAACATAGAGGCTTTGCAGAGAAGTCAAAGAAATGAGGCAAAACCGTTCTTGTTCAAGCTAGCTTTAGCCACGCCCCTCACACACACACAGATCGGCCACAGGAGGATTTAGATTTGATTTATTTTTCTGTTTTTACCACTGACGCCGGGAAGCAGAAGACGACCATGAAAAGGTGATGGAGGACGAGTAACGCCTCTTTTCGGAGGAAGCCAATCGGGGCGCTGCGTTGGCTGCCTGGCCCTGCCCCATGCCCTTTGACCCTGAGTGTGTGACGGTGGCAGAGGAACATGGCGACGATGTCATACAGGAAGTACGGCACCGCAAACAGGACGTACGACTCAGCCAACCAGTGTCTGAGAGAGAGAGAGAGAGAGAGAGAGAGAGAGAGAGAGAGAGAGGTCAGAAGAAGGTGATGGTCCCGGCTCCGGTCCTTGGCCCTGGCCCTGGCCCTGGCCCTGGCCCTGGCCCTGGCCCTGGCCCTGGCCCTGGCCCTGGCCCTGGCCCTGGCCCTGGCCCTGGCCCTGGTCCTGGTCCTGGTCCTGGTCCTGGTCCTGGTCCTGGCCCTGGCCCTGGCCCTGGCCCTGGCCCTGGTCCTGGTCCTGGTCCTGGTCCTGGTCCTGGTCCTGGTCCTGGTCCTGGTCCTGGTCCCGGTCCAGGTCCTGGTCCTGGCCCTGGCCCTAACCCTGGTCTGTCTCTGTGAGTTTGCTTGTTCTCCCTTCTTTAGATGATTCAGAGTAATGCTGTTTTGTCCTGCACATGAGGCTTGAGTTCACCTACCCCTTATCTCCGCCCACTGCTCCGTCTCAGTTTTTATTATTCAGCCCTTTTAGATCAATATTGAGTTTATTACAAACAAAATGTAAAATATGTTATAGTTACACTGAACCGCATGTTTAGGACTACTTCTTTTTGTGTTCTTGTTTTTGTGCACTATGTAACTTTTCTGTTTTTTACATCAAGTACCACTTAAGAAAATATTTGGCCTTTTGAGTACCAAAGGATCTAAACCAGGTTCAAGGACTACACTGAGTCTAAGTTAGAGCTAAACCAATTGAACTGCAGAGCAATCTGGTACCACCAGAAGAAGCCCACGTGCCACAGTTTGAGAACCAATGTTCTCGACAAAACAACATCTCCATGGAGACGTGCAGGTGACCGTCCAGCAGAGGTCACATGCGCTCGCTTCAGCAGAGATTTCATAAACAAATGACATGATTTGACTTACAAACGAGCAAAACCTCAAGTCCAGATCTGAGCCTGGTCCTGATCCTGATCCTGGTCCTGATCCTGGTCCAGATCTGAGCCTGGTCCTGATCTTGATCCTGATCCTGATCCTGATCCTGGTCCTGGTCCTGATCCTGATCCTGATCCTGATCCTGATCCTGATCCTGGTCCTGGTCCTGGTCCTGGTCCTGATCCTGATCCTGATCCTGGTCCTGGTCCTGGTCCTGGTCCAGATCTGAGCCTGGTCCTGATCCTGATCCTGGTCCAGATCTGAGCCTGGTCCTGGTCCAGATCTGAACCTGGTCCAGATCTGAACCCGGTCTCTGTCTTTGTATATGAAACCCACACAGGGAGAACATGCAAACGTCCACAGAGCTACAGACTCTAACTCTGACCCAAGACTCAAACCTAGGACCGTGTGGTTGTGAGGTGAGACTGAGAGCAGATCCTAACCGGTCCTGGACGAGGTCTGAGCACGAGGACACGATGATCAAACCAGCAGAAGACGCCATGATGGACTGAAGCGACGACACCAGCCTGTAACCATGGAGACAGTGGAATTATTAAAGTCCACGTGACACTTTAGACGACACATTTCAGCAAAACAAAGGGATTATGAATATATCAAAGATTCTATTCAACATTTGGCCTATTTTTCTCCAATTTGGCAATTTTGGTGACGTTTATAATGTCACTTCCTGGTTGGACATGGCCAGCAAATATGACATAGGTAGAGGTAATTCCACAGCTGTTACATAGCAACCATATTGTAAACAAGAGCCAAAGTCTATTTGAAGCATACAATAGTTATGATTAGACCTGACAGCACCTTTCTATGTTAAATTATTGTTTAAACTATCATTAAAAAGGTGTAAGTTTGGTGGAATGGCGCTTTTTGATGACATCACAGAGGGTTTCTGTAATTTTCAACTTTTATTTGTCAATTCTTCCTCACAAACTGCAACTTTGACTGATTGAAATACTATGATAATTATTTACCACAGAAAAACACGAGAACCTGTCGGATGGACTTTAAATCAAAATGTCAAACAAAAAGTCACCAATAATAGAATTGAATCATAAATATTCTATGTCTAGAAGCCTTCAGTGACATATTTACACCTTATTTGGGACAAAATGTGTTTAAAAAGTCTCAACGTTCAATAGAATCAAACGTTTGACAGTCTGAACCAAACCAGGACTGGACCAAGACTGGACCAGGACTGGACCAGGACTGGACCAGGACCAAACCAGGACTGGACCAAGACTGGACCAGGACCAAACCAGGACCGGACCAGGACCGGACCAGGACTGGACCAGGACTGGACCAGGACCAAACCAGGACTGGACCAGGACCAAACCAGGTCTGACCGTGTGGCGGCGATGACGGCGTCTGATTGGCTGCAGACCAGGAAGTTCTGGATGAGGCACTCGGAGAGGAACAACACGCTGGGGAAAAACACGGAACCGGCAACGAGCAGAGCACCGACCTCCCCGCCTCGCATCTGAAGTAAACAAGTAAACAAATCAACAAGTCAACAAAAAATAAACAAAAATCAAAAAGTACACACAAAAAAACAAGGAAACAAACAGACTCAGACTTAATTTGTATCTATCTAAGCAGCAAAGCAACTGACCATGTTCAATCCATTGTCATTATAACGTTTACTGTAAACGTATGTTAAATGTTGTTATGTTATATGAAAGAGTGCACTGAACGCTCCTCACCTCGGCCGGGTCCAGGTCTGTCCCAGGGTTGAGAACAGAAAAATGTGCAAAAATCTCAACAAAAACAAATTAAAATCGACTTCAGGTTCACTTGACTCAGTTTAAATGTCCAAATAATAAAGGAAAAAATGCACATTTAAAACAGATTAGTCCACAAAACATCTTTACAGAAAAAGGTTCAAGCAAATGAGAAATCCTCACATACAAAATCTGACACGAGATTTGCATCAAAACTGTAGGTGGATGTGCATTTTCACAGAGAAGATAGAGACGATATAGACAGTTTTCAAATTCAAAAAGTGAATTATTCTGTGTAAATTCTTAGCTGTAGATGTTTTCTAGGTTTGATGTGTTTAAATCCACGAGGCTCAGATCTGAAAGAGAAGCTCTCATTTGCATAAGAAGGATAAGGGGCGGAGCTTAGCCACCTGTCACAAACCAGGAATGAACCAGGTCAAAACCAGGACTAAACCAGCTCTAAACCGGAACTAAACCAGGTCTAAACCAGGTTAAAATCAGGTCAAAACCAGGTCTAAACCAGGACTAAACCAGGTCTAAACCAGGACTAAACCAGGACTAAACCAGGTCTAAACCAGGTCTAAACCAGGACTAAACCAGGTCTAAACCAGGTCTAAACCAGGACTTAACCAGGACTAAACCAGGTCTAAACCAGGACTAAACCGGGTCTAAACCAGGTCAAAATCCAGTCAAAATCAGGTCAAAACCAGGACTAAACCAGGTGTAAACCCAGACTTAGATTAGACACATAACCAACTTTTATTTTCACAAATGAAAAGGTGCTGCAGTCGAATAGGACATATTCTGTAATTATTTATTTATCAAAAGCAGGTTTTGGCTTGTTACACCTGCATTAGAGGATATGTCTTATTTTCTTTGCTTTGTAAAAATAACAAAACACACATTTTTCCATTTCATCGTGAAGTCTTCGTAAAGTTGTCCAATAATATATCTGCTGAATATTTGTCAGACAGATTTGTCCTATCTCTTTATCTACTTAATCGGGAATATAAATTGACAGTGAATTTTGTTGAGCACTTCAAAAAAGACATTCCCCAAAAGCACTACATTGGGTCTCTAATTTTGACTAAATTAATGGTTTCTAAACCTAATCCTAAACGTTATTTTACCCTGATCGTAAATTAATACATAATCTAAGACAAACATTTGACAGAAGAAAAATGTGAAAAATTATATAGTTCTAGCAATCAACATCACAAAACCCTAATATTAACACAAATGCTCCCCTAAATATGATAAATATATTGTCAACAATAAATAAAAATCGTGTAAAGTAACAGAATGCTAGTGTGGTATATTTATAAATACATTGACTGTATTATCCTCATATTCAAGATCATGTAATAACAAATCAAAAACAAAAATAAATACTCGAATCGAAGGCTTCTGCTGATTGGCTGCTACGGCATCAGCGTCACTGGAATCTGACCAATCAGAGCGCTATTTGAAAAGCGGCGTTTTGAAATCTAAAATGGCTGCCGCCCGAGTCCGCGCGTAAGAACCTTTGTTTTTATTCTGTAAATATCTCACGTTTGTCGCGTTAAATAGAGAAAATGCACTCGAGGATGATTTTAAGACATTATTCAGCCTTTAAGCGCCGCTCGCGGTCTTTTAACTTCATCCAGACGCGAGAGTGAAGCTTATTTTCATCGTAAACAGGAGTGTTCTTGTCGTCACCATCATCTTTTCAATGCGTTTATTGAACTGTTAAATCTCCTGCGATAGAACCACAAAGTAGATCCAGTAGAAAAAAACATGATAAATTCACCAGCATTAAATCTTTTAATCAGATAACAAATGATCCTCCATAAAAAAATCACATTCAACACACACTTAATTAATGGGTTATTTGAGTTTGGGAGTTTTACTGGCCATGTACCCAGTGTTGGATTACAGTAATCAGATTACTGTGTATAACAAAGCCAATTCTGTACCTACTTTGTGTTGCAACACTGGAATTTCCCCATTGTGGGACAAATGAAAGCTTATCTTATCAATACTGGACATTGCTATCGGCTATTCATTTTTTATCAACATCCCAAAAATTGTGAAACGGGGGGGAAATATGTTGAGTAAAATCTTGACAAAGTTTGAGTGAAATGAGTAGTTTAACATATGTCATATATACTTCCTGATTCTGTCAATTAATCGAAGCAGGACGAATGTCTTTAATCTCCAGCCTTGATCTAAAGTTCAGCTCATCAGTCTGATTGTTACTGTCATACAGTGTTCCTATGGTTTCCTTTTGGCCTGTGACCTCTGATCTCTGTCCATGTGTAAATGTGTGTGTCCAGGCTGCTGCAGAGCTGTGATCCGCAGCTGCTGGGCGTCTGCGGCGACTCGGAGCAAACGGACTCGGTCGATGCCTCCAGGATGGTGCTCTTTCTCACGGTTCGTCTCTTTAACGCTCTCAAACCCACAGCGGGAGCTCCCGTTTCCTCATCCCGATCTCAAACGCCTCCCCGTGCCTGTCGGAGAGATCGATGCAGAGAAAACAAGATAAATAACCTTAAACACACATGTTACGATATAATTAATACAAAATAATGTCTCTCCTCAGGACAGTCGCAGAGTCCAGAAGGTTCTGTGGAGGCAGCTTTTTGTCCTCGACTCTGTGGTGTCTCTGATGGAAGAGCTGAAATCTGCGAGGCAACTGCTTACCCTGCCCTGTCCCGCCCCCCCTGGTAACAGCCCCGCCCCCCCAGGTAACTGCTTGTTGTTTTACCTGTGATCTGTGACTGTTTTGCTTGCAGACGGTGGGGCCCGGGGCCGCTGGAAGGCCCTGAAGCTTCAGTACAAAGCGTCTTTGGAGGAAACCGAAAACCTGCTCAGAACTCAGCTCCAGAAAATCCAACAGATCCACGAGCGGCGCGAGAGACTGAGTCAGCTGCTGCAGACGCTCCACAAACAGGTGCTGCAGGGGTCCGCCTTATTCCAGAAGCCCGCCCGGGCACCGCCATTACACATAATCCTCTTTACGGTTGTATTAGTGAACAGAGCTATAAAAATAAGTTCTACACAGACTGAAAAGGCGTTTTTAGGCCCAGGGAAGTGCAGTGTTGAGGTGTTGGTCACGAGAACGTTGGACATTTTACACAAGTCAATCTACTTCAGAGCATGTTTTAGCTGTGAGACTTTTCCCCCGTTTTCCATTTAAACCAACGGCATTCCAGCTGGACAGGAAGTGCCTTTACTTGGGAAAGGAGGAAAAAGTGGGCGGAATAATGTCAATAGAGTCAAAAACAGTTACACAAGCTCCGCCTCCATTTGAGATTAGGGCATCGTGACATTTTAGACCCTTTTAAACAACCCTGTCCCTGCCCGAGCTGCCCTGTCCAGGGTGAACCCCCGAAGGCCCAAAGTCACCGGCGACCCCTGACGAGGCCCAGAACTCACTATATTACAATAATGATATTTAGGTAATACAAATGTTTTGGGGTTTTTGGCAAATTAAAAATTCGATTTAGATTGTTTTAATATTCATAAAACATCTGTAATTCAAAAAGTAGAACAAGTAGTAACTTCAAATAACCTTTATCTGGTTTGAAAAGTTAAAAGATAGAACTGGAATTTCATCATCTTCGTCATTGTTTTGAAATGTTTTGTGATTTATCTGTATTTTAGTTAGTTAGAGTTAGTTAGTTGATGGATGTTAAAGTGTGGGGTTTTTTGAAGTGTAAAAAAATAGCAACAATTTAAAATAATGCAACTTACCAACTGTGATTCTGTCCGTTGTCAGGGCGCGCGCCGAGACCAGCTGCAGGCCGCTCGCACCACGGCCCACGATGCACTGCGGCAGAGCGAGCGGCAGCTGCAGCAGCTCCGTGCCGAGGCCGAGGTCGTCGCGGGTCACATGGTCGACTGGGAGCGAATCAGAGACGAGTAAGCGGGTCACATGATCAGAGTCCATGGTGTCAAATGTGTTTAGGATCGCGGTGGGTTCAGTCTTCAGATCTTCATTCAAGTCCAAATATAATTTTCTGTGATGACCTTTTTTACTGCGGCCGGAAGAGGTATCCATTAATTGTGTCCATGGCTGGAGTTTGAAGTACATAGCTGTGAAGTCTGAGACCGTCTGTAGCACATTGTTGACCTCAGTCCGCAACAGGAGAGTCCCAGAACACACGATGACAAAAGCAGGACTGACATAATATCGAAATATGAAAAAAAGTCCAGATATTCCTCACGTGCCGCTCGTCCGTCACAGGGATCAGCTCCCGATGTGACCTTCAGCACCGCGTGTGGCCCGGCGTGACCTCATCTATGTGTTTTAGAGCTCTTTTTACACGTCTCCTCACAAACTGACCCTGCGTTTAGTTTAGTTTAGTTTAGTTTAGTTTAGTTTAGTTTAGTTTATTAAGATCCCCATTAGCTCCTGCAAACCAGTTGCTATTCTTCCTGGGGTCTCCACAAATTCATTACATACATTTCTTTATATACCCCACACACACACACACACACTCACACCTCTAAACAAACGCACACATACCTCACACACACATACACACACACACGAAAGCCCAAGGTATTATATATATCTACCTACATACATACAGAATATACATATATATAAATACACTCACAGATACATATACATACATATACATACAGAGTGAAAAAGAAAACAGCAGTAAATAGCTCATTCACTAAAACAAAACAAGAAAAATAACAATGACATAATATTATTATTAGTTATACTACCACTATCATTCCCATAATTAGTAATTAAATCTTAACTCCATCCCTGATGCGCACTATTGTGTAAAAAGGAAAAGCTTTAACTTCTTTTGAAATAACTTTTTGTTATTTTCAAGCAACAAAAAAACAGGCAATGCATTCCATGCAACTATGGCCCGATAACCAACAGAGCACTGCATTCTATTGGTTCTGCAAACTGGCAGCACACAGCTTATATTTCTACTTTGTCGAGTTTCATAATTGTGAGTATCTGAGAAAAAAGTCAGTTTATCATAAATTACTGCTGGAATTTTGGTTATAATGACATGTCTAATAAATATTAATAAATAGTACTTCAGTCTGCTTTTGACCGTCAACCAGGCTAATTCGTTGTGCATTGTTGTTACATTTGTTCTGTATGGGCAACCCAAGACTATTCGTGCCGCTTTGTTCTGTGCTACTTGCAACCTGTATAAATTATTTTCACATGTGTTTGACCAAATAACAGATGCATAATCTAACTGAGAAAGTGTTAAGGACTGAATTAATTGTTTGATTAACCATTTTGGAATACATTTCCTACAGTGTTTGATCATGCCCATACTCCGCCCCATATTCCTCAATACATTGTTTATATGACTGTTCCATGTTAATTTAGAATCTAAAGTTACACCCAATAATTTAGTATCTTCCACTTGTTCAACTACAGTCGCTCCAGCGGTTAAGTGTAGTGTAGGTATTGTTTTTAACATGTGTTGTGACCCAATTAACATACATTTTGTTTTTTCAATATTGATTACTAATTTATTATGTTGGATCCACTGAACTACTGCATTCAACTCCTCCTGCAAGATGTTACTAAGCTTGTCTGCTGTTGGTGCAGAGGCGTATAATGTAGTGTCATCTGCATATATGGCCATGGTTGCATGTTTTAATATAGATGAAAAGTCATTGGTGAAAATAATAAATAAAAACGGGCCAAGGCAACTGCCCTGGGGAACTCCACAACCCATCCCCTCAACGTCAGAATAGCTACCATTAAAGTAGACTCTATAATCTCGATTATTTAAATAACTTTCAGTCCACTTTAAAGCTGATGACTCAAATCCATAACAGGTCAATTTGTTTAATAAAATATTGTGGTCTAAAACATCCAAGGCTGCACTCAAATCTAGGAATATTGTCCCTATTAGATTTTTTCGATCAATTTCCTGCAGCCAGTGATCTGCGATCTGAGTAAGAGCGTTGGCCTAACAGTCTGCAGATGGAGGTGTCGCTGGTGCAGGAGCTGATGAAGATGAAGCTTCTGTCGTTGGGTCCGTCCGAGCTCAGTCTGGAGATCAGTCCCAGCTCGGATCCCGGCTCAGAGACCGGTTCTGGTCTGGACTTGGACCCTCTGAGGCTCAGGGTAAAGTGGGATCAGAACGACACCTTCACTCTGGAGGTAAAACGCTCTGCTTAACCTACCAACTGACCTTTAGTCCTGGTTCGGACCTTGTTCAGGCCTGGTCCAGTCCTGGTTCAGTGCTGGTTCAGACCTGGTTTAGACCTGGTTTAGACCTGGTTCAGACCTGGTTCAGTCCTGGTTCAGTGCTGGTTCAGACCTGATTTAGTCCTGGTTCAGACCTGGTTTGTGTTCAGGTGGGTGAAGAAGCCTGTGGGCTGCTGGACTCGGCTTCTGGATCCTGGACTGATCTGGGCTCAGTTCTGTTGGAGGTTCTTCAGAACTACAACGGTCAAGCCGAGCTTCTGACCGAGATCCAGGCTCTACGCTCCAGGTACAACCAGATGCCCTTCCATCCTCAACCGACGGGATCGTGAACATGAAACATTTATTCAGATTCATTCTTCTGTTTGTGTCGTTTCTCCTCCTGAATGTTTCTGTCTTATCTTTGGGACATTTCAGTTTCGCGATCGATTGGCGCCCGTCCCAGCGCTGCCTTGTGTTCCTGAAGAGCGCCTCTGTGGTGTGTGAGCTGCAGGTGGAGGAAGGTTACCCCAGGAGTGGCTGTGTGCGTCTGCTGTGCGTGCAGAGAGAGGGCGCTAGAGAGCAGAGCACAGAGCTGCAGGTGAGAGGGTGGAAGAAGGGAGGGGGGACTGTGCAGAATTGTTTATTTGGTTAAGATTAGGGCTTTGGTTTGTTTTTATATAAAATAGAATAGGGGTGTCAAACATCCAGTCCTCCAGACGTTTTACTCCGACCCGCCGACCATTTATAATTTATATTTAATTCCGAAAGATATATAGCGTTTATATCGCTAGAACTACATGTCCCACAATCCTTTGCCGCTGCGGCCCCTCCCCCGCGCTGCTCTGGAGCAAGTGCCGAGGGCTGAGAAGTGCACAAGCGCGTCATGCACTTTACAGACTGACAGAGGTCTGACCGAGGAAAGAGACGTGTGGTTTGGACGTTAAAGCTGTGCTAAAAGTGATGCTAATGTGGAGCTAACAACAAGAAAACAATATTCTATGATTATGCTTTGAGAGGAAAACTTTCAAACCAGTGCATGCCTGGACAGATCAGGAGCCACAGGTAAAAACACAGGTCAGCGTGTAATAAAGTATGAACATGACTGTGTCCACACTAATGTGACTGTGAACACAAACACAATGACCTCATTTGAGTCACTACATGAATAATGTGTCACTAAGATCAGCTTAAACTATGAAAATAGCGAGCTCATATTGAGTTTGAGCAGAAACATGTCTGTGATATGAACATTTCACATCAGAAATCACATCAAAAGTCCATGTTCCTGTTCCTGCTGCTGCATGATTATGGACTCAGTCTTTCACCTGCTACAGGTTTGTGCATCAGTGTCCACAGAGAGCTATTACTAGGCTGTATAAAGCCATTTATTTCTTATATTTTTTATTTTTTTATGTTTTACGTTCTGTTCGGCCCACGACCCAAAGTGAGTTTGACACCCCTGGAATAGAATATAATGAAAAAATAAGATTAAAACCATCAATTTAGTTAAAATTAGATCTTAGGGACATGAAATGCTAGTGCCATACAACAATGAATGTCCTCAACAGATGTATTCAGGAACATCTTATTTAAGACAAGTTCAGCTTATGTAAGCTAATGTGAGCGTAGCTGCAGTGTGACGTTCTTTATCTGCTTTTCTACAACTATTATCGTCTTTTAGATGTTGGGTACAAACCAAATATTTATCTTTTTAAGTTGTAGACGTTGATTTTTATTATTAGATTCCAGGAGCTCTTTCACATTTTAGTTGTGTTTTGAGCTCTGCAGGAGAAAATGTCCTTTCTCACCATTGCTAAAATTCAGAATACTGTGATGGTTAATACCAGCTGACACCTCTTGATTATGAATAACTTTTGTTTTTTACAGGCTAATGCTAAGAGCTAATGCTAAGAGCTATTCACTTTATTATATACATGGGAGTGGCTCCGGGGTCATTCAAATCTTTACGGATTCGGCGAGTTTCTAAGTGATCAATGACATGAGCGTTGAACGTCGGGTAAACTTCTGGGCAAAAGCTTTTACTCATTTAACGACACATATTCTATATTTTTAGTAAAGTTCAGGCGCTGTACCAGATTTTTACTGTATTGAAGCTTGACAAACAGACCTGGCTCATGCTAAACTCTTCACAGCTCCAAATTTCATTCCCAGCACCCCAAATATTCACCACGATTAATTTATGAGCACGTTTCACGAGTCTCAGAGCCAATTTAGCTGTGACCATAAGCTAACTAACATTATTAGCATAATAACATCACTCTTCCTGCTGAGCATAAAATGCTCTGAATTATTATTATTATTATTATTATTATTATGGGGAAATAAATAAAAGCTAGCTCTCCCCGATATGCACATTTAAGCACACAACTGTAATGAAGGTGATTTGTATCTCCTCCATTACGTGACTCTGAGAATCTTCTGTTTTTAAGTCCATAAATCATCTCCAGTCTCGTTTTGAGCTTTTCTAATCACGATCAGTGCTCGGCTGCATTAGCCTGTGGTTTGCCACTGATATTTTTCTTCGCTCAAATATGTAATTCACTCTGCTGCCAGTAGATGGAGCCCTGAACTCATTTCCTGGTGTGGAAAGTCACTCGTTTTGTTTTTGTTCTAAAATATGAAATACCAAACTATATTTCTCAAGAGGAATTTGAATTGGCCAATAACAATAGAAATAAATTATATAATATTTGTCCTTAAAGTTTGATTTTTCAAGGTTTTTCTCTTATTTCGTTTCAGAGTCAAGAAAAGAAAATGTCCCTCACACAATGGCTTCTGCTGCTCAGCTCGTCCCCCCAAGTCTGAATCAGGACTGGACCGGGACTGGACCAGAACTGGACCGGGACTGGACCAGAACTGGACCATGACTGGACCAGAACTGGACCATGACTGGACCGGGAGTGGACCGGGAGTGGACCGGGACTGGACCGGGACTGGACCAGGACTGGACCGGGTCTGGACCGGGACTGGACTGGGACTGGACCGGGTCTGGACCGGGACTGGACCTGGACTCGACCGGGTCTGTACCTGGACTCGACCGGGTCTGGACCGGGACTCGACCGGGACTCGACCGGGACTGGACCGGAACTCGACCGGGTCTGGACCGGGACTGGACCGGAACTGGACCAGGACTCATTACTTTATGTTTGTGTTATGTTTATGAACATTTTGCTTGTGTCATGATTAAAGTTGTCCTTTGAGGTTCTTTTACACTTCCACTGGAGTTGAAGTCGTCATTATCAGAGCAGCAGCTGAAGGTAAAGTTAATACAGCCTCGCTGAATGTAGGTGGCACTGTATTTATTATTTTACTTTTAGACAAAAACTGTTTATGTGATGTTTATGCTCACTTTGATTTGCAGATATTTTTAAATCATCGGTTTAACAATCTATGTGAAAGAGTAAATTAAGCAAACTGTATGAGACGTTTAAAGTCTCACTTTAAAAAAAATGAAAAAATCAATCACCTGAAGTTCCACCTTTGAACACCAGGGAGCATATCATTGTACACGTTCTACCCTGAGGGGGCAGTGTGATGGTAATAAAAATGCCTTAAACTTGTAATTATCTTGTGCCACTCTCCACACACTGGTGTAAGATACCTCTGTAGCCACATCTGCCCTGGGGCAGACCACGATATGCCTTTATTGTCCACACATGGAGAAAGGCTGAGGATCTGCACCATTGGCCCAACACACACCAGACTCATACTAGGCAATGTGGGTCTCTACTGTGATAATGAGGGGTCCTCCTGAGTGTCCATGTCCCGTCCTGGTCCCACATTGGGAATTATATTACATAAACAAGTACAGTACACACAAATATTTAGTATTATTTATATAAAATATGTCCCATGTATTTGTACCAGGTGTAGTCATAGATACTTGCCACCTGTCGTTGCTAGGCTACTGATGTTAGGAAAATGCAGACAAAGGTCTGTCGCTAACACCAGGTGAACTCAGATTTAGATAGGGGGGAATAAACAATACAGTCTAAGATGTGCAACTCCAGTAGGTGGCAGTAATATAACACTTGGATACCAAAACACCAAAGAAGAACTCAGATTTAATGATCACAACTTTTGGGTTTTATTGGTGAACAAACTTCACAAGTCATTTATTTTTACATTTTTACTAAAGGTCACAAGCAACATTTAATTTGAGGAACATAAGGAGCGATGTCACATGATAGAAATTATGTGACTTATATTTAATTTGGTGTGACTGGGCCCTGCTCTCAGCCCCATCCCATCATCCTTTGGAATAATCCTTTAGGTTTGCTCCGTGTCGGAGGCTTGACCCTTTCCAGAAGAGGGGCTCCTTCCTTGACTTTGGCCATATACTCTGCCTTCTCCTTCATGGCCATCAGGGAGTCGACCCGCTGCTGCCAGTTGGGTTTGGCCTCTGATCTCTCTGCTTTGATCAGCATGTCGATGTATTCTGGAGCAGAGAGAGGGTCTGGTTTCAGAGCGATCTCCTTCAGGCGGTTCAAACAGGTGGAGGACTGATCGATCAGCTGAGTCACCTCCACCTGGACATCTTCATAGTCTTCCTCCATCTTTTCAAGCAAAGCCTCCACCATGTTCTTTGCGTCTTTGGCAATGTCGTACTTCTCCTTCAGGTCTTGGATTGTCTCCTTCTTTGTCACCTGTACATATTCCCATTTGTATTTCTGGTTGAAATGCACGCTCCAGATGCAGTTGTTGGGGCACACTTTGCACTTCCCACTGCTGTCCATGGCACAACAGTGTACTTTATCTGCATCACTGGCATAAGCACAGTTGTCATGGCAGGTGTAGTGACACTGCTGACAGTTGGTGAGATAGACTCCTGTTCCAGAAATATCGACCTGCTTGGGCTCGGTGACAGTGACGTTAAACTCAAAGTTTTTATTCCTGCTGATCTCGGCCTTGTGCGTCTCTACCATTTGTGAGGTCTGTCTGATCTGCTCCAGCGTACAGAGACCGACCTGAACCTGCGTCCTCAGGTTCTCCACCAGGTTCTCCAGCTGTTTTCTCTCCGTCAGCACCTCTTTGGTCATGGTCAGACTTTTGGTTTGGATTTTATTCAGCGCGACAAAGAACCTTTTCATGCTTTTGTTTCCCATGTTCCAAAACATGTAGTCAAATCCTTCCTCTTCCTCATCTTCATCCTGCTCTTTTGCGGACGACTTATTGCTGGCAAACAGAGCAGAGTTGTTGAATTTGAAGTGGACTGGAGCTCCCTTTTCAATCGGACACGGGACTTTAGATTTGATGATGGCGTCTAGAACCGGGGGGCGCTGTCCATCTGCAAACGTCACCAGAACGCGGATGTTTTCGGCGATGTCTTTGCCAAAGATGGAGAGCACAGAGTCGAAAACGTAACTTTGTGAAGGTGTGAGCCTGGCTAAAGAGGCCTGGACTACAAAACACACGGCGTCGATGTCAATGACTCCAGATGAAGATGTGAAGAGATTACGAAGCTGCTCTGTGATCAGTTGGTCTCTCTCGATCCCTCTGGTGTCTCCAAACCCTGGAGTGTCAATGATCGTCAGCGAGAACTTTACCTGGAAGCCATCTTGGTAGTTCAGTTTGTAGACGGTGACTTCTGAGGTCTGACTCTCAGCTTGGGTTCCTTTCTGAACTTCTCTGACAAGTTTGAAGCGATAATCGTCCTCCCAGCGGACGCCTAGAATGTAGTTGATCATTCCGTCGATCAGAGTGGATTTTCCTGCTCCAGTTGCTCCCATCACCATTATTGTGCGGTGGTTTTTTGTGGAATCTTCTCCAAATCTAAACCGTCTGCAGCCTGGGACTTCAAGTTTTTCATCCACGAGAGGAAACTGATAGACAGGCAGTGCCCAGGTCTGAGACTTCACTGGTTTGCTGCGAGCTTTTATGGCATCGGGAAGACGTTTGGGAAGATCACTCTCTGCCATTTTGGAGATGAAGAACAGGGTTTTTGAAGAACAGTTATTTTTCTGAATACTTGATAACTCGTTAACCTGAAAAACAAAAAAGAAAAACAAAGTAAGTTGCATGTTTATATATGTCATATCAACATGCAGAATTTGGCATCGTCAGATTTCCACAAACCAGGAATTAGCTTTGGTAATTAGGTACACACTTAAGGAGCAATGAAAACATTTTTTTTTACTATATATATAGATATAGATATAGATATATATATATATATATAGATATATATATAGATATATATATATAGATATATATCCATATCTATATTCTCCTGGCTTCATTCTTGAATGCTTGGAGTTGTGCAACATCAATGGGGCTCTAAGATCCTTCATAGGGAACTCGATGAGGTTGGGGAAAACCACCCTTGAGGCCAATGGCAAGACACTTGCACAAGTGACCATCAAATGTGGCATATACCAAGGTGATATGCTGTCCCCACTGCTGTTCTGCAGAGGTCTGAACCCCCTCAGCCAAATAATCAACAAGACTGGCTATGGATACCAACTCAGGAATGGGGCTACCATCAGTCACCTCCTCTACATGGATGACATGAAGCTGTATGCTAAGAGCGTGTGGGATCTACAGCTCAGATATTGGAATGTTATTCGGACTAGAGAAGTATGGGCGGATGGTGACTAAGAGAGGGAAGGTAGTTCACACAGAGGGGGTCTCACTCCCAGAAGGAACAATAGCAGACATTGAGGACAGTTACAAGTACCTGGGAATCCCACAGGCAAATGGCAACCTCGAAGAGGTAACAAGGAAAGCGGCTATGGCCAAATACTTACGAGTGAGACAAATCCTCAGAAGCAGCTCAATGGCAAGAACAAGTTCCTGACAATAAACAGCTACGCCCTGCCAGTGATCCGATGCCCTGCAGGAATAATCAGTTGGCCAAAGGAGGAGATACAGACCACAGATGTTAAAACACGAAAGCTCCTGACCATGGAAGGTTCCATCCCAAATCCAGCACCCTGAGACTGTACACTAGCCGTAAGGAAGGAGGCTGAGGACTAATGAGCGTGAGAGCCACTATCCAGGACGAAACGTCCCAGATCCAAGTACATCAAGGACAAGGCTCCTACAGATGACGTGCTCAGTGAATGTCTCAGACAATGGGGAACAGAGGATGATGAGGTGCTGGAGGGACCATCATGGGAGGACACGCCCCTACATGGGAGGACACGCCCCTACATGGGATGTACCACCGGAACATAACTGAAGTGGCTGATATCACAAAATCCAACCAATGGTTAGAAAGAGCTGGTCTGAAGGACGGCACAGAGGCCCTGATCATGGCAGCACAGGAGCAGGCCCTGAACACCAGATCAATAAAAGCCCAGACCTACCACACCAGACAAGACCCAAGGTGTAGGCTGTGCAAAGGGGGCCCTGAGACCATCCCACACATAACTGCAGGGTGCAAGATGCTGGCAGGGACAGCATACATGGAGCGCCATCACCAGGAGGCTGGCATAGTGTACAGGAACATCTGTGCAGAGTATGGGCTGGAGACCCCAAGGACAAAGTGGGAAACACCTCCAAAGGTGGTGGAGAACGACCGAGCCAAGGTCCTCTGGGACTTCCAGATACAGACAGACAGAATGGTAATGGAGAACCAACCGGACATAGTGGTGGTCGACAAGGGTCAGAGGAAAGTGGTGGTGGTGGACATTGCAGTGCTATGGGATGTAACATCCGGAATAAGGAACATGAGAAACTAGAGAAATACCAAGGCCTCAGAGAGGAGCTGGAGAAGGCCTTGAGCGTGAAGGTATCGGTGGTGCCTGTAGTGATCGGAGCACTTGGGGCTGTGACCCTCAAACTGGAGGAATGGCTTGGAAATGGAAAGAGTTTTTTATATATTTACTTATATATATATATATATATATATATATATATATATATATATATATATATATATATATATATATATATATATTAGTAGTAGTAGTAGTAGTTATATATAGTTATATATATATATATAGTTATATATATATATAGTTATATATAACTAACTAATAATAACTATACATATGTATATATATAAAACTATATATATATATATATATATATAGTTATATATATATACATATATATATATAGTTATATATATATATATATAGTTATATATATATATATATAGTTATTATTAGTTAGTTATATATATAGTTATATAGTTATATATATATATAGTTATATATATATATATATAACTATATATATGTTAGTAGTAGTAGTAGTAGTAGTTATATATAGTTATATATATATAGTTATATATAACTAACTAATAATAACTATACATATGTATATATATATATATATATATATATATATATATATATATATATATATATATATATATATATATATACATATATATACATATATATATATATATATATATATAGTTATATATATATATATATATATATATATATAGTTATTATTAGTTAGTTATATATATAGTTATATATATATATAGTTATATATATATATAGTTATATATATATATAGTTATATATATATAGTTATATAGTTATATATATATATATATATATATATATATATATATATATATGTATATATATTAGTTATATATATAACTATATATATATATATATATATATAAAACTATATTATAAACTATATTTATATATATATATATATATATAGTTATATATATATATATATAGTTATATATATATATAGTTATATATAGTTATATATATATATATATATATATATATATAGTTATATATATATATATATATATAGTTTTATATATATATATATATATATGATTTTTAATTATAAGACACACAAGAGAGAGCAGATACACCACACAGAAAACACACAAGTACAGGCATGTGACCTGCAGGGGGCAGCAGAGTGAAGACAATCCCTCTGTCAGTGTTAAACTTAATGCTGTGACACTTAATCATTAACCACAGTATTTGAAGTTCCCTGTGACTTGCTGTGGGAGATACAGTGTGATTATTAATCCCACTTTGGAGCTTTTTGTTGTTTGTGGCTCTTTTGTCTCGTGAGGAGAAGGAGGAGAAGGAGGAGAAGGAGGAGAAGGAGGAGAAAGAGGAGAAGGAGGAGAAGGAGGAGCCAAGGTTCACACGCCATCACTGCCTTTGTTTACAGTCGAGCAAAGCGTCCCAAATCAATAAACTAATGTTCTTGTTTTCGATCCCCAGCAAGATTGTTCATAAAATATAACAATGTGAACATGATTTGACCTCTGCCCCTCACTGTAGGAAACCTGGGAGTTTATTTTATATTTATTTGGTCTGGACAATGCATGTTAATAAACATACATGAAACACATGATGTAAACACGTAAACACCACCCAGGCTCCACCCAGGAGCAAGTGCACTAACCACTGCGCCACCGTGTCGTCCCTTCATTTACGGAGAACGAGCAGTGCAGCCTGTGTCAGTGAGGTTAAGAAACATCTCTCCCTCCCTCTATCCTCTCACTCCTCTCTCTCTCTCCTTCCCTCTCTCCTTTCTCCTCCCTCTCTCTCTCCTGGTCTCTCCTTCCCTCTATCCTCTCTCTCCCCCTCTCTACCTCCCTCTATCCTGCTCTCTCTCTCCCCTCCCTCTCTCCCTCCCTCTATCCTCTCTCCTTTCTCCCTCTCTCCTGTTCTCTCTCCTTCCCTCTATCCTCTCTCCTGCTCTCTCTCCTCCCTCTATCCTCTCACACCTCTATCCCCTCTCTCTCTCTCCCCTCTCTCTCCCTCCCTCTATCCTCCCTCTCTCCTCCCCCCTCTCCCCTCTCTCTCCTTCCCTCTATCCTCTCTCCTGCTCTCTCTCCCTCCCTCTATCCTCTCTCCTCCCTCTCTCTCCTCCCTCTCTCTCCTCCCTCTCTCCCTCCCTCTTCTCTCTCTCTCTCTTCACTGTGTAAAGATATAAAATTGTGTGTTTTCTTACATTCTGAATCATGACCATGGAAACGAGGAAATGAATTTAGACGCATCTAAATGTAAAGATGCCGGTGGGCCGCGCGCTGTGAGTGCGCTCCGTGCGTCACTTCCGTGCGTCAGATAACAGTGCGGCTGGAGAACGTTTTTACTGCTAAATCAGTCGTAATGTCTGTAAAAGAAGCGCAGTTCGCTTTGAAAAATGTAAATATTAAGCTCATTAGAGCAACGAGAGGACGCTGTACGTGCGCACTGCAGCAGCCAATCACATCGCTGCATTCAGTGAAGAGAGTAAAGTCTGAGTCCAGTGTGCAATTTGATAACAAATATAATCAAATGGTTTAATATGTCAGTCTTTATATTGTAATATAAAAGTGGCATAAAACTGGACCTGAGTGAAAGTATTTTCTGACCCTTGACCCCTGACCCCGGCCACTGCTTTCATCGCACTTTTACATTTGTTGTCAGAAAGTGCAGAAGGTCATGAAAGTTTGCTTTACAACAAGAATCTTGCCCGACAAAAAACAACAACAATTATAAATAAACGTTCACTGACCTCAGCTTGAGCTCTTCTGAAGTGTCTGAAGGTCAGCAAAGAAATCAAAACGGTACAGATGAAACTGTCGGTCCTGAAGTCACTGCGGCTCAGACGGAACACATCGTTTATATTGGCCAGGGAGGAGGAGGGGCCACAGAAGTAAGGGGAGCCACAGAAACAGGAGGGGCCACAGAAACAGGAGGGGCCACTCAGAAGGACTTTTCTAATAAACAGTTGCATTTCTCGGAAATGGAGCTACAAGATGCTCCATTTCCGTGTTCATTTACAGTTGTTTTTACTCAATAACATTGTCTTCACTGTCAAAGTTCTCCTTTAATATGGATTTAATATTAACTTAAATATAAATGTGTTTGTAAATATACATTTATATCTATTCTATATGTAAAAATGTATGTGTAGATATAATCACAATTAAGAGCAGGGACTGGAACATTGAACCATCCGCACTTACGTAACAGATGATTTATTTATTGTGAGTGCAGCGACTTAAAGACTCAGAGAATTCTAAATGAGATGAAAAAAGTCTAATACAATTATCTTTGTCTGAGTCACATTCAATAAAAACAGGCCTTTTGTGATCTAATCTAATCTAATCTGACCTGATCTGATCTAATTGATTAATCAAAGATCATCACGATAGATAAATATAATCATTGTCTGTTTTGGAGCGTATGAAAAGGTGAACCAGGGGCCAGACTCTTTCTGTGAAACGGAGCATTTACAGTAAAAGGACCGGAGACAGGAGGGGAGAGGGAGGAGAGAGCGGGTCTGTCAAAACGAAACTGAAAGTAAAAACAGCCGCATTCTTGCAGCAAATAAGATGTGACTTCTTCTGTGAGAGTAAAAGCAGAAATGCAGTAGCACTTATGAAGTCAAAGGTGAAGTACTTTAACAAAGGCAAAGATGTGAATGAAATATTCCATTGTTCATCATAGTCTCGGCAAAGACTCCAATTTTAAAGATGTGAAAGTCATATTAAAAACATGCTTCTGATTAAAGTTGGAAACACCACTTCATCCTTGTAAGAAGTATTAAAAGTACTAAAAGTATAATTAGTATTAAAAGTACTAAAAGTAAATGTAAAACAGAGTAAATGTTAAAAGCAGCACAGTTTCTTCCGTTCATGTTCAACAGACTCATCTTAACCTAAACCAAACATAACTTATTTGACCCAGATCTGACCTTTGTTCTGAGTGAATATACAGAGGACTTGGGGGAGGAGTCAGGTCTGGGGGAGGAGTCAGGACTGGGGGAGGAGAGAATAAAAGCAGAAGGACACAGTGGTCAGCAGCATTCGGAGGATCGCTCTGCAGTAAGTACACTTTTGTAAAGTATCAGGGTAACAGTGTCTTTAAAGCGCTGACTTTGTATGAACATGTACTTTGTTATTTTGTTTCATTCTGACAAAAATACTCTTGATTAAGAAAGTTGTTTATATCGAATGCAGTGTTTTTAGAAAATACATAGAATCTTCAGAAAGAATAGCATTTTTTATTCACTCACTGTTTCTGTTACTAAAAGTATAAGTAGTATTCGCAGCATTAAAAGTATAAGTATTATTAAAAGTGCAAAAAGAATAAGTAGTATTAAAAGTACTAAAATTATAAGTAGCATTGATAGTACTGAAAGTATAAGTAGTATTAAAAATACTAAAAGTATAGATAGCAATAAAAGCACTAAAAGTAAAAGTGGTATTTAAATGACTAAAAGTATAAATAGTATCAACAGCACTTAAAAGTATAAGTAGTATTAACAGTACTGAAAGTATAAGTAGTATTAACTGTGCGATACTATGTGCGTCCGGTATGCACTGATTATTGATAAATCTTCAGCTGAGTCTTCCTCGGTCAGAAGGAACAGACAACTCCAGTTCACACTTTGAACATTTATTGAGGGATCAAACATTGGGAGGAGGAGGTCTATATAAGATATATAACGTCACAAAGGCGCCGGTCCAGCTGGCAGCCCGGTGCAACGCTCCGCTCTTTTTTCCCACTTTTTTCACACTTAGTGTGCTTTATCTTTTGTATTTTGTAAATATTTTTTCTACTTTAGTTGTACGATCGGGACACGCGCTGGAATCGCTTTAATTCAACTTCTTTCGACTTTATTCGGCTGGATTATTGAGTGTTTTTTGTCGTGTCGTTGCGATGTGCGCTAGCTCCGAGCTAGCCGCCCCGGCCCCATCGCGCCCCCTGGCCACCGCCGCTGGTGCGCGTTTATACAAAGGAGGAACTCATGAAACTGAGGGGGAAACCATCGTCTTACCCGGAGATCGTCACGTTATCCCGGCGGACATCCTAATTTTCCCCCTCCATCCCTTGTTGGGAAATGGGAGGATTTGTCTATAGGAGTTTTTGTTTATAAGAGTTCTTCTATTAAGAGTGTTTTTTAAACTTCCTATATTCTGTTATCTGTCCTTTTCCTCTGTATCTACCTGCGTTGTATCAATGAAATTTCCCCATGTGTGGACAATAAAGGAATATCTTATCTTATCTTATATACAGATGGGTTGAGAGGAAAGGTGCGAGGGTGTGTGTGTGTGTGTGTGTGTGGTTATCTGAAAGAAAAACAATAAAAACTGTGTCAGGAACAGTCACAAACAGGTTGCATTGAATATGGATAAAGGCATGTAGTTACACTCGGCGACCACCAGAGGGAGCCCTGATGCAGTTACACTCGGTGACCACCAGAGGGAGCCATAGTGTAATAGCATTAAACGACCACCAGAGGGAGCCATAGTGTAGTTACATTAAATGACCACCAGAGGGAGCCATAGCTTATAAGTGGTTACAGGTGAAGCTTAACTTTATACAAAGTAAACTGCACAAATATACATAAGGGACTATTTACCAGGAAACATACAGGGCAGAGGATTGGATTATGGACATGCATGTGTAGAATTTAAGAACTATTTGTAGGTAGTAACAGGTGGAGCAGAGCCGCGCGCTATCACTTTAACAGGCACGCAAACAAGCATCTGCGCTCTAACTTATAGAACTTTAATATGCATGCATGGTTACAAACAATACTCACATCATATGGACGCACACGGTACCTATACACACAGGATAAGGTTGGATAAAAGGGCAAGATAAAAAGGCAGGAAAAAGGGCAGGATAAAAGACAACGAACCTGGGCTCCGCTCCTCACACAGTGATGGCAAAAACAGTAATGGAAAAACACACGGCATACGGGCCTTAAGGAACTACAATGAACCCTGTTTCATTGTGGGATGTGTAGTACTTTCCCGGGGGACTTTTAACATTAACAATACTGAAAGTATAAGTGGTATCAACAGTACTACTTATAAGATAAGATAAGATATTCCTTTATTGTCCCACATGGGGAAATTTCATTGGTGCAACGCAGGTAGATCCAGAGGTAGATACAGAAGAACAGATCACTTATAGGAAGTCTGAAAAACACTTTCAGTAGAAGATCTCCTATAAATAAATAAAAACTCCCATAGACAAATAAATAAATAAATACCATTGCATGTGATCCCGACAGTAATTGCACATGAATATGTGTCACGACAGCACATAGATTGCACATGAATTTCACAGTAATTGCACATGAATTGCACATGAATTTCACAGTAATTGCACATACGACAGAATTGCACATCAGTATTAGTCGGTGTAATCCCTCATTCGTCCAGGCGTGTTCCATAGTAGAAAAAGCTTCAGCTGTAGTCATCTGGACTCAGTTTGAAAAAATAGACGTTTCGACTCTCATCCAAGAGTCATTGTCAATAACCGAATTTAGGTCGAGAACTCCGATATTAATACTGTTCTGTGGTAAGACCCGCCCATTGGGAGGAGCCTTCCTGAAGTAGAAAGAGTTGTTTGTTTCAACAGAAACTCCCCCTTGTATCTACCGAGCTAGCCTATTCAGAATCTTAATGGGCTATTAGAATCCTCTTTGTCTTTGTGAGACCCTGGCTCAACCACCCTGAGTACCTGATTAGCATCTGAATGTCCTTTACCTTTCCAGGGGTTCAGAATCCCATTATAAATAACAGGAAGATGAAACCTAAGCCCTCCATTTCTGTTTAAAGAAGGTCTTTCTTTTTTAACAAAAATAGCTTCCTTGACTCCTCTTTCAAACCATCTTTTCTCCCTGCTTAAAACCTTCACCTCACCGTCTTCAAACGAGTGATTAGAGGCTTCAAGATGGAGATGCACGGCACTCTGAGGTCCTGAACTAGTATTTCTTCTGTGCTGATAAAGCCTCTTGTGTAGAGGCTGTTTCGTCTCACCTATGTAACGTTCTTTACAACTTTCTTCACTGCATTGGATCGAATAAACTACATTGCTCTGTTTTTGAGTCGGCAACTTGTCCTTTGGGTGAACCAGTTTTTGTCTTAAAGTGTTTCCTGGTTTAAAATAAACAGGGACTTCGTGTTGTCTAAAAATTCTCTGCAGTTTTTCCGACAGGCCAGACACATAAGGGATAGAAACACCCTTCCTTCTCTGTTCAGTTTCACTTTTGTCCTGCTTCTTGGTTCTCTTCACTCTGTTGAGAGCCCAAGCGGGGTAACCACAGGCTGAGAGGGCATTTCGGACATGTTTTTCTTCTTTCTTCTTGCCCTCTGAGCTGGTGGGCACACCTTGAGCTCTGTGTTGTAAGGTTCTGATCACCCCCAGCTTGTGCTGTAGTGGGTGGTTGGAACCAAAGAGCAGATACTGGTCCGTGTGTGTAGGTTTCCTATATACTTCTATTTGGAGTCTCCCGTCCTCTCCTCTGATCGTGGAACAATCAAGAAAGGCCAAGCGATTCTCCTTAGCGTCTTCTCTTGTAAACCTGATATGTGGGTCCACAGCATTGATGTGATCAGAGAAGGTTTCCAGCTCTTGTTTCTTGATTGTTACAAAAGTATCATCGACATAGCGGAGCCACAGTTTTGGGGCTATGCCTGAGAATGAGGACAGTGCCTTCTTCTCAAAGTGCTCCATGTACAGGTTGGCCACTATGGGAGAGACGGGCGAGCCCATGGCACAGCCATGAATCTGTCTGTAAAATTGTCCCCGGAATTGAAAGTAAGTGGTGTTCAGACAGATGTCCAACAGTTTACATATGTGTTCAGGTGTCAGTTTGGTCCTTTCCTGAAGGGTGGTGTCTTCCTGCAGTCTGATCCTCACTGCTGCTACTGCATCAGAGGTCGGGATGCAGGTGAACAGGGACACAACATCATATGAAACCATGAGGTCATCTGGGTCCAGTTGGAGATGTTTCACTTTATCCACAAAGTTGTGCGTGTTTTCCACATGATGTTCCGAATTCCCCACAAGCGGAGCCAATATAGTTGTTAAATGCTTGGCCACATTGTAGGTGATGGAATCTGTGCTGCACACTATGGGTCTGAGTGGAACATCCTTTTTGTGTATTTTTGGAAGGCCATAAATGCAGGGCATGGCTTCCCCAGGATACAGTCTGTAATACAGAGGCCGGTCTATCGCTTCCTCTTTTTCCAGCCTTTGTAAACAGTCTATCACTTTCTTCTTGTAGCCACTGGTCGGATCTCTTTTCAAGCGCTCGTAACCCATAGACCCATAGAGTCGAAACGTCTATTTTTTCAAACTGAGTCCAGATGACTACAGCTGAAGCTTTTTCTACATCAGTATTAGGTTAGGTCAGTATTGCGACGGGATAACGTGACGATCTCCGGGTAAGACGACTGTTCTCCGCAGTTTCATGAGTTCCTCCTTTGTGGAAACGCGGTACGGCGCCGGGCAGGGGGCGGGGCCGGAGCCGGGGGGCGGGGCCGGAGCCGGGGGGCGGGGCCGGGGCCGGGGGACTCAGAGCCAAGACACATCGCAACGACACGACGAAAACACTCAATCCAGCCGAATAAAGTCAAAACAAGTTAATTTAAAGCGATTCCAGTGCGTGTCCCGATCGTTCGTGAAGTTCCTCTTTCATATAAACGTGTATATAAACGTGTACCGACGACACGCCGTACTTTAGCGCGGCCGGAGGGCGCGGGGGGGGGCTGGTGGGCTCACTCGGAGCTAGCTCACGTCACAACAACACAACGAACGCAACAAAAAACGCTCAAATCCAGCCGAAAAAAGTCAAAAACAGTTGAATTAAAAAACTATTCCAGCGCGTGTCCCTATCGTACAGTAAAATAGAAATGTATACGTTTAGTACTGTAAATATTAATTATATTTTTAGTCATTTTAATAATATTGTACGGTTAATACTACTTATACTTTGTTTTTTTAATACCACTTATACTTTTATTGCTACTTATGCTTTTACTAATTTTATTACCAGTACTACTTATACTTGCAGTACTGTTAATACTACTTATAAAACTTTTACTTTTAGTACTTTTATTGCCATTTATACTTTTAGTCGTTTAATACTAGTTATACCTGTAATACTACTTATATTCTAGCACTGTTGATACTTCTTATACTTTTGGTTCTGTTAATACTACTTATACTACTTATAAGTTTAGCACTGTTAATTCTACTTCTTCATTCATTTTGCACCGTTTTTTCCCTTTCGGGGTCGTGGGTGACTGGAGCCTATCCCAGTGACTTTGGGCCTTAGGCGGGTTACAACCTGGACAGTGGCCGACACAGAGACACTTCACTCTCACTTCACTCTCACTTCACTCTCACTTTATTCTCACTTCACTCTCACTTCACCCTCACTCTCACTCTCACTTCACTCTCACTTCACTCTCACTTCACTCTGACTTCACTCTTACTCTCACTTTATTCTCACTTCACTCTCACTTCACCCTCACTTCACTCTCACTTCACTCTCACTTTATTCTCACTTTATTCTCACTTCACTCTCACTTCACCCTCACTTCACTCTCACTTCACTCTCACTCTCACTTCACTCTCACTTCACTCTCACTTCACTCTCACTTCACCCTCATTCCACTCTCACTTTATTCTCACTTCACTCTCACTTCACTCTCACTTCACCCTCACTTCACTCTCACTCTCACTTTACTCTCACTTCACCCTCACTTCACTCTCACTTCACTCTCACTCTCACTTCACCCTCACTTCACTCTCACTCTCACTCTCACTTTACTCTCACTTCACTCTCACTTCACCCTCACTTCACTCTCACTTCACTCTCACTCTCACTTCACCCTCACTTCACTCTCACTCTCACTCTCACTTCACTCTCACTTCACTCTCACTTCACTCTCACTTCATTCTCACTTCACTCTCACTTCACTCTCACTTTATTCTCACTTCACTCTCACTTCACCCTCACTTCACTCTCACTTCACTCTCACTTCATTCTCACTTCACTCTCACTTCACTCTCACTTCACTCTCACTTTATTCTCACTTCACTCTCACTTCACCCTCACTTCACTCTCACTTCACTCTCACTTCATTCTCACTTCACTCTCACTTCACTCTCACTTTATTCTCACTTCACTCTCACTTCACCCTCACTTCACTCTCACTTCACTCTCACTCTCACTTCACTCTCACTTCACCCTCACTTCACTCTCACTCTCACTTTACTCTCACTTCACTCTCACTCTCACTTTACTCTCACTTCACTCTCACTTTACTCTCACTTTACTCTCACTTCACTCTCACTCTCACTTCACCCTCACTTCACTCTCACTTCACTCTCACTCTCACTTCACCCTCACTTCACTCTCACTTCACTCTCACTTCACTCTCACTTCACTCTCACTCTCACTTCACCCTCACTTCACTCTCACTTCACTCTCACTTCACTCTCACTTCACCCTCACTTCACCCTCACTTCACCCTCACTTCACTCTCACTTCACTCTCACTTCACTCTCACTTCACCCTCACTTCACTCTCACTTCACCCTCACTTCACTCTCACTTCATTCTCACTTCACTCTCACTCTCACTCTCACTTTACTCTCACTTCACTCTCACTTCACTCTCACTTTACTCTCACTTCACTCTCACTTCACCCTCACTTCACTCTCACTCTCACTTCACCCTCACTTCACTCTCACTCTCACTCTCACTTTACTCTCACTTCACTCTCACTCTCACTTTACTCTCACTTTACTCTCACTTTACTCTCACTTCACTCTCACTTCACTCTCACTCTCACTTCACTCTCACTTCACCCTCATTCCACTCTCACTTTATTCTCACTTCACTCTCACTTCACTCTCACTTCACTCTCACTCTCACTTCACTCTCACTTCACTCTCACTTCACTCTCACTTCACTCTCACTTCATTCTCATTCCACTCTCACTTTATTCTCACTTCACTCTCACTTCACTCTCACTTCATTCTCACTTCACTCTCACTTCACCCTCACTTCACTCTCACTTCACTCTCACTTCATTCTCACTTCACTCTCACTTTATTCTCACTTCACTCTCACTTTATTCTCACTTCACTCTCACTTCACCCTCACTTCACTCTCACTTCACTCTCACTCTCACTTCACTCTCACTTCACCCTCACTTCACTCTCACTCTCACTTCACTCTCACTTCATTCTCACTTCACTCTCACTCTCACTCTCACTTTACTCTCACTTTCACTCTCACTCTCACTTTACTCTCACTTTACTCTCACTTTACTCTCACTTCATTCTCACTTCACTCTCACTTTACTCTCACTTTACTCTCACTTTACTCTCACTTTACTCTCACTTCACTCTCACTTCACCCTCACTTCACTCTCACTCTCACTTCACTCTCACTTCACTCTCACTTCACTCTCACTCTCACTTCACCCTCACTTCACTCTCACTTTACTCTCACTTTACTCTCACTCTCACTTCACCCTCACTTCACTCTCACTTCACTCTCACTCTCACTTCACTCTCACTTCACTCTCACTTCACTCTCACTTCACTCTCACTTCACCCTCACTTCACTCTCACTTCACCCTCACTTCACTCTCACTTCACTCTCACTTCACTCTCACTTCACCCTCACTTCACTCTCACTTCACTCTCACTCTCACTTCACTCTCACTTCACTCTCACTCTCACTTCACTCTCACTTCACTCTCACTTCACTCTCACTTCACTCTCACTTCACCCTCATTCCACTCTCACATTCACTCTCTGAGGCCAATTTAGAGTTGCCACTCTTGCCTAACTCATGCATGTCTTTGGACGGTGGGAGGAGCCGGAGAACCCGGAGAGAACCCTCAGTAACACAGGGAGAACATGCAGACTCCACCCAGAGAAACCATGTGATAATTAGTCATTCTACTTATACTAATTATAAAAGTACAAGTAGTATACGTAGTATTATAAGACGGAGTATAACTCGTAACTCATTTAAAGTATTTAAATTTCAAGATGAAAGTCTTAATTTTATGAGTTTAAAGTTGAAGCCAGAAAAGTAATTAATTAACGAGAACAATCAAATTAATTCATTACTTGATTTGTGTTAAATAACGAGAATAATCTCATAATTTAAAGAGAATAAAGGCCCAGGGCCGATATGCGTTTCACTTTCAGCACCACCGCCAGGACGCAAATGGGGCTTGGCTTGGATGGGTCAAAAGTTAGAACAAAAGTCCACAATAGATCGATCTTTATAATGCGGGCCTTTTATCACAAACAATCATTTCCCCCGCGCAGTGTCCCCATGTCCATCTGGTTAATGTCCTGCGCGTGGCTCAGGTCCTGGACACTGGGCAGGACACTGACCACAGCAGGCGAGGGAGTCTCGGACCATTTCCACCAATGCTTGTGGTGGTCTCGTTTTGATGCTTGTGGCGGTCTCGTTCTGATGCTTGTGGTGGTCTCGTTCTGATGCTCGTGGTGGTCTTGTTTTGATGCTTGTGGTGGTCTCGTTCTGATGCTTGTGGGGGTCTCGTTCTGATGCTTGTGGTGGTCTCGTTCTGATGCTTGTGGGGGTCTCGTTCTGATGCTCGTGGCGGTCTCGTTCTGATGCTCGTGGCGGTCTCGTTCTGATGCTCGTGGTGGTCTCGTTTTGATGCTCGTGGTGGTCTCATTCTGATGCTTGTGGTGGTCTCGTTCTGATGCTTGTGGTGGTCTCGTTTTGATGCTCGTGGTGGTCTCATTCTGATGCTTGTGGTGGTCTCGTTTTGATGCTTGTGGTGGTCTCGTTCTGATGCTTGTGGTGGTCTCGTTCTGATGCTTGTGGTGGTCTCGTTTTGATGCTCGTGGTGGTCTCATTCTGATGCTTGTGGTGGTCTCGTTTTGATGCTCGTGGTGGTCTCATTCTGATGCTTGTGGTGGTCTCGTTCTGATGCTTGTGGTGGTCTCGTTCTGATGCTTGTGGTGGTCTCGTTCTGATGCTCGTGGTGGTCTCGTTTTGATGCTCGTGGTGGTCTCGTTCTGATGCTTGTGGTGGTCTCGTTCTGATGCTTGTGGTGGTCTCGTTCTGATGCTTGTGGTGGTCTCGTTTTGATGCTTGTGGTGGTCTCGTTTTGATGCTTGTGGTGGTCTCGTTCTGATGCTTGTGGTGGTCTCGTTCTGATGCTCGTGGTGGTCTCGTTTTGATGCTCGTGGTGGTCTCGTTCTGATGCTTGTGGTGGTCTCGTTCTGATGCTTGTGGTGGTCTCGTTCTGATGCTCGTGGTGGTCTCGTTCTGATGCTTGTGGTGGTCTCGTTTTGATGCTTGTGGTGGTCTCGTTCTGATGCTTGTGGTGGTCTCGTTCTGATGCTTGTGGCGGTCTCGTTCTGATGCTTGTGGCGGTCTCGTTCTGATGCTCGTGGTGGTCTCGTTCTGATGCTTGTGGTGGTCTCGTTTTGATGCTTGTGGTGGTCTCGTTCTGATGCTTGTGGGGGTCTCGTTTTGATGCTTGTGGTGGTCTCGTTCTGATGCTTGTGGTGGTCTCGTTCTGATGCTTGTGGTGGTCTCGTTCTGATGCTTGTGGTGGTCTCGTTCTGATGCTTGTGGTGGTCTCGTTCTGATGCTTGTGGGGGTCTCGTTCTGATGCTCGTGGTGGTCTCGTTCTGATGCTTGTGGGGGTCTCGTTCTGATGCTCGTGGCGGTCTCGTTCTGATGCTCGTGGCGGTCTTGTTCTGCAGATGGATTCCTCGAGTGGAAGAACGCTGCAGATGCCCGCCCTGGGACGGCCCTTTACCCTGGGCATGTTGTACGACTGCAGAGAGGACTCCATTGTCCCCGGTATGGGTTATTTAAAATCAACATTGTTGTTTTTCACATTTTCACAGTTTTGTATTTCACTGAAAATTACATTTAGTATAACACATGTACAGTGGCCTCACAATATTTCAGAATGTCTTTAGTTTAAACTCAGAATCTTTATAATTACTTGGCCAATCGGCACGAAACAAAAACAAGGCACATTTTCACAACAACCTCAGAAAGTGATTCCATTCTTCATCTCCAAAGACCTGGTTGTTGTCAGTTAAAGGACTTTAAGACATTTGATTAAAGGTTGAATGGACTTTGAATGGATTTTTTTGGCCCAAATCTGAGTCTTATTTCCTCGTGGCGTGGACTCCCCATTAGTCCTGCCACGTATCAATCATAAAACGCACCTACCGCTCACCTGCAGCCGCGTGTGGCTCCTCCCCACGTTTCCGCGTGTCTAAGTGCATTGATCTATCATAATATAGTTCCCTCAGTGTACGGAACAAAATTAAGACGGAGAAAGACTGTTCGAGCTGACTCAGAAGAGGACTGAAATCTACGGGAGACGAGAGATGCGATGCGATCCGTCGCGCTAATAAACAAACGCACGTGTGTGTTGTATCAGTCCACACGGGGGAGTGCACATGCGCACTTCCGCCTGCGTTCTCAAATCGCCGAAAAATCGTCCATTGCGCCTTTAATATCACATGTTTGTGGAACCAAAACCAAACTAATAAGAAGAAGGACATATTAGTTGAGTTACATTTTGGAGATTTCCTCTGTATTTCCCCATGTGTGGACAATAAAGGATTATCTTATTTTATCTTATTTTGAGTTACTCAGGCCCTGAGATTATGAGATTATGACATCACATTCTATAACAAACTATTCAAAATCATGCTCTGAAAGTCCAATTCATTACGTCAGAGGTGGGTTTGTCCATTTTCTTTGTGTCAAATTGAAATGCTCCACACAATACAATATACAATTTTACCTATTCTACCTCCAATTTCAAGATTCCAGTATATATTTCATGTATATTTCCTCTGTGACTGTGGTGTTTATGATGTAATCTTGTCCATCTTCATCATGTCTAATTTATGGCTCTATTTTCTGACAGGGATGACACTCTGGGACCTTGACCATTTGAAAAAGGACACAGGGACACAAATAAAACCCAACAGTGAATTTGAAATCGTGGCTTCAGAATCCATCGAGGACAAATCCTCTGCCTTAAATGTGGAAGCATCGCTTAAAGCTAGCTTCCTTGGTGGACTGGTGGAAGTCGATGGTTCAGCAAAATATCTGAATGATCAAAAAACGTCCAAAAAACAGGCCCGAGTTACTCTCAAATACAACTCCACCACGAGGTTTGAAGAGCTCACCATGAAACATCTGGGAAGAGGAAACGTGACGCATCCTGATGTGTTTGACAAAGGCATAGCCACACATGTCGTGACCGCCATTCTTTACGGAGCTCAGGCTTTTTTTGTGTTTGACCGCGAAGTGTCTAAAAGCGAAAATGAACAGGATATTCAAGGAAACGTTCAGGCGATTATCAAGAAAATACCGACTATCTCCATTGAAGGAAAAGGAGACCTGAAGATGAACGACAAGGACCGAGCCGATGTCGATAAATTCTCTTGTAAATTTTATGGCGATTTTAACCTTGAGAAAAGCCCAGTTAGTTTCGTAGATGCAGTGGAGGTTTATCAGACTCTGCCCAAACTGCTTGGAGCTAATGGAGAAAGGGCTGTTCCAGTTAAAGTCTGGCTGCTGCCGCTCACAGCTTTAGATTCAGCTGCTGCGAGGCTAGTGCGAGACATAAGTGTTCGCTTAGTGAAAGAAGCACAGAGTGTCTTAGAAGACTTCAATGACCTGGAACTGAGGTGCAACGATGCGCTAAAAACCAAAACTGTGCAGATTTTCCCCCAGATCAGTAAAAAAATTAAATCTTTCAAAGATCTGTGTACAGAGTTTAGGTTGAATTTCCAAAAACTTTTGGCAAGGAAGCTTCCAGCAATCCGGGGAGGTGGAGAGGAAGAGGCAGAACTCGCCGATATCATTAAAAAGAGAACTTCCTCTCCGTTCAACAGTTCAAATCTGAGTGATTGGATAGAATTCAAAGAAAGAGAAATAGGAATCTTAAAATCCTACACAAAAATGCTGAAAAACATTGCAGTTGTCCTGCCCAAAGAGCTCGATGAACAGATTCTGAACAGGGAGAAGTGCGTTTGCTTTGTCTTCACGTCTTTGGGAAATAAAGAGGCGTACCTGGAGTCATTAGATAAGTATTTAAAAGAAGGAGACAATTCATCTGCTCGTGCACTGGAAACGGAGCAGTGGTTCCTTTCAGTGGATGTTGCCAATGCACTGAGACACAAGGCCAAGCTGTTCAGTGATTTTGCTGAGGCCAACAAAGAAAACAAGAGCATCACGTTTCTGATCATGGGCCAAACAGATGAGAACCATAAAGGTTCAAGTATTTACCTCTATGAAGTAAGCAGTCTTCCCAATAAAGATTTTGAACCTACGTCAAAACCTGACAAAATAACCGTATGTGACATTGACTACAACAATGTGACGTTAGATATTTCTACTCCTAAATTTGGGGCTAAAAACGTCAGATCTTACAGCGTTGAGTTCAGGATGGAAGAAGATGAATGGCATCAAATCACCGCTCCAAAAGCTGAGCAAGTCGCTCTGAAAGATTTGGACCCAAACACAGAATACAGAGTCCGATGTCGCGCAGTGACAGGAGTCGGTGTCAGTCCAGTGCATGAAATGGAGGAAAGCATAAAAACGTTACCCTGCAGCGCCCCAAGAAACCTCCAAGTGGAAGTCACCTCTACAGAAATGTCCATCAAGTGGAAGGAACCGGCAACATTTGGAAAAAATACAGCCATGTTGGGCTTTGTAGTGGAGTACGCTCAAAGTGACGCTGAACAGGTTCTGCAGTGGAACCAGAAGTATTCAGTGGTTCAGAGGTTGGTCATTTCGGGGCTTCAGTCCGACACTAAATACGCAGTGAGGGTCCACTGCGACTGTGGGATTTCTGGGAGAAGTAAAGATACTGACATAACATATGTTGTCACCACAAGACGCCAGTTTGACAGAATCGCTGAGTACCTCAAACACATCAGCAAAGAGATCAGATCTGGATCATATCCTCCACTCTTCAAACTGCCCTTGACACAGGAGGACATTGACATTGATGGATGTCGCATGTACAGCCTGGGGAGAGAAAGCACACGGCAAAATCGCACTGTGATGGTCATGGGAGCCACGGGATCGGGAAAGTCCACTTTAATAAACGCCATCGTAAACTACATCACAGGTGTGGAGCGCAAAGACAATTTCAGGTTCAAATTGGTTCATGAAGATCCCTCAAAATCCCAGGCTGAGAGCCAGACCTGTGACGTCAGCGTCTACAAGCTCCACTTCCAGGAAGGCTTCAGAATCCCTTTCTCTCTCACTCTGGTGGACACGCCTGGGTTTGGAGACACCAGAGGAATCCAGAGAGACGAGGAGATCACAGAGCAGATCCGAAAGCTCTTCAGCTCCTCAAAAGGCATCAGTCACATCGATGCCATCTGCTTCGTAGCCCAGGCCTCGCTGGCTCGCCTCACACACACTCAGAAATATGTCTTTGACTCGGTGACGTCCATTTTTGGCAAAGATGTGGCAGAGAACATTCTTATGTTGGTGACTTTTGCAGATGGAAAACAGCCCCCGGTTCTTGAAGCCATTAACGCTGCTGGCCTCCCTTGCCCCAAAAATGAACTTGGTCTCCCAATTCACTACAAGTTCAACAACTCTGTGTTGTTTTCAGACTACAGGGAGGCCGAAAATGAGGATTCGGATGACGAGTTTGATGAGATGTTTTGGCGCATGGGCACGAAAAGTATGCAAAAGTTCCTAACAGACTTAAATAAAATGGAAACCAAAAGCTTACAAATGACAAAAGAAGTGCTCAAAGAACGCAAGCAGCTTGAGACAGCAGTGGAAGGTCTGCAGCCTCAAGTTAAAGCTGGTTTAGCCAAAATCCAAGAAATAAAAACCACTATGGAAAAGGTTAAAGACCATGAAACAGACATGACTTCCAATGAAAACCATGAGATTGAAGTAGAAGTGATCAAGCCGGTCCAAGTCCCACTCACCAACAAAGGAGAATATCTGACCAACTGCCAGGTTTGTTACGTGACGTGCCACCACCCGTGTGCCATCAAAGAGGACAGTAAGAAGGACAGATGTGCTGCGATGGACGGAGCAGGAACCTGCACCGTCTGTCCGGGAAAGTGCCACTGGAGCACTCACTTAAACCAGCCCTACAAGTGGGATTACGTCCCAGTGAAGCAGAAGCAGACGCTCCGAGAAATGAAGGAAAAGTATGCAAAAGCTCAAGAGGAGAAGCTGACAGTGGAGGAGCTGATCGAGCGTCAAGAGGAGGAGATCGAAAGCCTCCAGGACGTCATCATGTCGCTGATAGATCAATCCGCTCAAAGTCTAACGCGCCTGAGTGAGATCGCGCTGCGGCCAAACCCTCTGACAGCTCCGGACTACATCCACATGATGATCGAAGGAGAGAAGAGTGAAAGAAAACCCGGCTACAACGAACGCATTCAGGCTCTGGAGGCCATGAGGGACAAGGCCAAAATCATCTCCAAAGTCTCCAAGAAGAAAAATGCCAGGAAACTGGAGGAAGCGGGCGAAGAGCAGCTTCAACCCGAGAAGAATAAAACAATTTGGATGAAGATTTTCAATGTCTTTCATCCTAAAAAATAAAGTTTAGACCAACCATTCAATCAGAAACATTTCTTAGCGTAGTGGTCTATCTTAAATGTTGTGTGCATGCTTTTATATGTATATGATAATTGCTCTAATGAACGACGCATTTTAAATCTAAATGTCTAAAGTTTGTACTAATATCTATGAATTTAAAAGAATGTTGTTTGACCTTGCGCCAGATTATTGACCCTTTGACCTATGTCACATGATCTCGTGGTCTGGGCCATGTCGGACGGCAGACGTGAAGCAGATGTGATTACAGTTTAGCTCGGTTGGCGAGGAAGTAGGACCGCTTCAGAGAAAGTGCAGACACAGGGGACTGAAAAACAATGTGGATTTCTAGAGAATCGATGGGCAACGCACGGAACTCTTTTAATCCGAGCGTTTTTAGTCCTTCCAGTTCTTATCAGCATAAACAGGCATGAGATAAAAAGTTGTCGAGTGGGCGTGACGCATGCGACCTGTCGTCACCGGGCAGGTCGACGTTTCAGTCTAAAAAGATACTTCTAAATGTGAAGTGTAGAAGGAAATGTAGAAGTAACATCATAGTTTGTCACACGGTAAAACTGTAATGTGCCTGATGTAATGTAAAGGAAATGTGTCTCAAATAAAGACAATAAACTGACGACGACGACGACTGATGGTAGTGGTTTTGAATGTAAAAGAAATGAACATAAAACTGATCATTGCCACTTTTGTCAAATGAATAACATTTCTTTTCTTCTGTTTCAACGCGCAGTGAAAATGTGCCTTTACAATGACATTTATAGTCTTAACTCATAAAAATAAGTTTGAACTGGGACCGGGTAAAAGTGCAATTATTAAAATATGTGCGGAGCTCGTGCATTTTTAAAAATCACAACTAAAAACGTGTCTCTTTTCTCTCTTCTCAGTTTGACTTTGAACATTTAAGTATATTTATGCGACCGTTTTGTTTTCATCATGTCATTTGCACCACTGAATATGTGCACTGTATTTTAAATGTGCCATATAAATAAAGCTTGACCTTGACGTACGGACACTAATTGTGACTTTATTTGTTACAGAGCTAATTTTTTTAACTTACCTCAAGCTGTCCAATCCAACAGTTTATTTGTATTTGAACCAAACACATGTTTTAACAGTAAAAGTCCCACTATTCCAATAGAATCTGGTCCTGGTCCTGGTTCTTGCTCTGGTCCTGGTCCTGGCTCTTGCTCTTGACCTGGTCCTGGCTCTTGCTCTTGCTCTTGCTCTGGTCCTGGCTCTTGCTCTTGCTCTTGCTCTGGTCCTGGCTCTTGCTCTTGCTCTGGTCCTGGCTCTTGCTCTTGACCTGGTCCTGGCTCTTGCTCTTGCTCTGGTCCTGGCTCTTGCTCTGGTCCTGGCTCTTGCTCTTGCTCTTGACCTGGTCCTGGCTCTTGCTCTTGCTCTGGTCCTGGCTCTTGCTCTGGTCCTGGTCCTGGCTCTTGCTCTGGTCCTGGTCCTGGCTCTTGCTCTGGTCCTGGTCCTGGCTCTTGCTCTGGTCCTGGTCCTGGCTCTTGCTCTGGTCCTGGTCCTGGCTCTTGCTCTTGACCTGGTCCTGGCTCTTGCTCTGGTCCTGGCTCTTGCTCTTGACCTGGTCCTGGCTCTTGCTCTGGTCCTGGCTCTTGCTCTGGTCCTGGCTCTTGCTCTTGCTCTTGCTCTGGTCCTGGCTCTTGCTCTTGCTCTGGTCCTGGCTCTTGCTCTTGCTCTGGTCCTGGCTCTTGCTCTTGCTCTGGTCCTGGCTCTTGCTCTTGACCTGGTCCTGGCTCTTGCTCTTGCTCTGGTCCTGGCTCTTGCTCTTGACCTGGTCCTGGCTCTTGCTCTTGCTCTGGTCCTGGCTCTTGCTCTTGCTCTTGCTCTGGTCCTGGCTCTTGCTCTGGTCCTGGCTCTTGCTCTTGCTCTGGTCCTGGCTCTTGCTCTTGCTCTGGTCCTGGCTCTTGCTCTTGCTCTGGTCCTGGCTCTTGCTCTTGCTCTGGTCCTGGCTCTTGCTCTTGCTCTGGTCCTGGCTCTTGCTCTTGCTCTGGTCCTGGCTCTTGCTCTTGCTCTGGTCCTGGCTCTTGCTCTTGCTCTGGTCCTGGCTCTTGCTCTGGTCCTGGCTCTTGCTCTTGCTCTTGCTCTGGTCCTGGCTCTTGCTCTTGCTCTGGTCCTGGCTCTTGCTCTTGCTCTGGTCCTGGCTCTTGCTCTTGCTCTGGTCCTGGCTCTTGCTCTTGACCTGGTCCTGGCTCTTGCTCTTGCTCTGGTCCTGGCTCTTGCTCTTGACCTGGTCCTGGCTCTTGCTCTTGCTCTGGTCCTGGCTCTTGCTCTTGCTCTTGCTCTGGTCCTGGCTCTTGCTCTGGTCCTGGCTCTTGCTCTTGCTCTGGTCCTGGCTCTTGCTCTTGCTCTGGTCCTGGCTCTTGCTCTTGCTCTTGCTCTGGTCCTGGCTCTTGCTCTTGCTCTGGTCCTGGCTCTTGCTCTTGACCTGGTCCTGGCTCTTGCTCTTGCTCTTGCTCTTGCTCTTGCTCTGGTCCTGGCTCTTGCTCTGGTCCTGGTCCTGGCTCTTGCTCTGGTCCTGGTCCTGGCTCTTGCTCTGGTCCTGGTCCTGGCTCTGGTCCTGGTCCGTCTGAGCTCGTGGATTTGCGCTGAGGTCCCAGAGTAAAAAAACGAGTCTGGTCCTCTTCACGTGAAAATACAGAAGAAGTCTTCTGGATACGAACTTCTTGTTTCTAAGATTTCAGATCATTTTGTGCATTATTACAGAAAATAAAAGTTATAATATTGATGCACATAAATGCAAGATTTATTTACATTCATTTGGTAGAACATTAGACAGAAGTCTTCAGTCACCATTTTTCAACCTTTATTTGGTTAAAAATGTATTTTAATAGTCTACGTGTTCAATAGAAACCACAAAAGCAAAACAAAGACTTTTCATCTCCAGATTTCCCTGAGAACAAACATCTCTGGAGCCACAAAGCCACACATTTTGGAATGATTGAAGTATAAACACAGATCGTGAATGTGGTGAAGGTCATGTGACTCGGAAGTCAAAGGTCAGAGTTCATCCCAGGAACGTGGAGATGAAGACGCTGGTGTCAAGGTTCAGCGTCGCGTGCCACCAACGGTCCGGGAAATACAGCACCTGAGGACAGAAGCTCCTGGATTAGACCCGGTTCAGTCCCGGTTCAGTCCCGGTCCTGTTACCTCTCCAGGTCGGATGGTGCACTCCAGTGGTGCTTCCTCCAGGGTTAGGGAGCTGTAGCTGTGAGTGACCCAGGACAGAGAGCTCATGTTGGGGTGAAAGTGCGGCTGTTTGTCCGGAGGAAACAGAAACCAGCGCTGCAAAAACATAGACACAGCTCTAGAGTCAGGGCGCGCGCGGGCCCTCCGGAGTCAGGGCGCGCGCGGGCCCTCCGGAGTCAGGGCGCGCGCGGGCCCTCCGGAGTCAGGGCGCGCGCGGGCCCTCCGGAGTCAGGGCGCGCGCGGGCCCTCCGGAGTCAGGGCGCGCGCGGGCCCTCCGGAGTCAGGGCGCGCGCGGGCCCTCCGGAGTCAGGGCGCGCGCGGGCCCTCCGGAGTCAGGGCGCGCGCGGGCCCTCCGGAGTCAGGGCGCGCGGGCCCTCCGGAGTCAGGGCGCGCGCGGGCCCTCCGGAGTCAGGGCGCGCGCGGGCCCTCCGGAGTCAGGGCGCGCGCGGGCGCTCCGGAGTCAGGGCGCGCGCGGGCGCTCCGGAGTCAGGGCGCGCGCGCCGGAGTCAGGTCGCGCGCGCGCCGGAGTCAGGTCGCGCGCGCCGGAGTCAGGTCGCGCGCGCGCCGGAGTCAGGTCGCGCGCGCGCCGGAGCCAGGTCGCGCGCGCTCCGGAGCCAGGTCGCGCGCGCTCCGGAGCTAGGTCGCGCGCGCTCCGGAGCCAGGTCGCGCGCGCTCCGGAGTCAGGTCGCGCGCGCTCCGGAGTCGTGGCTCACCTTGCGTCCGTAGATGACCTCAGAAAAGCCGGGGCCGTGCCAGTGGAATGGGACTCCAGTTCCAGCTCCTGAACCAAAGACAAGACCAGGTCAGATCTGAACTGAAGAGTCTGTGGAACAATATTACGAGTCATATCAGTGTTATTCTTGTTCCTGGCGTTACCTGCGACGCCAAAGCTCGTGGCTCTGGTGGTGTGAGGCAGAGTGAAAGGAGGAGGACTGTACTCTGAGAACAGATGCTGCCACTCTGTCTGGTTATTGTCTCCAAAGAAATACAACGTGTCTGAAAAACACCAGAAACTCTCCTCAAATCTAGTTCACGATGAAGAGTTTGTTCCTGAAGTTTGTCTGACCGTTTCCCAGAGCGTCGTGCGCCTGAGGCCGGAGGAAGTTCTCCACGTACTCTCTGAAGGACACGTCCACTGCAGACACAAGAAACTTCAGACACTTTGTCCTTCACTGACACTTCACATGATGAATCAGACGTCAGTTTCTCTTTTGCGCCTCATTTTACGAAACCTTTTGAGTCTTCTGAGGCAGAATTATAATATTTAGTCAAATGGTTTTGAATTAAAGTTTCAGTTTGTCATTTGTGGAGTTCTAAATCAGATATTTCTACATTTGTAATTCTTAAAACACATTTGCCTTTTCTGAAATTCAATGTTGCAATTTTGAATTTATATTTTCAACTAAATAAAAAAATATGATATTTCTAATCAAAGAGTCTTTACTGACAATTGGTTCTATTTTTTTTTCTACAAAAATCCTAATTTGTGTCTGATTTTGTTCACTTCAGACAGTTACAGTGACTTCACTTGAACATTTGTGAGCCAAATTTAAAAAGTAAGATCCAAACTTGATGTTTAGTTTTATTCTAGACGAAGCTGTAGAGTTTAATCTTTCTGCCGTCACACATTAAATTGTGGAAAAAGGTAAAAACACCGGTTTTGTAGAATGACCCAGTAGTATTTGTAGTATTAGTGTGCTGTATAAATCCTGCAGTACCTTTCCTGTAGGAGTGAGTATTTGCAGTATAAATCCTGCAGTACCTTTCCTGTAGGAGTGAGTATTTGCAGTTTAGTATAAATCCTGCAGTACCTTTCCTGTAGGAGTGAGTATTTGCAGTACTCAGTCTCACGGTGCGATCTCCGTATTCTCTCAGTAAATTCTTCTTGGAGCAAAGACGCCGAAACTTCTGCAATAACAGAAGCAAAACGTAAAGTAAAAACCTGATGATGATTTTAAATTCAAATACTTGAGTTGTTTCTTGAGTCGTGACAGAAATGTGGAGTCAAAGTGTGTTCTGAGTCAAAGCAGACGCACCGTGTTGTCTGTGAGGCCCCTGAGGATCACGGGGCCACTGAAGGCGAATCTGTTACAACAAAACACAAGCATACATCACCACGGAAACGGAGAGCATCAGGAAAGCTTCATTTGTCCCGGTGTTTGAGCGTGCAGACGTGACGAAACATGGATCGGTCAGAATAAAACCTGTTCAAATGTCCAGAATAACCTCCAGAACAAGAGAAGAACCTGTGGAAATATATTGTCCAGATCATGAACACAAAGTATGTCCTCCTCAAACGTAAACCTGACCGTATGTTACACGTCCAATAAGTGTTTCTATTGAACAGTGAGACTTTTTAAACACATTTTAACCAAATAAAAGGAACTAAAAGCAACAAAAACATGACTAAGAGCAACAAAACCATGACTAGAAGCTACAAAAACATGACTAATATCAACAAAAAGTTACTAAAATCAACAAAAACATGACTAAAATCAACAAAAACATGACTAAAATCAACAAAAACATGACTAAAATGTACATAAATGCAGCTGAAACCGTCAGAACCAACTGCAACCAACAAATATTTTAGTGGTCGATTATTTCTATTGAACACTGATACTTTTTAAACACTATTTCTACTAAATCTAGGTTAAATATGTGACTAAAGCGACAAACACAGAACTAAAAATCAACAAAAACATGACTAAAATCAAGAAAAAGTGACTAATATCAACAAAAACTTAACTAGAAATGCAGCTGAAACCGTCAGAACCAACTGCAACCAACAAATATTTTAGTGGTCGATTATTTCTATTGAACACTGATACTTTTTTAAACACACATGCGACAAACAGGGAACTAAAAGAAACAAAAACGTGACTAAAATCTACAAAAATTAAACACATTTTACCCAAATACAGGTTAAATATGTGACTTAAGCTCCTAGAGAGAATATTTCTGATATATAAAGTGTATTACTGATAAAAAAATCAGAAATACTTCATTCATTTTGATTTAATAATGTTACAGTCTTTGTTATAAAAGCTCTTTTCATGTGTTTTAGAGTCTTTAGAGTGTGTTAGATATTAGAGAAAAACACGTGACTTTTACAGTCAAACTCACACAAACCTGCATTGAAAACACCAGGAGCAAATGAACAAAAGCAGCTAAAGTGGTTTATAGTTTAGGGTAAAAAGGGTTAAATATTGTAAAACCTCTCCATGAAGTCTTTGTAGGAAATGTTGTCCAAGACCGGGATGTTACAGCGCCCCCCGTCGTCCAGTGTGGGATCTGCACTCGAGCGCCTGTCAACAACAATCAGACATAATGACAATAATAAATAATCAATATAATAATAATAATGATAATAATAATAATACATATAATTATAATACATATTTATAATAATACCGCTGGATGGCGCCAAAGTCAAAATTTTTCATAAAGTTTTGTTTTGACAAGAAATGCAAACTTCAAATTGGCCACAAATAAAACTGATTGATAAAAACGTAACACACATAACTTAAAGTACATGATGAATTAAGGTTGAAATGTGACGGTTTAAATGACATAAACTCATGATATTAGACTCACCATCCGCCTCCATCCTCATCCTCGCGCTGAACCTGCGCAAACACGCGCGCAAACCCGCAGCAAAGCCAGAAAAAGCACACCCAGTGACACAGAGGTTTGTGCGGCTTCATCGTCGCCAGAGCAAAGACAAAAAACAGGAAAAATGCGCAGTTTTAGTCTGATTTTTGCCTCAAAGTTGCAGTTTCTCTCATCTCACTTCCATGGCAGCGTCGCGGTGGCACTTCCGGATTCAGGGCCAATCAGAGCGCACCACATTCAGCTCCGGTTTGACGTCACGGTGCGTCCGTGTTTTGGAGATGTATTATTAACGAAACCAGGATCTTCAGAAGCATTTACTCCACAATGGCCCTTCATGTCAAGCCCAACGTATGTGGACGGACTGACCAAGCACAACAAAAACACAACTCAAATTACCCAGCAAACACTGGGCAAAAACTCATCTAATGTCATCATTATTTTTATTTGACAAATATAAATATATCAGGGCAACTTTATTTTGTTGAATGAATGTTTAGAGGGTCAAAAAGCTGTTTGTGATCATGTGTAAATTCTGCATAAACTTTGCCTGGAACGAGTGCCGTTTGCTTGGCAACTTCCTTGAACTTTTTTGATTTAGGTCTGTCTAACTTGTGTTTTAGAACTAATGTGATGGTACTTCCTGGTTCTAGTCAGGACCCGAGCAGCAGCGTTCTGGATGTTCTGCAGCTGTTTTACAGCTCCTCTGGAGAGGCCAGTGAGCAGTAGTCTAATCTACTGGAGACAAACGCATGGATAAGTCTCTCAGAATCAGAATCAGAATCAGAATCAGAATCAGAATCAGAATCAGATGAATGAATCAATGAAGAAAATTCACAAACATAGGAACTTGTCCTGGTGATTTGATGCAACACAAACAACAAAACAATGAACAATGAATACAAAACGGCTTGATATGTACATAATAAAATAAAATAGTCCAAATCTGGTTTAGACACTATGTTTGTAAAGGGAACACAATCAGGCCGAAAGGCCCTTTTCACGAAACCGATCGACTTGTTCTGGTTAAAACTGCCAAGTTCCTCTTCCTGCTTCATTCTTATGGGGAATTTACTCTCTAAAATAAATCAATAATTAAAGAACACAAAGTGGTGAGTGACTTCCAGAGTGATAATGACAGCAGCATGTTCAGACCTTTATGTCCCATGTAAATACTTCACCTGGAGACATCTATGTGTTTATAAAAGTAAGTGTTCTAAGCTAATGCTAACATGCAGTAAATGTAATCAATAATGTTAAAATAACAGCACAAACTGAACTAATCTGTTTACAAAAACACTCCACTTTGCGTTCTCTGTACTTTTAAGTGTATCTGTTTTGTATTTAAGTTCATTTAAATGTAAAGGACTTCATTACAGCAGAGGAAGAAACAGAGTGGTGAACTGCAACAAGCCTAAAATGCAGCATTTGGACTTTATCGTTGTGATTCAATTAGGCCGTAAATAACAAAAGATTTTTTAATCTAATGAGATTAGAAATGAATGACCCTCACCTTGTCCGAGTGGCTTTTAAAGAGTTTAGATTGAGTAGACTGAGCCCTAAATGTGTGAAATCTGGACATCGGATTACATTTAGTTAGTTAGTAGGCCTCTTGCTGCCTCGTCACAGTCGGACTGCAGGTGGCGCTCCAACAGGAGAACAGGCCTCAGCTGAGCAACACGTCACAGTAACATCACATATTATTTCATTTCAAGTGTAAGTTTGATACACATTTGATGTGTTTAAAGACAAATATAAACTGTTATATTTTGGTAAAATGCAAAGGGTCCCACTGAGACCCCTGTGCCTGAGGTCAAAGGTCAACCGTTCATGTGGGTGAGAGTACCATATTTTTACATGGACTTATATTAATCTTCTTAAAAGGCCTAAATTCCTCTTCACGTAATGAAAGTTAGACCATGACACGTCATGTTTTTATTTATTTGTTTTACAGACAGTGAAGTTTGTCCACATTTTCATCATGTTTTCTTCAACATCAATAATTATATTCATAACGTTTGAATGCTCAGTGCAACAAAATATATATTATTCATTATAACATTAGAATTTAAATCATTCAAATAAAGATCAAGAACAGAAAAACCACAATCCAAATGGAACTAGTGCATCATCAGAGAAAACTTCCTTCAAATACCAGTGTTACTTCAATTATTAGTGTGCAATACATGCGTTACTTATATTACTACAGTAAAAGTATTTAGTAAAATAGTTCTACACTCTGTAAGACTCGTAAAAACATTTTTGCAAAACAAGAACAAAGTTAGTATTTCATGGAAGAGGATCAGGGCCAATTTAAAAACTTCAAAATAATAAAAGTAAGAATCATGGTTCAGTCCAGAGATTGTGTGAAGATCTTTATGGGGACTGGGAGCAGGTGCGTCTCATGGCAGGTGCAGGTAGAAGAGCAGCAGTGACAGGAGCAGTGACAGGTGCAGTGATAGGCGCAGTGACAGGTGAGATGCGCCGCTGGACACGTTCCCCTGGGAGTCGAGGAAGCCGGGCGAGTTGGGGCTGGTGTGTCCGCTGATCCATGTCTGGTACTGTGACACTCGGGCGTAGACTCCGGGGAAATTCCTATCCGCGCAGCCAATCCCGAAGCTCACCACGCCCGCCTGCACCCACGACGAGTTTATCTTCAGCACCAGAGGCCCGCCAGAGTCACCCTGAGGACACACGGAGACGCTTCAGAGACACTTTACAGGTGCAGGTGTGACAGGTGCACAGGAGACAGGTGTGACAGGTGCACAGGAGACAGGTGCAGATATGACAGGTGTGAGAGGTGCAGGTGTGCCAGGTGTGACAGGTGCAGGTGTGACAGGTGTGAGAGGTGCACCGATGACAGGTGTGACAGGTGCACAAGTGACAGGTGCAAGTGTGACAGGTGCACAGGTGCCGGTGTGACAGGTAAAGATGTGCCCGCGTGACAGGTGTGACAGGTGCAGAGTTCTCACCTGGCAGGAGTTCTTGCCCTGTTGTCCTGCACACAGCATGTTACTGGTGTGACAGGTGCGGGTGTGACAGGTGCAGAGTTCTCACCTGGCAGGAGTCCTTGCCCTGTTGTCCTGCACACAGCATGTTACTGGTGATGTCCATGCTGTTGTAGTTGGCGTCACACTGAGACTGGGACACGATCGGGACACTGACCTCCTGCAGGCGCTGAGGGAACGGCAGGGGCACTAAACACACAAGCAACACTTTTTCACCACTTTAAAACCTCGATGGGAGTATCACTGTTTTTGAAAGTTAAACGCAAAAAGAAAATCATACTGTGCTGTCTTGACAACACTAACATCACGAATTTGTATTATACCACCACTTTTTTTTTTTGTTAAGAATGTTTTGGCCCGAAAGACGGGAAAGTTGAGTTTGACATGGGGGATGAGTGAGAAGGGAGGACATGCAGGAAACACTGCGGCCGGCTACACTTGGAGCCTGGCATATGTGTGCTGTGCCTTAACCACTCAACCACTGGGCAGCACACACTATGCCACCACTTTTTGATGCTAAACAAGGTGTAAACCAGGTGTAAACAAGGTGCAAACCACACTTTCTGAACAAATCATTGACGCTTCGACAATTTAGAAAATTTCAAAATGTTTTGTTTTGAAAATACAGGAACCCCATCAAAATCCAACATGAGTGAAAGCTGTAGATCTCTGCTGGCCGAACATGGGCAGTTTAAAAAAAATGTGGGAGAATTCGATCTGGGTCCGGAAGTGCAGTACTAAGAGTGGCCACCGATCAAACTGGTGCTCTGACAGAGGGGGGCATCTTATCCAGGTCTTATTACAGGTCCAAACCAGGGCTAAACCAAGTCTAAACCAGGTCTAACCATTTCTAAACCAGGGCTAAACCAGGTTGAAACCAGGTCGAAACCAGGGCTAAACCAGGGCTAAACCAGGTCTAAACCAGGGCTAAACCAGGTCTAAACCAGGTACAAACCAGGGCTAAACCAGGGCTAAACCCGGTCCAAACCAGGGCTAAACAAGGCCTCCATTTCAAAAAGCGAGTTGAGCTTAGCCGTAGTTTATTTCTTGACTCAGAATTGTCTGGCTTGTTTCAGAAAATCTTAGCGCTGAATTTGACCAGTCAGATTCTGTTCACCAGAGTTTATTTGAGGAGAAATTTGGTTTTGACTCACCCCCAGAGTTGATGGTTCCCCAACCGCTGACCCACACGTTGGTCCCGGCGCTGGGCTCATTGCCGGAGGCGGCGAGGCAAACGGGTCGGATGTAGTTGGTGAAGGTCACGGCCCTGGACAGTTTGAGGAGACTGATGTCGTTGTCATTGGTATCTTTGTCGTACCCCGGGTGGTTTATGATCTCAGACACCAAGCGCGACTCCTCGTTTGGGTTCGACTGAAACTGCGTGTCACGGCCCAAGTACACTACCAAGCCCGATGTACTGGTGCTGAGGAGAGACCAGAGTCAAAGTCAGAAACAAGACCAAGACCAAGGTACTGGTGCTGAATTATAATATGTTATAATATTATGATAATTATTAAATATTATTATGATAGTTATTTTCATTAGTTAGAAAACTAACTAATTAGAAAAAAATAAAAAGTCAGCAGAAAGAGTGAACAGCAAAACAAAAACTATAAATCAATCAACAGGAAAAAAGAAACAAAAGGTAAAAAACCTACAAAAAATGTAAAACTAAATTGTTTTTTCCAGGATTCTGAGTAAATGAATGAGGAAGCAGCAAACCATGAAAGAAATAAAACATCTTACTTTAACAGCAGCAGAAAAGAGTTCAAATAAATAAATGTGATTGAAAAAATAATCAGATTTTTTCTTTTTTCCATAGTCCAATCAGACTCAGACTGTTCCTCAGTGAAATGGTCCAACGTGAAACCAGGAATAATCATAGTAAAACATAAAGTATGATTTAAAATCAGGTGTTATAAATGGGGGTGGATCCTATTTCTTTAACCATAAGAAAATGAGTCTATGAGAACAGTTTTATTCATGCAAACGGTAAGAAAACATCCTAAAATGTGAGTAGAATGTTTTGTTTTGTTTTGTTGTTGTTTTTTCTGAACTTTACATCGTTTCAACAAAAAACATACAAAAGTGGCTCAACTTCCCCCGGTCTTCCCCACGATATAACCACACATAATGATGACAGTAAAAATGCTTATTTTCTTTCATTCCTATGCTGTTGCAATAGTTTGTGATCCGCTTTAGGAACTCAACCACGATGACTGTAAAGCAACGGTTATGATTTTTATTTTTTTGTTCTTCTCAGAGCAAAAACTGAGATTGTAAAATGTTCCTTTCCCTGAACTAGTTTCTTAATAACTGTGTTTTTAAAAATGTTATGTGACAAATCTAAATTGTAATCGTGAAATCGTAAAGCAAAAATGAAAAAAGTATTTATAAATCTAAAGTTTTTTTTTTTTATCTGGCTGTTTATTCTAGTCAAGTTACTTTACTTTTATTGAGGCTGTCGCTGCTGTTTGGTCTTGGCCTCTCGGAAATGGTGAATACAAACAATAAGAACATGAACAATCGCTCAATAACGGGGAAAATCATGACGTTTCTTCTCAGGAGCGTGACTCTTTTGGGCGCGGCTTCAAAAACAAAGCGTCAAAACCAACAGCAACAAGCAACAGGTCGTGAACGCCAAATGACAACGACTCAAAACCGGAATTTCCACCATCCACAACAAGGAGTGATTCAGGTTATTGGTGTTCACATGCGTCACCGGGTTATTGCAAATATTCCCATTATGAAAGAGTTTTTGACTGCACGTAAACGCAGGGTGACCCGGGACAGTCCCAGTTTTGAGCCCCGTGTCCCATGTGTAACCAGTCCATATATTATTGTAGTATAATCACACAAAATATTTTTATTTTTTTTTAAATATTGTGCTGTCTTGGTCCTCCAGTCCCTACTTCTTCTTCGTGTGTTCCCCTTGGCGCACTGGTATAGATTTGAGGGTCGTGACTTCCTCTTCCCTTTTGATATCTCCGTGTGGGGAAGAGGTCAGTCATCCCTCGTGTCGTCCTTCATGTTTTATGTGTTATATATTGATTTAATTGTTGTTATCTCCTTTTGTAGTTTGGGCTGGATTTGCGCAGTGGCACATGTTCACTTTTGTTGTGTTTTTCTTTTAACCAGAATAAATGGAGGGTGTTTCCAAAAGATCAACAGTTTCCCGAGGCTAATCTACACACCACATCCATAATTACACAACGCAGGAACATATCGGTCACACATGTCCCAGCAGATCCATCCAAAACCACTGATTTGTCTCAGTTTTGTACCTATGATCTCCTAGTTGTCCTGGCTTTTGACCACGAAAACACAAAAAATCTCTCACGTCAGCCGTGAAATAGGTGTGAATGTGGCGAGTGCATAAAAATCAACTTAATTACCGTATTTTTAGGACTATAAGTTGCACCTTTTTTCATAGTTTTGGCCTGGGTGCGACTTATATGTGATATTATTCGTTATTTTCACACTGACAACCACAAGAGGGCGCTCTAGGCTCTAAGCGACGCAGAAGAAGAATCTGCACTTCCTCTTCCTCTGGAGTTTGTGGAGTTGTTTAGAAGTGACACAGAGGAAGAAGAATTCAACGGATTGAGTCATTTGGGGTAAAACTGATGCTTTGGTAAACTTGTTAGCATGTTCTTTATGCTATAGTTATCTGAATAACTGTTCATATGTTACGTTAACATACCAGACACTTACCACAGTTCTGTCTGTGCCTCATGTAGCTGAAGGTGTTAGCGTTAGCACACATACCAGCAGTGGCTGGTCCATTAAAGGCGGTATGGAAAATTTTTCGGCGATTTGAGAACGCAGGCGGAAGTGCGCATGCGCACTCCCCCGTGTGGACTGATACAACACACACGTGCGTTTGTTTATTAGCGCAACGGAGCGCATCGCATCGCTCGCCCCCCGTAGATTTCTGTCCACTTCTGCGTCAGCTCGAACTGTCTTTCTCCGTCTTCATTTTGCCCCGTACACTGAGGGAACTATATTATGATAGATCCATGCGCTTAGGCATGCGGAAACGTGGGGACGAACCGCACGCGGCTGCAGGTGAGCGATAGGTGCGTTTTATGATTGATACGTGGCAGGACCAATGATTTATCCACGCCACGAGGAAATATGATACTAAAAACAATATAATTTATTCAGAAATATCTTATATATTCTTATTAGTGTTAATGTGTAAAATAATAATATATATCCATATATATATTTATAAATAGATATAGATGAGTACTTTGTTTGCGTGCTGCGTGGTCTGCTGCCTGGCGCAGCCTGCGTCACTTTTCTACGCGCCCCAGAGCCTCATAGAAAAGCAATGGGGATTTTTAGCCAATCAAATCACAATCAAAAGTGACTACGTCACTATAGGTTTTGCCATAGGAAAATAGCGACTTTGGGGCGCTCCAGAAAGCGCCCTTTTGAACGTAGAAGTAACGCCACAGAGCTACACTTTTTACGCTGGAGACAGGCATGTGCGCGCGCCGTACGCGGAAGTGCCACACGCCGTGTTTCCGTCTTAAAACTGCATCTACAGAGTCTGTTACAAAAGGTACGTCCAAAACGACTGAGCTGCTCAACGGTTTGCTGCTTTATTTGTGTTGAAATGACAGCGGCTGATTTCGTATCAATCCGAGCCGAGACATGCGATCTATCAAACGCCGTGCTCCGTTACCATGACAACAAACACGCAGGTTTTTTTTAGTTTATTACTTGCATAAGGCTAACGCTAAGCATTAAGTATCGCTTAACTTCTATTGATAAAAAATATGCTTTTGTTATTAGAAAACCCATGAAAGAAAGCCATAAATGACAACTTTCCAACAGCAATAATGTCTGTGATGATTAAATATAAAAATGTAAATGTTACACATGTAGTTCAGGGTTACTAATGCCACTTGGAAGCTATTTTATGAAACACCAACTATTGTTTGTGTTTTTATTTCCTCGTAATGTAATAATTGCTACCCTGCATTATAAGTGACAGTATCACAGAGATTTTTGATTTGCTCTTTTCATTTTATAAAGTGTAAAATGTAATTTTATGTCAAATGTATTTTCTCACAAATGGAATCTGCCGCTAAGTCATTGTATTATCATTAACAAAAGTGGAAATAAAGTGTGTTTATGTATCCATACAGTCAACGTTAAATATTAAATTTTGGACATTTAAAAAAAAAAAAAACACGGTCATGTCAAATAGCCCCCCCTATAATTTGCACCACCAGCCGCCACTGATACATACACCTATTCACTATGTTCTCTAATCTGTTTTACTTTAAATTGCATTTCAAGATTAAATGTCTGTTCTTGGTCTTGGATTTTATCTGTTTAACTAACAGAGTAAGTTTTGGAGTAACTGTCTGGACGTATTTGAAGTTTTTGTCACCAAAGTGAGAAGAGAAAGAACCAAAGTGAGAAGAGAAAGAACACTTCTACTCAAGTCAGAAACTGCAATACAAATATTACTCAAGTAGGAGGAAAAGCGCCTGAAAGTTACTCCAAGAAGTACAATTTATTGAAAAAGTGACTTTTGTGACAAATGTAGTTGGGGTGTAGTTCTCTGGCCCAAACTGAGCCAACAGTAATGTGAGAAAGCAAGACTGACCTGGGGAAGCAGTGAGCGGCCGTCAGGACCCACTGGTCGTTTATGAGAGAACCTCCACAGAAGTGAGCTGAACTGAGAAGACATTTAGAGATCGTTCAGATTTCATTTTCATCTCTTATCAACACCAGAGTAAACCTCAACAACGAAACCCCCTTTTATACACTTATAATGTAATAAATAATAACAACAAAAATAATTATTTTTTTAAAAAAAGGAGCCAGGAGAATTAAAACTGCCTCAGTAAACATGGGAGGATACTGAGAAAGTTTTGTATCACAATTTTCAAGACTAAAATAATTGTGATTAACTATTGAATGATCTTATCCTCATCTTTTGCCTAATTTCTTTGTCTTCTCTGCAAAGCCTCTGAGTTTGAACCTCTCTTTATGTCATGCTTTGACTTTGGATCATGTCAGACACATTATGACCTGGAAATATCATATCATGGCTCTTGACAAAGCGAGTGCCGTGCGTCGATAAACAGGAAACGGCTGTTGCTAATGCGCTTTGCTAGCTTTGTGTTGCTAAGGCTCAACATATAAGTTAGCATCAGTGGAAATACAGCGCTTTAGCACAAGATCAAGTCAGAGTTTGGTGATGAATAATTCTTTTGTGTTTCTTTCCGCTTTTTGAATCTTCTTTAGCCGGAGGTTTTCTCTCATCCAATCATCTTGTGCTAAAGTTAAAGCTGAACGTGAGCCAGCGCGCCCTGGAACCTCTCGTGATCGCATTCGGACCCCTCTGACCGCTCCCATGGGAACGCACTCTCAACCAGGGCTAAAGCAGGTCCAAACCCGGATTGAACCCGGACTAAACCCGGACTAAAGCCAGACTAAAGCAGGACTAAAACAGGTCCAAACCCGGATTGAACCCAGACTAAACCTGGACTAAACCCGGACTAAAGCCGGACTAAAGCGGGATTAAAGCGGGTCTAAAGCGGGACTAAAGCGGGACTAAAGCGGGACTAAAGCGGGTCTGAAGCTGGACTAAAGCGGGACTAAAGCGGGACTAAAGCGGGTCTGAAGCTGGACTAAAGCGGGACTAAAGCAGGACTAAAGCGGGACTAAAGCAGGGCTAAAGCGGGACTAAAGCGGGACTAAAGCGGGACTAAAGCGGGACTAAAGCGGGACTAAAGCGGGACTAAAGCTGGACTAAAGCTGGACTAAAGCTGGACTAAAGCTGGACTAAAGCGGGACTAAAGCGGGACTAAAGCGGGACTAAAGCGGGACTAAAGCGGGACTAAAGCGGGACTAAAGCAGGGCTAAAGCGGGACTAAAGCGGGACTAAAGCTGGACCAAAGCGGGACTAAAGCTGGACCAAAGCTGGACCAAAGCTGGACCAAAGCGGGACCAAAGCGGGACTAAAGCGGGACTAAAGCGGGACTAAAGCGGGACTAAAGAGCAGGACTAAAGCAGGACTAAAGCAGGACTAAAGCAGGACTAGAACATACCTGTGCAGTGAGACCTGCCATGGCCACGCCCCAGGAGTTGCATCTTCTCCACCCACAATCTTCGACTTGGAGTTCAAAGGAGCAGAACCACAAACTGAAACAGAGAAACCCAGGTCTAAACCAGGTCTAAACCAGGTCTAAACCAGGCTGGACCAGGTCTGGACCAGGTCTAAACCAGATCTAAACCAGGTCTGGACCAGGTCTAAACCAGGACTAAACCAGGTCTAAACCAGGTCTGGACCAGGTCTAAACCAGGTCTAAACCAGGACTAAACCAGGACTAAACCAGGTCTAAACCAGGTATAAACCAGGTCTAAACTAGGACTAAACCAGGACTAAACCAGGACTAAACCAGGTCTGGACCGGTCTAAACCAGGACTAAACCAGGTCTGGACCAGGTCTGCATTCAAATGTATTTTGTATCTTCTTCTGTTTCAAGCTCTAGAGGTTTTGACTCAAGTCACTATTTTGACTTTAAAGCTGCAACATTTGGGGAAAATATCTGTGATTTTTCTGACAATAATCGCAGTTAAATTTCCAAATTATATGTTTTAATAATAGGATTCTGTTTAAGTTCAAATTGAAATACACAAAGACTGAAACAGGCCTTTGAAGGTAAAGGTAAAGGTACATACATATAGAGGTAAAGATACATGTACAGCTGTACAAGTACAGGTGTACAAGTACAGGTGTACTTGTACACTCGTGATAAAGACAGAGTGCTTTAGTTTTAGTAAAGTAATTGTATCTGAACAAAAGAAAGAGTATATATTGTTCTATTCAAATGCTGCAGCTGTGCGAGTTTAGGAAAATGGATTCACAGAAACAACTCTGAGGGAAAGGTCTGCCTCACGACACATTCAAATCCTGCACAGAATCAGAGTTCTGTATCACGCTGAAGCTGAAGCTGGATGTTCAGTCGAATGTAAAGTGTACAAATATAAATATATGAGAGTTAGACTCACCGTCGGCCTGGGCCCTGGCTCCTGAAACACAAACACACTCAGGTCAGAGATGAACACACAAAGAACACGACACAGATCATGGTCATGGGTTTGAATCCCGGGCAGCATGGGACCTTTTTATTTCTGATAAAAAGAGAAAAAGAGCTGGAAAACACAGAATCTGAAATTGTCACAGTTTTACCATTGTTCTAACTTTCTGCATCAGTGGGTGGAGCTTTGCACAAATCAAACACAATCTAGATCAGACCGTGAGACAAGAAAGCAAGATTCGAGGGAAACGAATGCTTCTTTTTACCAGACAAAAACACTTGTGTCATGGTTTTATGTGCTCTCGTGTGCCAGACTAACCTCCCTCGAAGTGATTTCACCCTGTGTCTGGTGAGTTCTCTCCATTTCCCCCAAAAATATATAATAATAAAATAAAAAATCAAATCCAACTTTATTTACATTTTATAACACAAAGTCTCTGCACAGAGTTCAAAACAAGCGCGAGTTAAAAATGGTCAAATAAATAAATATGTACAAATAAAAACAAATTATACTATATTATATTATATATATTAGTTCTGTGAAGTTTGAGGCCTAAATTGTGTGTTTTCCATCGAAAGGAACTGTATCTGAACGGCAAGAGAAACTGCACCAGAATACACAAAGTATTTCATAACAAGTGTTCAGTTACTCCCCAACACTGAACACTAAGACGTTCAGAATCCGACTGAAACTGTTCACCAAAGCCTTTTTCCTCTGATTCCTCGCCTTGTTTCTCTGAAATGTTTCGACCGCGTGTTTCAGGTTGGACTTATTTTTGTTATTAATCCTTTGTTGAAAGACAAATGCTAAGATTTGTGATTGTTCTCATTTGCTCGTCCACATTCTCTCTCACTCCGAAAGCCAGAAAACACACAGGCAAAAGAACATAAAGATAATATCTAAGTCACTTTGTCTTTCAGGCCAGAAAGCAGAAAAAGGGATGATACTTGAAAAGACAGAAGATCTGGTAAAAATGGGATAAATATCCCACATCTCAGAACCAATCCTCAGATTGAGAATGACTCTTGGAGGAGAGTCTAAACATATTGTTTTTCAAAAACCGTGAAACAACTGAACCTTTTTCTATGATGGAACACTCCTGGACAAATAAGGGATTACACAGAGTCTATAGATAAAATTAAAAATGATTGTCGGGTCAAAATGTATGTTAGCATTATTCCATAAATGTAATCATAATTTCCAATTAAATACAAATAATAATACAAATTTGTTTACAGTTTTTTATAATTGAATAAACACAATTTTGATTGTTTTGTTTTATTTAGCAAAACCCTGCACACAATTAGCACAACCACAAACCCAATTATCAAAACACCTTAACTCCTTTGCTAAATGAAACACTCTTGTAAAAACTATACACTAATTGATCAAAACCATATTTTTTACCATATGAAACACACATGTTGCATATGACTTAACCATGTTTGCACCAGTTACACACTGCTGTGGAAAACCTTAAACACTTTCGGCTAATCCTGCTTCTAAGTGCACAGAGTCGTATGGGTGAAATACACAGTGAATTTGCAAAACACCGCTCGGATTTGCACAACTGGAAACACAATGTCTGCTCACACTTTGTGCAAAACAATACACACAGTGAACACTACACACACTTGGATGCATGACTGTAGACACCACACAGGACACAAGACTAATGCTGTTGACAACGTCATTTCTTTTTTTCCATATACTCAAGCCAACATGGCAAAAAAGAAAAAAAATCCCAGTTTTCATGAACATTACATTTTATCCAGTACAAAAAAGAACCCTCCCAAACTCCTCCCCCTCTTCCTCCTGCTTGAAGTCTTCCTCTTCCTCTTCCTCTACCTTTACCCCTACCTCGACCTCTGGCACGGCCTCTGCCTCCTTCTTCCCCTTGTCTTCTTCGTCCTTCTCATCCTCACTCTTCCTCTTCCTCTTCCTTCCATTTTGGTTCAGTTTGGTGAACTCACATGCTGCATTTTTATAGTGCTTAAACCTGATTGGTGTGTCTACAATTAAGCGATCTTGTGTTTGCACACCTAATGCCAGTGTTCAATAGATTGGCACATGGGTGTGGTCATTTGACAGTCAGTGCTTTAGAATTGCAAAGAAGTGACATCTTGATAAACTTCTAAACTTCGTCTAAATACATACAACTGTTTTCAGTGTTGTAAATCACTGTGTGTGTTGTTTTGCACAAAGTGTGAACTGATTTATTGTGTTTACAGTGGTGCAGATCTGAGGCCGAGTTTTGCTTCTTGAGTGTAAGGTTTTGATAATTGGGCTAAACTTTAGATTTTAGTGTTTATTCAATCGTAAAAAACTGTAAAGCGGCTCTAATGTCATTCACATCACCGGCTTTCATTTAACAAAACCATCTTGATTTGTCATATTTTGAGATATTTTGATCCTTTTTAGGTTTCAGCCGAATGATTCTTTCCTGATGTGAAGATTTTGTGAGGAACTTTCCCTGTTCAAAAGATAAACTGACAATGGTCCGAGTATCTTCGGCTTGCTTAATGTTAAAACAATGGAGATTGAACTGGTAAATACTAAACTTAACAGTCTGTCTGTGATAAATGTATTTTCAGAATTGCAGCGGTTCACTTTTTTGCATTGGTTTGACTTTATTATTATTATTGCCATAGTGACCAATGTTTATGCAGAAGTTTCTGACTCTGAGCTCTTCATTTGTATGTCCGAGGCGTTCTACAACTGTGAGTGATGTCTGCTGTCATGTTGATGTGGAGGGCGGGGCAAGTGTGTGAGGAGGGCGGGCCAGTGTGTGAGGAGGGCGGGACAAGAGTGTGAGGAGGGCGGGGCAAGAGTGTGAGAAGGGCGGGGCGATGTGTGAGCTCATGTGATTATCGTTCACTAGTTTGATGAATCCTGATTAGAAAGTCCTCTCACCCCGAGCCTCAAAAACACTCTGTTCTGAATCTTCTCCATCTGTGACGTTTCGTCCATCTGTGACGTTTTTTCTTCTTCTGTGAAGTCTCGGGATTAGACTCAGACTAAACCAGGACTAAACTCAGACTAAACCAGGACTGGATTCAGACTAAACCAGGACTAAACTCAGACTAAACCAGGACTAGACTCAGACTAAACCATGACTAGACTCAGACTAAACCAGGACTGGATTCAGACTAAACCAGGACTAAACTCAGACTAAACCAGGACTAGACTCAGACTAAACCAGGACTGGATTCACACTAAACCAGGACTGGACTTAGACTAAACCAGGCCTAGACTCAGACTAAACCAGGACAAAACTCAGACTAAACCAGGACTAGACTCAGACTAAACCAGGACTAGACTCAGACTAAACCAGGACTGGATTCACACTAAACCAGGACTGGACTTAGACTAAACCAGGCCTAGACTCAGACTAAACCAGGACAAAACTCAGACTAAACCAGGACTAGACTCAGACTAAACCAGGACTAGACTCAGACTAAACCAGGACTGGATTCACACTAAACCAGGACTGGACTTAGACTAAACCAGGCCTAGACTCAGACTAAACCAGGACTAGACTCGGACTAAACCAGGACAAAACTCAGACTAAACCAGGACTAGACTCAGACTAAACCAGGACAAAACTCAGACTAAACCAGGACTAGACTCAGACTAAACCAGGACTAAACTCAGACTAAACCAGGACTGGATTCAGACTAAACCAGGACTGGATTCAGACTAAACCAGGACTGGATTCAGACTAAACCAGGACTAGACTCAGACTAAACCAGGACTGGATTCACACTAAACCAGGACTGGACTTAGACTAAACCAGGCCTAGACTCAGACTAAACCAGGACTAGACTCGGACTAAACCAGGACAAAACTCAGACTAAACCAGGACTAGACTCAGACTAAACCAGGACAAAACTCAGACTAAACCAGGACTAGACTCAGACTAAACCAGGACTAAACTCAGACTAAACCAGGACTAGACTCAGACCAAACCAGGACTGGATTCAGACTAAACCAGGACTGGATTCAGACTAAACCAGGACTAGACTCAGACTAAACCAGGACTGGATTCACACTAAACCAGGACTGGACTTAGACTAAACCAGGCCTAGACTCAGACTAAACCAGGACTAGACTCAGACTAAACCAGGACAAAACTCAGACTAAACCAGGACTAGACTCAGACTAAACCAGGACAAAACTCAGACTAAACCAGGACTAGACTCAGACTAAACCAGGACAAAACTCAGACTAAACCAGGACTAAGCTCAGACTAAACCAGGACAAAACTCAGACTAAACCAGTGTTGAGTGTTGAGTGTTGTAAACGATGCCCTTTGACCCGTTCCTCCTTCTTTTATGAAGACGGCAGCGGGAAATGATCCTCGCTCTGATCTGTTACGAGCCGCGTGGCCTTGTCAATACATAAATACGCGCGCTGCCCTGTCAAATACATAAATACATATACAGGACACGCCACCATCACCAGTCAAAGAGTTGATTGAATGTAGAGTTATTTGAGGAAGGAGCACGAGGCAAGACCGCCTTTGGTCAGCCTGTGTTGTTTGCCCGAGGTAGGACTCTGAGAGAACGTCTTACGCACTCTGGTCAAACCAAACTTGCACTCGTTTACAGAGGGCATTTTTAAATGTACATTATCTGAATATGTGGCCGATGTTACATAAAAATCACACGAGACAGACAATGATACAAACAAAGCTGTAAAAGAGGAAGCAGCATTTCTATAAAGAGGCTGGAACTACAGAACTACACCAGCATCCAGAGTGCTCATCAGAGCCTGACACTGACCGTGTTGAGTCTGACCATGTTGAGTCTGACCGTGTTGAGTCTGACCGTGTTGAGTCTGACCGTGTTCAGTCTGACCGTGTTGAGTCTGACCGTGTTGAGTCTGACCGTGTTCAGTCTGACCGTGTTGAGTCTGACCGTGTTCAGTCTGACCGTGTTGAGTCTGACCGTGTTCAGTCTGACCCTGTTGAGTCTGACCGTGTTCAGTCTGACCGTGTTCAGTCTGACCGTGTTGAGTCTGACCGTGTTGAGTCTGACCGTGTTGAGTCTGACCGTGTTCAGTCTGACCGTGTTGAGTCTGACCGTGTTCAGTCTGACCGTGTTGAGTCTGACCGTGTTCAGTCTGACCCTGTTGAGTCTGACCGTGTTCAGTCTGACCGTGTTCAGTCTGACCGTGTTGAGTCTGACCGTGTTGAGTCTGACCGTGTTGAGTCTGACCGTGTTCAGTCTGACCGTGTTGAGTCTGACCGTGTTCAGTCTGACCGTGTTCAGTCTGACCGTGTTGAGTCTGACCGTGTTGAGTCTGACCGTGTTCAGTCTGACCGTGTTGAGTCTGACCGTGTTCAGTCTGACCGTGTTGAGTCTGACCGTGTTCAGTCTGACCGTGTTGAGTCTGACCGTGTTCAGTCTGACCGTGTTGAGTCTGACCGTGTTGAGTCTGACCGTGTTGAGTCTGACCGTGTTCAGTCTGACCGTGTTCAGTCTGACCGTGTTGAGTCTGACTGTGTTCAGTCTGACCGTGTTCAGTCTGACCGTGTTCAGTCTGACCGTGTTGAGTCTGACCGTGTTGAGTCTGACCGTGTTCAGTCTGACCGTGTTCAGTCTGACCGTGTTGAGTCTGACTGTGTTCAGTCTGACCGTGTTCAGTCTGACCGTGTTGAGTCTGACTGTGTTCAGTCTGACCGTGTTCAGTCTGACCGTGTAGAGTCTGACCGTAACTTTCCTCACATTGTTCGATAAACATTAACATTGAACCATTGTTTTGGGCTTGATGTTCATCTCGTGCACTTTTCTTTGCAACGATGGAGAACGATGTGTTATTTTTTGTTTCAGTCGTCTCAATATCATCGTTTATCGTGACATTTTCAATATCATTGTTTATCGTGATCGTGTTTAATCGTTTCTATAACAACTCGTCCTCCAAAAAGTGCCATGTTTATATGACAGTTTTAGAAGCAAAATAAGACATTTAAGTTCAAATTGTTTTAGCTTGTCTGTCACATTTCAGTGTTCTCTAAGCCTTCTCCTTTTTACTTTTGTATTATTTATTTTTTCAGACCTTATTAGGCCCGAGCGCCACAAGCTGGCGAGAGGCCTATTAATCTCGTAGGCCGTGCGAAGCACGGCTGCGAAAGTGCGCACGTAGTGCGCACGAAATCGAGCGTGAAGCGCTTGCCCACTTCCAAACACTCACTAACGCACTCCTTCACTCACGCACGCCCCGTGCATACTAATTAGTAGTAGGAAAATGGAACATTACCGTTGTAAACGGGCGAAGCCCGTGCAAAAGTGCACACTAAACGAGCACTTTACATCCCCTTATAAAGCACTCATTTGCCCTAAGTAGCTCACGAATACGTTCCCCATCTCTTGCATGTTCCGTGCATATAAGCATGTAATGCAAAAATTTTACATTATTACTGTATAGAGGGCCAAAAACACAAAGTGGAAGGAGCCCACTCAAAATTAACAAAAGTACCCGTCAGTGACCAGGGACCCACACCATGAGGTAGGAAAGCGCGAGCGCTTTCCGAAAATGTATAGTTTATGATATTTGAAAAATGGGAAACATTTTTTTCGCATCGGAATATTCTTCTTTCTTTCTTCTCGGGACCAATCCCCCTATTTTTCACCCAGTGAACATTGACGAAAAGTCACAAAAATTTGCACACCTCTAAAAATCGTGCCTCTCTACATTCTGCACCATACCAAAAATGCATTGGGAGATAGGAAATGACCCCAAAAAAATCTGATCGTAAAATCATGAAATTTGGCGCAGAGGTAGATGGTGACAAGAGAAGTAAAAAATATTACTACGGCAACGCCGTCCGCCCAACCAAATGTCGGCCATATTGCTTCAAAAATGGCTAAGCATGACTTGGGAGTTTTTCCAAACGTCATACTTTTACGAACTCCTCCCAGGGCGTTGGCTCTAAAAAGCTGAAATTTGGTGAAAATGCTACTGAGGAGTGGGACATCAAAAGTTATTCAAATGACATTGATACCTGTCACGGTCTCTGTGCGGCGAAGCCGCAAACTTTAGCTAGAATTTCCGAAATCTCCCAAATTTAACATTTCTGCCGTTTGCGCAGATAAAGTCAGAATTGCGTCAAATTAGAATCAGTTGTTAAACTCTTTGCCCTAAACCTACTTGAGGTGAAATAAATTAATTTGGCGACACAGCGCCCCCTACAGATTTTATATGGAGGTTAAATGTTTAGTTTTGCGAAATTATATGAAATTTGACACACAACTCAATTTTGGCATACCCATCAAAAAAGTCAATGAGACCCATGTCATAATTGTTATGGCATTGCCGTAGCGATGACCGAAACCTCCCATGTTATTCCAATGGGGAAATCGCCACAACATGTTTACACTTTATACTTTCACCAACTCCTCCCAGGGCGTCAGCCCTATCAACGTGACATTTGGTGAGACTCATCTTCAGGGGTGGACCATCAAAGGTTATCCACATTTTTATTCAAAGAGTCACAGTGTCTGTGCGGCAAAGCCGCACATTTTGCCAAGAATTCAAAATAAAATAGCTTTTTGATGGTAAAACAAAGGGGAGAAGATGTGACAGCGTCACAGATTCAGCAGTAGATGTAATAAAAGGACAATTGCAGTAGATGTAATAAAAGGAAAAATACAATTGTTAGCGCCCCCTCCTCTTGCGGCGTGGCGGCGGCGTGGCGAGGGCCGATCATTGCCGCTTGCGGCTATATTTTATTTTCTTCTTTAATCAACATCTGAACATATAATTATGTTTCCACTAAATCAGCCACGCACAAAAAATCTCAACCAACGGTTTACTAAGAAAACTCCAAACTTCAAACTTTGTCCAACATAAACTTTTTTTCAGACAAATCAGTTTTGTTTTGGACAGAAAAGTTTGAGCCGTTTTTAGAAAAAAAGAATAATTTACCTGTGATAAAAAGAAGGAGCGACAGATACTGCAAAAGAGCGCTGGGCCGGTCCATGATCCTGGTCCTGCTTTAGTCCTGCTTTAGTCCTGGTTTAGACCTGCTCTGACCTTAGTGATGTATTGTACCTGTCGTACAGGTGCATTGGCCCCGCCCCCTGAGCCATGGCCCCGCCCCTCATTCCACCCCCAACAACGCTGTGTTTCAGCTCCCAATTTATTTACAGATTAACCAAACTAGAGCTTCTGTTTGTCTTTAGGTCTCACGTTTCAGAAACACAAAAACACTGTGTTCTCTGCGACTCAGGCACCAGCAGGAGGAAACAACCGACATTTAATTAACTGGGTTATTATTTAATATTTATTTATAGCAATCAAAAACATAATTCATGTCGTGAAAAAAGTATTATCGGTACTAAATAATAAAAAATACATACTTGGATATTGACGCCGGTGAAGACATGAACGCTGTCTTCAAAAAGAAAACACAAACCTTGGCCAAACTGTCGCCCTAATAAACTCTTCTTTAGAGCCGACTGTAATTCTTATGATAAAAAAATAACTGCGTGTTTTTTGTGTTAACTCCTGCCATGGACAGAAAAAGTCTCTCACAAAGAAGCAGACGACACAAACTGTACGAACAAACAACTGGACGGACTGTAGTAACAATGGAACTGATGGATGGCAGAGTGGACAGCACATATGCCAGCTTCCTGTGAGGCTACATCGCTGAATGCCCTTCTCTCTTTCAGCCCCATTTCACACTGTTCTGTCTGATATCGCACACGGAACATAACATCCTTCACTCACTTAGAAAAACAGACTTCCCCTGAGACGAAACCTTTTCTTTGTTATAGAAAAATGTAAAGAAACTAAAGAAACTAAAAAATAAAATCAGAAAATGAGTTGTTACATCGACAGCGCTCCTTAAAAATGTATGTAACGCAATAAAATAACAACTTTTACAGAATCGTGTCTGACCAAACTGACCTGGACCTGACAAAAGGAAGTCTTTGTTTGTGTGGAGCAATAATTACATTCATCATACAAATGTAATCAAGTACATGAGTAATAATAAGGTGTTTATGACGTTTGATTGATAGTTTGACATGTGTGCGAGGCTCGGCTCTGACGTGAGGATCTAAACTCAGATCTGTGACTCAGAGTTGCGTCAGAGATCAGGACTTTTGTATCACGATCATTTCAAGTACATGTATAATAGCGTTGATAATAGTAAGTGTAATGTAAAAATAACATATCGCTTTTACATTATGCTTTTCAAGAGACTCAAAGGCGCTTTATTTACATTATTAGAACAAGTGGAAAGCAGTGAGGATTCAGCTTTAGAAAATAAACGTGTGGACATAATATGAAGATCAGTGGAAGAATATTGAGAGTAATGCTGTGCCGGTGGTTCCTGTACAGGCTTCACTGGCAGATGACTAACTGTTGAGTCCTTTGGAGGAACTTAATAATCCCTGGGTAAAATCTGCGCTTACGACATGGAAGGAGCTGATCAAAACCGTAAGCAACCTGCATCTGACCTCGAGCAATCCGATCTTTAACAAGCAGAGACACGGCTGCTGTGGAAATTGGAATAAACCTTTCCAAAAATAACTGTTGATCAATTGAATTCTGGATTAAATGAACTCTCTGGAGTCGTTTTCTCTCCCAAGATAAAAGCTAAAACTCAGCTAAAAGATTATGCAATTAAACCATCATTTGATCGAAGACTTTGTCCACATGATGAATTTACTGTGCGTAATGTTAATGTTGTTCTGTATTGTCATTTAAATGTCATTAGACTGATTTTGTTGATGTCTAAACAATGCACATCGGGGAAATTCCATATTGAGACCTTGTCACCTGACTCACGCACTAGATTATTGCATGATTGGTTGAACTTTCCTGCAAATATTCAATGCGTGGCCAAGCCTAAACCAGTTCCATCCAGGGCTTAGAGGACAAAAAAAACAAAAAATATAGCCGCAAGCGGCAATGATCGGCCCTCACCACGCCTCACCTTTTATTACACGTACTGCTAAATCCGTGACGCTGTCACATCTTCTCCCCTTTGTTTTACCATTCAAAAAGCAATTTTATTTTGAATTCTTGTCCCACCAAATTTCAGGTTAATGGGGCTAACGCCCTAGGAGGAGTTTGTGAAAGTATAAAGTGTCAGCATGTTCTGGCGATTATTCCGATGCGAAAACAATGTTTCCCATTTTTCAAATATCATAAACTATACATTTTCGGTGTGGTCCCTGGTCACTGACGGGTACTTTCGTTAATTTTGAGTGGGCTCCGCCCACTTTGTGTTTTTGGCCCTCTATACAGTAATAATGTTCAATTTTTGCATTACATGCTTATATGCACAGAACATCCAAGAGATGGGGAACGTATTTGTGAGCTACTTAGTCCAAACAAGTTCTTTATATAGTATGCATTGGATGTGCAAGAGTGGAGGAGTGCGTTAGTGAGTGTTTGGAAGCGATTTGCTCGCGCTTTCGCAGCGGAACTAATAGGCCTCTCGCCAGCTTGTGGCGCTCGGGCCTAATAAAGGAAAATTACAATTAAAAAACACCGGGGAAGGACGAGAACAACAGGTTAAATAAGGTTTACATAAGGTTAACAGGTCAAATCTGCGTCAGAGCACCTGCCTCTGCATGGAATGTGGTCTGGCCGCACACACACACACACACACACACACATAGAGACAGACACACACACGCACGAACACACACACACACACACACACACATAGAGACAGACACACACACACACGCACGAACACACACACACACACACACACACACATACAGACACACACACACAGACAGACAGACACACACACACACAGAGACACACACACACACAGATACACACGCGCACACACACACACAGACACACACATACACAGACATGCACACAAACAGACACACATGCACACATACACAGACAGACACACACACACACACACACACATACACATACACATACATAGACACAGACACATACATACACACAAACACACACACACACACAAACAGACACACACAAACAGACACACACACACACAAACAGACACACACACACACACACAAACAGACACACACACACAGGTTGAGGGTTTGATTCCCTGAACAGAACAATTTTTTCCTCGATCTGATTCCGAGGCAACTTTGGTCCTCAGCTCTTCTGTGTATGAAGCAGTATTAGATATTTACACATTTATTTTTTACATTTTAATAAACTATCTTTGCATTTTCACAACAAATACAGTTTTTTTACGATTGAATAAACACCAAAATCTAAAGTTTTGCCCAATTATCAAAACCTTACACTCAAGGAGCAAAACTCGGCCTCAGATCTGCACCACTGTAAACACAATAAATCAGTTCACACTTTGTGCAAAACAACACACACAGTGATTTACAACACTGAACACAGTTGTATGTATTTAGACGAAGTTTAGAAGTTTATCAAGATGTCACTTCTTTGCAATTCTAAAGCACTGACTGTCAAATGACCACACCCATGTGCCAATCTATTGAACACTGGCATTAGGTGTGCAAACACAAGATCGCTTAATTGTAGACACACCAATCAGGTTTAAGCACTATAAAAATGCAGCATGTGAGTTCACCAAACTGAACCAAAATGGAAGGAAGAGGAAGAGGAAGAGTGAGGATGAGAAGGACGAAGAGGAGAAGGGGAAGAAGGAGGCAGAGGCCGTGCCAGAGGTCGAGGTAGGGGTAAAGGTAGAGGAAGACTTCAAGCAGGAGGAAGAGGGGGAGGAGTTTGGGAGGGTTCTTTTTTGTACTGGATAAAATGTAATGTTCATGAAAACTGGGATTTTTTTTCTTTTTTGCCATGTTGGCTTGAGTATATGGAAAAAAAGAAATGACGTTGTCAACAGCATTAGTCTTGTGTCCTGTGTGGTGTCTACAGTCATGCATCCAAGTGTGTGTAGTGTTCACTGTGTGTATTGTTTTGCACAAAGTGTGAGCAGACATTGTGTTTCCAGTTGTGCAAATCCGAGCGGTGTTTTGCAAATTCACTGTGTATTTCACCCATACGACTCTGTGCACTTAGAAGCAGGATTAGCCGAAAGTGTTTAAGGTTTTCCACAGCAGTGTGTAACTGGTGCAAACATGGTTAAGTCATATGCAACATGTGTGTTTCATATGGTAAAAAATATGGTTTTGATCAATTAGTGTATAGTTTTTACAAGAGTGTTTCATTTAGCAAAGGAGTTAAGGTGTTTTGATAATTGGGTTTGTGGTTGTGCTAATTGTGTGCAGGGTTTTGCTAAATAAAACAAAACAATCAAAATTGTGTTTATTCAATCGTAAAAAACTGTAATATATAAACACAATTTTAATTAAAAATAAATAAATAATAATAGTGTATGTATGTACTTAATTTATTTTTAATAAACAAATTAAGGACATACATTAATCTAATTTATTTAATTTGCAGACTCAAAGTCAAAGTAACATGAAAATAATTCTGCTGGACACAATAGACCATTGTGCTGGTGTCCAAGCGCAGCAGCAGAGCAGGTTCCTGGGGAGTGGGCTATTATTAAACATGCGCTTATTAGATTGTCAGTCGACACTAAGGCCACTCCAAAGTCCAGGATGAGCCAGGCGCACCTACTCACTGATCAAGAGCCAGTTTTACACTGAAAGCTTTGGTTGAGTTTTGTCTGGGATTAGTTTAGCGAAAGCTAAATCTAGGCAGGTGGCAGGCATTAGTGGGTCTGTTGTTAAAGATACATACGCTGTGGGTCAGTCCTGGGTCCCCTTCTGTTCAACCTCTACATGCTGCCGTTAGGTCAGTTGATACGCAGTGAAAATGTGTCCTATCACAATTATGCAGACGACACCCAGATCTATGTTTCACTATCGGCAGGTGACTATGGACCAGTAGATTCACTCTGTCACTGCATCCAACAGATCAGTGTGTGGATGCAAAACAACTTTCTCCAGCTGAACTCAGACAAGACTGAAATAATCGTCTTTGGCCCACAGAAACAAAGAGAAAGTGTTAGCGGTCACCTCCAGATTCTCGCTCTAAAACCTACAAACCAAATTAGAAATCTAGGGGTAATAATGGACTCAGACTTGAACTTTAATAGCCACGTCAAATCAATAACATCAGCAGCTTTTTACCATCTAAAAAACATTGCCAAAATCAAAAATATAGTGTCAAAACCAGATTTAGAGAGACTTATCCATGTGTTTGTCTCCAGTAGATTAGACTACTGTAACGGCCTGCTCACTGGCCTCTCCAAACGAGTTGTAAAACAGCTGCAGTACATCCAGAACGCTGCTGCTCGGGTCCTGACTAGAACCAGGAAGTATGATCACATTAGTCCTGTTCTCAGGTCTCTGCACTGGCCCCTGTGGCTCAGAGAATAGACTTTAAAGCAGCTCTGCTTGTGTACAAGTCTCTCCATGGCCTAGCACCAAAGTACATCTTGGGCATGTTAGTGCCATATGAACCATCTCGGACTCTGAGGACCTCAGGGACCGGCCTCCTGCTGGTGCCAGAGTCAGGACAAAACATGGGGAATCTGCATTTCAGTTTTATGCAGCTAAAATCTGGAACAGTCTTCCTGAAGATGTGAGACAGGCTTCTACTCTGACAATGTTCAAATCTAAGCTAAAAACAGTTTTGTTTAGCTGCGCATATGACTGAAAGGATTTTTTCTTTGCACTCTTCTCTTTAGTTTGTGATTTTATTAGTTTAGACAATCAGTTGGATTGATAATTTTTAATTCATTTAATTTTTTAGTATTTCTGTTTCTGTAATTTCTTTGTGATTTGAAAGCATTTTTCCTGCTGTGTGAAGCACTTTGAATTGCCTTGTGTATGAAATGTGCTCTACAAATAGACTTGCCTTGCCTTGCCTTACGCTCAGAACAGAGACGTGTGCAGAGGTAGATAGTGCGCTGACATCCAGGGGCGGTCAAACATGGGAAAGAATCAATCTAAAAGCGATGTGCCCGTCCAGGAGACGCCTGACACGCTGGAAATGTCACATAAATATGGGAAAGAGTGTCTGCCAGTGTGTGGGCCAATGGATTTGGTTTTCCATCCGGCGGATCAATTAGCCCGGACAAAATGTATGATTCATGTCAGCAAAACTGTTAAATTGAATTAATTGAAATGAAGGTTTTGTGATTTCTCTCATGTCTTTGGGATTTTAATGTATGTTTTTTCCTGTTGTGTGAAGCACTTTGAATTTTCTTGTGTACGAACTGTGCTCTACAAATAAACTTAACATGTATTTATCTAAGTGTTTCTTGTTTCTGAGGTTAAGGATCACTTTATTTTTATTGACAGGTCGGAGCAATTGGATGTTTTTTCTGTTGTTTAACTGAATATATGCTTATTAGAAATGGAGGAGCTTAAATAAGGTCAAACTTCTACCCATTCTAGAATTTCATTAATTTATTTTATTAGTTTGTTTATTTTTGCTTGTGTCTAATAATATATTATATACTATTTCCACTGTGGAAATAACATTGCTTGATTTCAAAATAATTTATTTGGATGTTATTACTGCAAATAAGTATTTGAACAACTGAGAAAATCAGTGTTAATATTAAAGAAGCCTTTACATTTACAGCAGCCAAACGTTTCCTGTAGTTCTTGACCAGGTCTGCACACAGACTTTCCTCAATGTAAATCTCCAGAATCAGACAATAATCAGATCTTTTGTTTTCAAATCTGTAAGTCAAAACATGTTTTTTTTTTTTTTTGCTTCACTTGCTCTCTGTGTCCATAAGAGAGCCGCTCAGGAAGGGCATCTGGCGTATAACACACAGTCAGAGTACTTACACTGGCTTTAACAAGACAAACGTCGACGTCATAAACTTTCCGAGGGCCAAAGTTCCCGCTTTGTGTCACATGCATTTTTCTTCACATGACATCCACAGCCACAGCCCATTTACACAGCAAGCTTCTGAGCCAGATGCCCTACCCACAACCCTCCCTATTCAGCTCAGTACATGGCTCTGAAATAATGTATAAAACTTAATACCTTTTTTTCTGGTCCTTTTCGTTCTTGTAGGGTTTTTTGTCATTGTTTTGTTTTGTTTTTGTTTTTTAAATCAGTTTTAGTCATAGCATTTTCGTTTTCTTTTTTAAACAATTAGTTTTTTTTAAATTGTTTTGTTCCAATTCGTTTTTTTTAAAAATCGAGTTTATCGTTCTGCTGCTCCAAACCCACGACTTTACTGACATCCAGTGGACACACGGGGAACGACAGCAGAGAGCCAAAACTCACCAGATTCAGAATTTCGGCTATTTCCCAAATCTGATTTTAGAAATGAGAGGAAATTTAAGATAAAAGTAAGTTTGTGTGGTTCTTGTATTCATTTATTGATTGTTTCCAGTGTAAATCTACCGAATAACAGTCTACAGCATACAGGAGGATTGGCAGAAAATGTAAAAGTTAACAATACAAGAGCCTACGATCGGTCTGTCAAAATCGTGCAATGAATGATTGTGAAGAAGAACACTTATTGTTTCCCCTATTTACATTTACATTCTGCCCTCGCATTCATTTGTTCTTGTGACAAATAACAAATGGAAATGTTCTGTTGATGAATTATATGTTTACACATTGAAACTATATTGTATGACTCCTTGTGTTGAATAAAACAATAAATAAAGGAGGACACTGGCGTCACTTTCTCGGCTTCTCAAACTCATCCTGTTAAAGTTTGTCACATTCGCCCCGAGGCTTTGTTCCAGACTATTAATATGAAATGGGTCGGATTTGAAACGTTTTATTATTGGAGCCAAAATAGGACCGTAATCTTTGAAAATGGAAAACTAAAATGTGATAGCTCAACTAGTAAGTTTCCGGACTCTCACATGGGGGTTCTGGGTTCGAATCCTACATGTAATAACAATACCTTGGAATACCACCAAAGGTAATTAGTGCATGGACGAAGACATAAAGCTAAGACCTCAGTGGATGGATGGGGACCAAAGGACAGCACAGTGGCACTCATCACGACTGCACAGGAACAGGCCCCTGAGCAACAGGGGTCAAGCTCTTACACCTACAAAGTGGCAATCCAGCACCTAGCTGCAGGATGGAAGATACTTGCAGGGAACCATAACCATAACCAAGTAGCTGCACAGCAAAGTATGCACTGGAGACCCCAAGGTCAATGTGGGAAACAACTCCAAAAGTGGTAGAGAATTCCCTAGCCAGATACAGACTCTAGTCCAAACGTAGTGGTGGATGTATAAGGATATATATTTTTAATATGTTTAACATTTTTGGTTTCCATTTTTACTTTTTCCATTTTTACTTTTTGCTTGTTACTTTATATATTTCTATATTATTGTTTTATTCTGAGTTTTATTTCTGAGCGGAAGTGCGCGTGCTACTTCCGGTGTAGCTCCGGTCCATCTTGTGTTTGGCTCAAACAAAACGCGGCCCAAACGCGTCCATTCCGCCTCCGGGGCCCGGGTCTGCGCTTCTGAACCGGACCGGGGCTGTTTCACATGTCCTTCCACCGGCACCGTGAGTCGTGAGGAGCGGAGCCGCGGATAAACCGGAGCCACACCCTGGAAACACAGCGAATGTCCCCGTTAGCACCGCGGCTAAGTCAGGCTAACGCTGCTAACGGCTAACGCAGCTGAGGCGCGCTCCGCGGGATACAGCTGTGCTTTCCCCCGGGTTTGGAGCGGGTTTGGAGTCGGGACAGACGGAGCCGGAGCCTGCGGACATGTGGACGCTGTGTGCGGACTGAAAGCTGCGGGAGGACCGGGGGACGCGCATCTGGACCCGTTAGCTCCAAGGCTAACCCTTGTTTTTTGGATCCACAATAAGCCGCGGTAAGTGCAGTCAAACTCCCGCAGCCCCAACCGCTGGACTCGGGGACAAACCGGGCTTTATTCCCGGTTTAATGCATCCTGCTTGGAGCTTTAGTGCTTTGTCCCACTGTTACTTGCGTGTCCCACTTTGCACTAATGTCCATGAAATGTGCAAAATTAAGTAACTTTTACGCAAAGAAACAACTGCATGGACCTACATGATTTTAATTATAAAAAAAATTATACAATTTCCTAGCTCGAAATGTCCGTTAGTTGTCTTTAATGTTGCAAAGGATGGAATAAATCAACCTTTTTTTTAAAATATAATATGTAATTTATCTGTAGATTAAGCTAAAAACTATTGTGGGCTCAACATCCCTGAGTCTTTGCATTTTTGATCATTTCTAGCTTATACAAAGTGTCATAATGTGCTGTTAAGTTTCCTGTAAATGCAGTAAAATCACCCAGTGTTTTAAAGCAGCTCTGACACCACTCACGAGTTTTGTCCCATTCTGAGGTTTCTACAGTTTAATCACGTTATGTTCCACTCAAACGTTTGCCTCTGTTTGATCATGTATGAAGGACTAGTTATTGTGTTATAATCGCTCTTGTGTTTGGACCCAACGCTGTCCGGCTTTATACATCTAAATGTTGTGCAGTTTTGTGTTTTGTAAATATTTAAGCTTCATTTTTACGGGTTTGCACCTCCTTGTTCCCTGTCCCACTTTCTTATTTAAGACTTTGTGACTGTTTGGTCAACACCATGTCAGATGAAAGTGAAACCAACACTTTCCATACAAACTCATCACAAAGTAGATCGATGCACTGACCGAGTTTCTACACATTTCTCGGCGTCCGACATCGTTTCTTCTGCGTTTTGGTCGGCGGTGGAGGAAAGTGTTGCTGTGCGTGCGGCCTCCAGGAAAAGGGGGATTATGCAGAATGTAGGGCAGAAGCAGTGTGCAGCCAGACGTGTTGTTATCCCACTGTGTTTCACTAACCTCATTTCACCCAAAACCAGGGAGTCTCACCCACAACCTGCGCATTTGACCCGAAACGTCACATGAACGGCAATGGAACGAAGCGAGTGGTTTGCTATTGTCCAAACTAAATATTATGTTAGATTATATTAGAATCAGAATAGGTTTATTGCCATTGTCAATGAAGGAAATCACAAACACGGGAAGTTGTCTTGGTGATCCCGTGCAACATAAAACAATGAACGAGTCACAACAATAAGCTATCAGATAAAAAAATAAGAATACAAATTAAAAATAGGCTTAATATGGACACAAATTTACAGCAACAATGCCAAGTTTCTCCATCAGTTTTCATGATGTTCCCTTTTCAGTCTAAATTGGCCTTAGTCAAGTCTCAGTTTTGTCTCTGTTAAGTTTTTATTTAGTTTTAATGATATTATAGTGTCAAAAAGTATATAAAAACTAAACAAAGTTGACGGCTCATTTAAGCGCTGCTCTTCCCAAACATTTCCACGATTGTGCAGCTCCAGTGTTTGTGGAATGTGGATTTGCTGATGCTGTGCTGCTATCCTGACAATGTATTGACACTATTTCTATTGTTGTTGTCATTTGATGTAATCGTGTTACTGCAATGTACGTTTATTCTTTTAAATTGGTCCCCAGCAAGAATAGCAGCAACTTTCTGAAGCTAATGGGGCTCCTAGTAATAAATAAACCAATAAACAAAACTAATAATAATTGGTAGACTATAAAAATTCTAAAAGGACTCTAAAATGCACACGAAAATATATTTTTATATCGAGCACTGTGGCTTTATTAAATCAAAATGTCAAAGAAGAATAAGCTATTGCAGAGTTTCATAAATAATACACTTTATTCATTAATATTATCTCTCTAGAAGCCTTGTCACATATTTCACCCTTAAATTGGTTCAAAATTTTTTTTAAATGTCTGCTCGACCAATATGATGATTGTTAGGTGCAGCCCTGATTTCAATCTCCTAAACTCTAAAGCGTTTTCTCTCTGTAAATCTGTTCTAATGCAGTTCCTTTGTTTAAGTTGAGCCGCATGATGTATTGCGATTGAAATTTGAGTTGTAGAGATAATCAAATTACAAAGGCAGCATTTATTTATAGACTACAATGTCCTCTGCAAAGAAGAAAACCCTGTGTTTTTACAGAAAACTCTTGTTGTCGCTGCGGTTTAGACAAACGCGCTCTGAAACGCACCAGGTTCTTGTGTAAGTTTAAAGTTTACATTCGGATAAAGCTCCTGGAGGTGTCTACGATGTGCACTCTGAACCGAATCATTCGAGAAGTATACACGATATTTGAGTTTATTTCATATTTTCTAATTAAAAGCAAAAAAATGGTTTTCGATCAAAATGTCATGTTCCTAAACAAAACAGACTGTGAATCAGTGCCGTTTACTTCAAAAATAGTCCAGTTTATTCCTTTTTAAAGTCTGAGCGTTGAAACGACAAACTCAATTTTAGAGCTTTTCCACTTCTGATAATGTTATTGATCCCTTTGTGAATTTGCGGATACTCGGGCTGCAACAGAATAAAATCAAATAATCGTGACTTTATTGACTATTTAAGTTATTATTAGTTGCACACTTACGACAGAACAGAGACATAGAATAGTGCTTTTCCCCTTTTAAACATAAACGCATGTAATAAAATGGTGCTAAATCTGTTGTTTAATCGGTCTATATCTGCAAACGAATAGTTCCAAACAAACTGTCCTGGAGCTGATCCTGGCCACATTTGTCTGGATCTAATTCAATAGTCACAATTGTGGCAGAAAGCATGTAATTTTCTTTCACAAACAACAAAATATTTAGTTTTATTCTGTGTAGACGCTTTAATTCTGCAGTTTAGACTCTACACGTGTGTTTCATGTAGAGCTGCACCGATTGCAAAATTCTTGGCCGATTGCCGTTTTTTTAAGGAAGTCTGACCTGCCAAAACCGTTTTTTTCCGATACCGATTTTCTATCTAGCCACTGATTTTCCCATTAACTACCCAGTATTATATATATATATGAGAAAGGTGCATGTATACAGGACACGCGTTTTATAATATACAATGTAATTTATTTTGTGGAAAAAGAAATTATATATATATATATATATATATATATATATATAATCTCTCTATCTATCGCATGCGGGTCAGTTTGATCGGCCGAAAACCGGTAATTACGACGATTGGGGCCGATTGGACATAAAACCAGCTTATTTAATCGGCGGCTGATTGCTCGGTGCATCTCTAAAGGATTATCTTATCTTAGCTTCAAGTTCAGAATTCAGTTTAAAATGTGCACTTTGAACTGAAATCTAAACTGGGGCTGCACAATTTTGGGGGAAAAGTCTGGAAAAATCTGACCAAAATTGCGATTAATATTTTAATCATGGGATTCTGTGCAAAGTTCACATTTGTAAACGTGTCCAGGAGGAACAAAAAGACAAAACAAATAAAAAAAGAATTGCATGTATTTTGTATATTTTAGGTTTGTGCAGCTCTTGTGCCGAATAAAACGGGATATTTTGCCGTTTGTGAAGGAAATTGTGGTATTTAGTTTGATTGAGCGGCGAGAAATCTGAAAGAATCTGTGTTTGTTATGGCGATGGGCGATTAAGGTGAATAGTCTATTCTGAGTTCCTTTTGAGCGATGGTGACCGCGCTGACGTCCACTCGGGTCCAACTGTCCGGTCTATTCCAAGCCCGTGGAGCTGTGATTTTTGGATAATACAAATAAAGAACGCGTTTGGAGGGAGAGCCGCTCGGACACTTCCTCTGGGTGTGAACTGCAAAGGCTTTATTTTCAACAAGGAATAATTAGCTGTTCTTTCAAATATGGATCATTTTCTATGTGCTTTTATGTCCAAGGTGCTGCTTTATGAGGATGTTAGTCGACCAAAATCGCACTCTTGTCGACTAAAATGGGGGAATTCTGTAAAATTGGTAAAAGCGCAAAACTTGATCAGAGTCAAACTGCACTGGAAGTTTGTGCAAAAAACAACAATTTATACAGAAAAGTGTCCAAGAGTAAAAAAAGAGTACTTTCTGCTGCTGTTCCAGCTCCGGTTTGGACATTATTCTGTCTGCAATCCATACATGTTATAGTCCTGCTTTAGTCCTGCCTTAGACCTGCTTTAGTCCCGCTTTAGTCCCGCTTTAGCCCCACTTTGGACCCGCTTTAGACCCGCTTTAGACCCTCTTTAGACCCGCTTTAGACCTTCTTTAGACCCGCTTTAGTCCTTCTTTAGACCTGGTAAAGTGGGTCAGTCGTTTCCACTGAGCTGAACACATTATTCTGTTCAGACGAGATTCATAAACGTGGACTAAAATAGAGCTTTCCACACAGCACCAAACTCCACGAGCCCCCGAGTCCCCCGTGGAAAAATACAAAAAATAACATGTTGTCATTCGTTGTTGTTTTTGTAGATTTGCAAAATTAGATTATGGAGTTGGATGGATTGACTGAAGCGTGTTGTGAATCTCCCAAACAGAGATATTTCTGCATCGTTTAATGCTCCTGTCACGTTTTGAGGATTTGTGTTTGGAGTGAATCGTGAGGTTGTACTATTTGCATCTTCACAATTCATGTTCACAACTGTCTTTATGTTTAAGAAGAACGCCCGCTGAATCTGAAAGTTCATGTGTGACTGGTCAGATCCTGACTGAGGCTGACCAATAGGACGGCGAGGTTTTTGAGCATTATATATTATTTTTTTTAAAAAAGGTCTCAATTGAGAAATGACTAAATGAAAATTGCTTATTATTATTAGATACAAAAGCGGCACATGTAAGGTAAAGGCGTCGACATACGCTCAACACAGACGTGTGCAGAGGCAGATAGCGCTTTGACGTCTAGGGACGGTTAAACATGGGAAAGAATCAATCTAAAAGCGATGTGCCCGTCCCGGAGACGCCTGACACGCTGGAAATGTTACATAAATATGGAAAAGAGTGTCTGCTAGTGTGTGGGCCAATGGATTTGGTTTTCCATCTGGCGGATCAATAAGCACGGACGTATGACGGTATGATTCATGTCAGCAAAACTGTTAAATTGAATGAATAGAACTGAAGGTTTTGTGATTTGAATGTGTGTCGTTTCAAGCACTTTGAATTGCCTTGTGTATGAATTTTGCTCTACAAATCAACTCTACAAACCTCTCTCGTGTTCTCTGCAGGCCCTGGCCATGCCCTCGAATGCCCGCGCAGGGAACCTGAAGGACCCTGATGTGGCAGATCTGTTCTGTAAAGATGATCCAGAGAAACTGTTCTCCGACCTCCGAGAGATTGGCCACGGCAGCTTCGGAGCCGTTTACTTTGTACGTAACACTCTCTGCAGATAAGTGCTCCAGACCAGGATCGTGGCTCAGACCCGGCCCGGTTTAGAATCCTGGCTGTGGCCTGTAGAACGCTTTAGGGGCTTGATTATTTCATTGTTATTCAGGTGATAATTCACACAGCGGCTTATGGCCCAGAATGAACTGATGAAATAAAGCCTCGTTTCCACTAGTTCTCTTTGGAACGGTTTTGTCCTAAAGTGTGTCTCATTGATCGAGTCGCTCACCGAGTGGAAGTCTTTCGGCTATAGCCGTCCAAACAAGTGCCTGAGCAAATTTCGGCCTTACGGACAAATTTAAGGCTGATATTTTAAAAAATGCATATATCAGCCCAATATATCCGTCAATTTCTAACGTTTATGATTATTTTTGTAATAGTCAAGATTAGTCGATTTAATTGTTGCGACCTGAGCACAATGACATAATAAAAAATGACAGACATTGTCTGACTTCATCGCCACCACAGACATTGTTGATTCATTTCTCCCTGTGGCCCTCAGAGGCAACTGTTGTTGTGATTTTGGGCCTTACAAAAATAAATTGATTTGATTTGAATATACAATAAAAAGTGCAGTGATGTAGTGTCATTTACAGTCATTCAAGAGGGTCAGAATTTTTGCTGTCGCCAAAGGTTCCAAAACCAACCATAACAATTAATCTATTCAGCCTCATATATTGTTGGTGGAAAAAGACATTTTATAATAATCTTTGTGAAAATGTGTGTTTCAGGCCAGAGATGTGCGGAGCAATGAGGTGGTGGCCATTAAGAAGATGTCGTTTAGCGGCAAACAGACCAACGAGGTACAGCCCACATTTAGGATTGTTTGAAGGATTTAAATGTTCTTTGTTCATATATGCACTTTGTTCATATCAAAGCTTTGGAACCTGATTTTCACATCACAAAAAGAGTGTATTTAAATGTTGTTGTTGTTGTTGTTGTTTTATGGCGGTTGGCATCCAATTTTCTAACTCGTCCCTTGCTCATTGGGGAGGAAGAACTTCTATAGGATACAATGACAAAGGCATCTCATGACCTCTTGGGCTTTGTCAAAGCACTGGAAGTCAAAGCACTGGAAGAACTTTTAGGACTACGACAAAGTCTGGGGAATAAAGTCTGGCGGTAATGCAACACTCGGATGCCAACCGCCATAAAACAACAACATCATCTCACAAACCCTGTGGCCCATTGTTCCAAATACATCATATTATTATAATTGTAGATGATGATGATTTTATACAAATGTTTGATTAATTCATTTATTATTCGATGCAGGCAACTTGCAGTGGTCTTATTTTGTCACTAAGTGTTGCTTTTACAATGTAGTATTTGGTGAAATAATTGTGAATAGAGACTTTAATACAGTCACAGTCCTATAACGGGATGTTTTCTGTGTTTGTAGAAATGGCAGGACATCATTAAAGAGGTGAAGTTTCTGCAGAAGCTGCGTCACCCGAACACCATCGAGTATCGGGGATGTTACCTCCGCGAGCACACAGCCTGGGTTTGTACTGTCCACAGACGCCTTTACACGCTGTCCAGACGTCTTTACGCGCTGTCCAGACGCCTTTACGCGCTGTCCAGACGTCTTTACACGCTTTCCAGACGTCTTTACGCGCTGTCCAGAGACGCCTTAACGCGCTGTCCACGGACTCCTTTATGCGCTGTCCACAGACTCCTTAACGCGCTGTCCAGACTCCTTAACGCGCTGTCCAGACTCCTTAACGCGCTGTCCAGACTCCTTAACGCGCTGTCCACAGACTCCTTAACGCGCTGTCCACAGACTCCTTAACGCGCTGTCCACGGACTCCTTAACGCGCTGTCCACGGACTCCTTAACGCGCTGTCCACGGACTCCTTAACGCGCTGTCCACGGACGCCTTTATGCGCTGTCCACAGACTCCTTAACGCGCTGTCCAGACTCCTTAACGCGCTGTCCAGACTCCTTAACGCGCTGTCCAGACTCCTTAACGCGCTGTCCACAGACTCCTTAACGCGCTGTCCACAGACTCCTTAACGCGCTGTCCACGGACTCCTTAACGCGCTGTCCACGGACGCCTTTACGCGCTGTCCACAGACTCCTTAACGCGCTGTCCACGGACTTCTTAACGCGCTGTCCACGGACTCCTTAACGCGCTGTCCAGACTTCTTAACGCGCTGTCCAGACTTCTTAACGCGCTGTCCACAGACTCCTTTACGCGCTGTCCAGACTCCTTAACGCGCTGTCCACAGACTCCTTAACGCGCTGTCGACAGACTCCTTAACGCGCTGTCCAGACTCCTTAACGCGCTGTCGACAGACTCCGCGCTGTCCACGGACGCCTTTACGCGCTGCCCACGGACGTCCACAGATTTGACGTGTCTGTAGGTTTCCTGCTCCCTCTCTTGTGTATTTTTATGGTTATTGTATATTTCAGTTGGTGATGGAGTACTGTCTGGGCTCGGCCTCCGACCTCCTCGAAGGTCAGTCACCTTTTAAGCTGATCAACGTTCAATGTTTTTAAAGAACCTACATTTACAATTTTCACTTTTCAAAATGTACAAAAAGACAAGTATTGGAATCTATGGTTTTGATGTTGGCACATTTGTACATGTTTTGTAGGAAAGAGACTGATGTGGCTTTTTACTGAGAATCTTGCGCTGACTTCTTTGCACTTTGCTCCCGTTCACACTGTGCTTTTCCTCTACAGTTCATAAAAAGCCTCTGCAGGAAGTGGAGATTGCCGCCATTACCCATGGTGCTCTGCAGGGCCTGGCTTATCTTCACTCGCACAACATGATCCACAGGTAAACGCCTCCAGAGCGTTTCAGCAGCTTCACACTTGTGTTTGGAGCTGCGAATTAAGTGTGACATGAAAGTGATGATGTAATGTCTTTCAACGCGCCGCTTTAAAGCATTATGCAGAGCGGTGAGCAGTTTGCATGTTCTGCCTGTGTCTGGCCAGGCTTCCTGGAATAATCCTCAATCTGAGTACTCCTGACCAAGTTTACCAAATCTGGAAAACACGAGTGTCGGCTGTCAATAAAATGCATCATTCACGCCTGATTTGAGTGTTTTAGGTGTGAAAAGCTCCAGCTGCTTTTTTTTTTAGGTCATAGTTTTATCACAGCACAGATCATGGCTCCGGGCCCAATGGCAGCACAGACCGGGGCTCCGGGGTCAATCGCAGCACAGACCGGGGCTCCGGGGCCAATCGCAGCACAGACCGGGGCTCCGGGGCCAATCGCAGCACAGACCGGGGCTCCGGGGCCAATCGCAGCACAGACCGGGGCTCCGGGGCCAATCGCAGCACAGCACAGATCGGTAAACTCGTCATTGCCCTTGTGCCATGTCTCAGGGACGTGAAGGCGGGGAACATTCTGCTGACTGAACCGGGACAGGTCAAACTGGGCGACTTCGGCTCCGCTTCCATCGTGGCTCCGGCAAACTCCTTCGTGGGCACCCCCTACTGGTAAGTCAGCGCCGCAGCACAAATATCTGCGACTGTAATGTTCGCCTACTCGTTTGTCTGGCTCGTTGTTCAGAAATCAGTCTTGCATGTTGTCATTGCTCAAGTTGCTATGTTTGTTTGTCTGTTGTTCAGGATGGCTCCAGAGGTGATCCTGGCGATGGACGAGGGACAGTACGACGGCAAAGTGGACGTGTGGTCCCTGGGAATCACCTCCATCGAGCTCGGTACGAAATCTTCACACAAACTCGTAAATGTAATCTACAGAAGACTAATTTAGAGATGAGACCACGGAATTCAAACTACGGTCACTCATTGAATTTGTCGCACCGGCACTTAACCACGACGACAACAATGCACAGTTTTAGTCGGGAAAAATCAAGTTTCAATCTTAAATAAATGCGTCTGTGTGTCTAGCGGAGAGGAAGCCGCCGCTCTTCAACATGAACGCTATGAGTGCCTTATATCACATCGCTCAGAACGAGAGCCCCGTGTTGCAGTCCAACCACTGGTGAGAACGCACTTTACACCACAATACACACGCACAAAAGTACTTTAAATACACACAGACCAAGCCACTCGCCGGCAGAGACTAGAGGGCGGCGGCGGTCAATCGTTATACATGACCTTTTATAACAAAGACGGGTGAGTAATGGATGCACAAAGGTGTCTTTTGTGGAGTGAGCTGCAGAAATACTGTGACTTCAGGCATCTAGATGGAAAATATTTCAAATCAATTTATTGTCCTCGCACCTAGAGTCAACAGTTTCCTCAATGGCTTCTCAAAGTTTTTGATTTAACTAAGTCCAATGAAACGGAAATTAGCAGAATAACTATGAAGAACTGTCCCAGAGCGCCCCCTGTGTCTGCGTGAGGAAGAGTCCTTGTCTGGTCTGAACCGTAATTGTTACAGACCTCGTTTCAGAGTCTGGCTGCACCAGAAGTTTGTTATCTTTAGGTAATGCTCTGTCCTGTGTCTCCGTGAGGTTTTATTCTGAGGTAAAGCTTTTACTGTAGTTTAGACTCCATAAACATTTGGATTAGTTTATGTTAAAGGGAAGGATCCACCTGAAAAATGTATTGATCAATGATTTTAAAAGTGTAATTATGTTTTCTTACCAGGTCCGACTCGTTCCGTAACTTCGTGGACTCGTGTCTCCAGAAGATTCCACAGGACCGTCCTACCTCTGACGTTCTGCTCAATGTGAGGAACTTTTTACTTAGATCGATTTTTTTTTTTTTTTTTTTTTTTTTTTTTTTTTTTTTAAAGAGTTTTCTTGGTCGATGCCAATTTTTTTAGAATCCAGAGAAAACAATGGCAAAAAGATTTGTTTTGCCTGTAGGTTTCATTAGACAGGAAAGGACAGTGTGAAAAGGGGATGAGAGAGAAGGGAGGACATGCAGTAAATTGTGAGTCTGGATTTGAGCTCACGACACCGTGGGCGGCTGCACCCGGAGCCTGGCACGTGTGCTGTGCCTTAACCACTCCACCATCGGGCAGCACACACCGTTTTGTTGTAGGTGATGATCGGCGTGTGATTCTCTTTGCAGCACCGGTTCTTGAGCCGCGAGCGCCCACAGACCGTCATCATGGACCTCATCGCTCGCACCAAAGACGCCGTGCGCGAGCTCGACAACCTGCAGTACCGAAAGATGAAGAAGATTCTGTTTCAAGAGACGCAGCAGAACGGGCCGGCGCAGGAGGGAGGAGACGACGAAGAGGTGAGAGGGAGACAACCGGGTGAGGGAGAGAGAGGCGATAAAGAGGTGAGAGAGACGACAGGGTGTGAGAGAGACGACGAAGAGGTGAGAGAGACGACGAAGAGGTGAGAGAGACGACGAAGAGGTGAGAGCGACGACGAAGAGGTGAGAGAGACGACGAAGAGGTGAGAGGGAGACAACCGGGTGAGGGAGAGAGAGGCGATAAAGAGGTGAGAGAGACGACAGGGTGTGAGAGAGACGACGAAGAGGTGAGAGAGACGACGAAGAGGTGAGAGCGACGACGAAGAGGTGAGAGAGACGACGAAGAGGTGAGAGAGACGACGAAGAGGTGAGAGAAAGGGAGACGAGGATGAGGTGAGAACTGCTTTAGTGGGAAATAAATATTGCTAAAATGTTGTATTGTTCAAGTTTTAACTATTGCTGCAACAAATATGTACCTCACTCACTCCAAAGGGAAAGCAATGGCCTCAGTTTGAACTGGGTTTTTTTTAAAGTTTTTTTTGTCTGAAGTTTTAGGGAGAATCAGTCCTAATGACGAGGGGCTATAACCATATGTCCCACCAGGTGGCGCTCTCCTGACCCTGTGTGTGCTTTCTGTGTTGTGTCCAGGAGGTGGAGACGTTTCTGTTGCGCTCGGGGACGGTGAACTCCATGGAGAGTTCTCAGTCCGTGCCGAGTATGTCGATCTCGGCGAGTTCCCAGAGCAGCTCTGTGAACAGCTTGGCCGACGCCTCTGACGACAGCGACGGCGAGATGGCCATGATGCAAGAGGGCGAGCACACGGTGGCCTCCAACAGCTCCATCATCCACCGGCCCACGGTACGGCTAAAGCGGGCACGAACCAGGGCTAAAGAGGGTCTAACATGGGGCAGAGGGAGGAGCTTAATTCCTTTTGGAGAGAAAGATGTGCTTTTCTCTCAACTGGATTTAACTACAGTTTCTGTTGCGATACTTCGACCAATCAGCTTCAGATATTTGCCATGATGTTCTGCCTTTCAGATTGATCATGTGTAGAACTCAATACATTTATCAACCCGGTTAGACTAAACCAGGACTAAAGAAGGACTAAGCTCCAGCATACACGGGTCGGACAACAGACTGGACTAAACCATAGACTAACATCCAAAATGAAATATGGTGAAGTTCACAGATGGAGCAGAAGTCGGCGTTCTGTTTCATTCTGTGCTATTTTCATTAAAAAATTTCCACAAATCAAATATTTTTCCTGATCTTTTCTCTTTAGTGACATTCTCCACAAATCTGATGCTTTTAACAAACGTAACCTGAACCTTTTCCTTCTCTGTAGAACCAGGACAACATCTACGACGACCCGTACCAGCCCGAGATGGAGCAGCCTCAGGCGCCCTCTGCTGGCCGCCGCAGGGCCTACTACAGGAACAGAGACCACTTTGCCACCATCAGGACGGCATCTCTGGTGAGAAGCTCCACAATGTCACTTTAAAGTCAAACAAAGGCGTTTACAGAGGCATTTATAAAGACGTTTACAGAGGCGTTTATAAAGACGTTTACAGAGGCGTTTATAAAGGCGTTTACAGAGGCGTTTATAAAGGCGTTTACTGAGGCGTTTACAAAGGTAACAGTTGTGGAATTACCTCTCCCTATGTCTTATCTGCTCAACAATTATAAACTATATAACAAAAAATGGTCAAATATAATTGTGTTCTCTTCGTGAAATGTGTAGTCTTAGATAGGATTTAAAAACACCCTGTCCAAATAATTCCGGGGGTACGGGGGCCGACTAGGCGAAATACGAGTAGCTTCGGCAATCTCCGGACTAGTAAAAAGTACTTAAAGGTTATGGAAAGCCAATGCATATCGCGGCGTATTTTACGATGCTTTTACAAAATAAAGTCTGACGTTACGAGTAGCTTCTGCGTTCTCCGGACCACAGCTCGACAGCCAATCAGAGCCAAGCACACAAATGTCGTCGACCAATTAGTGCGCAGCTAGCAAATTTGTAAACTCTAATGATTTAATGATAATATTCCCTTTTTTTCTAAGATCTATTAATAAAATGACCCCGTCCATGCACTCGAAAATGCCCTTCCACATTTCAAAATACCCCGTCCAAAATACGGGAAGATGGCCCACTATCTAAAAGCCTGGTCTGCACCCTTCCCCACATGCACCCTGACACGGGAATTTACCAAGGACAGATGTGAATAAAGCCGTAACTGAATTCCATGCATTTTTGATCAGGCAATATCCCAGAAACTTTACCAGCAAGATGAATTGTCGTGATTTTTGTGAGTTCACAAACTTGAGAATCTACATCTTGTTCAGCTCCTGCTGATTCGTTAGCGGTCCACAGTGGCCAATTAGGGCCAACAGACTGGAACCAATCACAGAGCAGCATAGTGGTTTGGGCAGAAGTCAAAACAAACATGACGGCGCCAACGGCCATATTTCTGCCTATTTTAAGAGAAATCAAAAACGCACACACAATGGCACTTCTTACATTTGTGGATGAGAAGAGGACTGTGCTTTTCTGAACACTGGATTTAACACAATTTGGAATTTTCTTCTTCTGCTGTTCCATGTTTGCTTTATTATATCTTAGAAGATAACTATTCCATAATCATAAATGCGTGTTTCGTGCAGGTGACGCGTCAGATCCAGGAGCACGAGCAGGGCTCCGCTCTCAGGGAGCAGATGTCTGGTTACAAACGCATGAGGAGACAACACCAGAAGCAGCTCATGGGTCTGGAGAACAAGCTGAAGGCCGAGATGGACGAACATCAGCTCAAACTGGACAAAGAGCTAGAGAACCAGAGAAACGGCTTCAGCTCTGAGGCCGACAAAATCCTGAAGAAGCACCAGGCCATTTTGGAGAAGGAGGTGAGACTCGCTGTGTTTAGACCGGGGCTTGGACCACAAACGTATACGTGCGCTTTTAACAATCTTAGGAGTTAATGTTAATATTGTTAATTAATCAACTTAATCGATTAGAACAATAATAATTAAATGAGGATTTTGAAACATCTAGGTGTAAAAAAAATGGATAAAAAATATAATTAAACTAACGGTTGGACTAAAATGAGTAATTCAGTGTTGAATTGAGTCCAGCTGTTTTATTAACATTTGATTCATTGCTCAAGTGTTGACCAGGTTTGTCCTGGTTTGGTTTTGTTGTGACTTATGATGAAGTTTCTTGTTTCAGACCAAAGCGGGTGGGACTGAGGAGAAGAAGTTCCAGCAGCACATTCTGGGCCAACAGAAGAAAGAGCTGACCAGTTTGTTAGAGAACCAGAAGCGCACGTACAGAGCGCGGAAGGATCAGCTCAAGGAGGTAAAAGAGTAAAACGACTGTGGTTCAGCCTGAGCCGCTCACGAGTGTGAATCGGGGTGAAGCAGTCGTTGTTGTCAGAAGCTGTAACGTGTTCCTCGTGTCTCAGGAGCTGAACGAGAACCAGTCAACCCCAAAGCGTGAGAAGCAGGAGTGGTTGATGCGGCAGAAGGAGTGTCTACAGCAGGTCCAGGCCGAGGAGGAGAACGGTCTGCTCCGGAGGCAGAGGCAGTACTATGAGCTGCAGAGCCGACAGTACAAGAGGAAAATGCTTTTAGCGCGCCACAATCTGGAGCAGGACTTACTCAGAGAGGTGAGCTTTAGTCCTGGTCCTTCCCCCAGCTGTCTAGCAAACCAGTTGCTATTTCATTTTGTGGGAGTTCCAATGAGAAAAAATAAGAAAATCCACAATAAACTGTCCTTTTTATCATTATTGTGACTGTTGTGAATAATGAATTATCATATGACCAGAGCACTGGTGATATGAAGTGATCTGCACGACTGCAGATTTGGCACCGTTTTCCAAAGTATGCAAGCACAGTCAACGTTGGGATGGGGAATATCTCCAAAGTTTGCGCAAAGTAATACAAACGATGCACATTATACACCCTCAGTATTGCTACGATCAATCAGAATAATAGTGATGAGTCGACTATAAAAACACTATTTGTACTTCTCTGATGGGAGTGTTTGTCTAGACGAAAAAAGACTCCAAAAAAAACAGTAAGTTAAATATGAAAAGGCCCTTTATAACAGGCGGTATCATTATTCATTCATCAATAATACAGTTTTCAATTTTCATTTCGTGAATAGTTTCTAAAAGTGTTTTAAATAAGCTTCTCCTCGCTCTTCTCTGTGCTTCAGGAGCTGAATAAGAAGCAGACGCAGAAGGACCTGGAGCGGGCCATGCTGCTCCGACACCACGAGTCCACCCAGGAGCTGGAGTTCAGGCAGCTGGCTCTGGTGCAGAGGACCAGGGCCGAGCTGATCCGGACCCAGCACCAGACCGAGCTCACCAACCAGATGGAGTACAACAAGAGGAGAGAGCAGGAGCTGAGGCAGAAGCACAGTGTGGAGGTGCGCCAGCAGCCCAAGAGCCTCAAGGTAAACGCTAAACCCAAGAGCCTCGAGGTAAATGCTAAACCCAAGACCCTCGAGGTAAACTCTAAACCCAAGAGCCGAGCCTCGAGGTAAACGCTAAACCCAAGAGCCTCGAGGTAAACGCTAAACCCAAGAGCCTCGAGGTAAACGCTAAACCCAAGAGCCTCGAGGTAAACGCTAAACCCAAGAGCCTCGAGGTAAACGCTAAACCCAAGAGCCTCGAGGTAAACGCTAAACCCAAGAGCCTCGAGGTAAACGCTAAACCCAAGAGCCTCGAGGTAAACGCTAAACCCAAGAGCCTCGAGGTAAACGCTAAACCCAAGAGCCTCGAGGTAAACGCTAAACCCAAGAGCCTCGAGGTAAACGCTAAACCCAAGAGCCTCGAGGTAAACTCTAAACCCAAGAAGCCTCGAGGTAAACTCTAAACCCAAGAAGCCTCGAGGTAAACTCTAAACCCAAGAAGCCTCGAGGTAAACTCTAAACCCAAGAAGCCTCGAGGTAAACTCTAAACCCAAGAAGCCTCGAGGTAAACTCTAAACCCAAGAAGCCTCGAGGTAAACTCTAAACCCAAGAAGCCTCGAGGTAAACTCTAAACCCAAGAAGCCTCGAGGTAAACTCTAAACCCAAGAAGCCTCGAGGTAACCTCTAAACCCAAGAAGCCTCGAGGTAACCTCTAAACCCAAGAAGCCTCGAGGTAACCTCTAAACCCAAGAAGCCTCGAGGTAACCTCTAAACCCAAGAAGCCTCGAGGTAAACTCTAAACCCAAGAAGCCTCGAGGTAAACTCTAAACCCAAGAAGCCTCGAGGTAAACTCTAAACCCAAGAAGCCTCGAGGTAAACTCTAAACCCAAGAAGCCTCGAGGTAAACTCTAAACCCAAGAAGCCTCGAGGTAAACTCTAAACCCAAGAAGCCTCGAGGTAAACTCTAAACCCAAGAAGCCTCGAGGTAAACTCTAAACCCAAGAGCCGAGCCTCGAGGTAAACGCTAAACCCAAGAGCCTCGAGGTAAACGCTAAACCCAAGAGCCTCGAGGTAAACGCTAAACCCAAGAGCCTCGAGGTAAACGCTAAACCCAAGAGCCTCGAGGTAAACGCTAAACCCAAGAGCCTCGAGGTAAACGCTAAACCCAAGAGCCTCGAGGTAAACGCTAAACCCAAGAGCCTCGAGGTAAGCGCTAAACCCAAGAGCCTCGAGGTAAACGCTAAACCCAAGAGCCTCGAGTTAAACGCTAAACCCAAGAGCCTCGAGGTAAACGCTAAACCCAAGAGCCGAGCCTCGAGGTAAACTCTAAACCCAAGAGCCTCGAGGTAAACGCTAAACCCAAGAGCCTCGAGGTAAACGCTAAACCCAAGAGCCTCGAGGTAAACGCTAAACCCAAGAGCCTCGAGGTAAACGCTAAACCCAAGAAGCCTCGAGGTAAACGCTAAACCCAAGAGCCGAGCCTCGAGGTAAACTCTAAACCCAAGAAGCCTCGAGGTAAACTCTAAACCCAAGAAGCCTCGAGGTAACCTCTAAACCCAAGAAGCCTCGAGGTAACCTCTAAACCCGAGGTAACCTCTAAACCCAAGAAGCCTCGAGGTAAACTCTAAACCCAAGAAGCCTCGAGGTAAACTCTAAACCCAAGAAGCCTCGAGGTAAACTCTAAACCCAAGAAGCCTCGAGGTAAACTCTAAACCCAAGAGCCGAGCCTCAAGGTAAACGCGGGGTTATTTCCCCTTTTGTAGCACAAATGAACACATTGAAACTCCAGTAGTTTTTTCTTTCACTTTAACACAACGGACCAAAGCAATGTGTTAATGGGATGTGGGACATTTAAACCGAGAGTCCTCACTTGTAGTTCCCAGGTTTGAAATCCCTTTTATCACTTAAAGGTTCTCAGCAAAGTCAAATTTTAAATATTTTGCCCAAATTTCAAAAGTGCCATCCATGTTTTTGTGACCTCACTGCTCGATTACTGCAACTCTTTGCTTGTTGGCGTTGTTTGTTGGCGTCGTCAATCTACACAGAGTACAGAATGCAGCAACCCACCTTTTTAACTGCTAAAAAGTGCAGGGAACACGTCACTCCTGTTCTTAAATCCCTGCACCATTTTAAAATTCTTATGTTTGTTTTTAAAAGCCTCATTAGCATGACACCTTCATATTTGCTTGAGCTCCTCCAGCCTCATGTCCCGTCTAAAGCCCTGCCCTCTGCAGACCGGCATCTCCTGGTTGTCCCCAAGACCAGGCTTAAGACCAGAGGAGACCTTTTTTTGTTGTAGGACCTCAGTTGTGCAATACTTTGCCTTTACTCATCAGAACTGCATCACTTGAGCACTTTAAACCCTTGTTTAAGATGGACTTTTTCCCTTTCGCTTTTGACTTTAGCTAGAGCGAGACAAGCTTGTACTATTGTTGTTTGTACAGCACTTTGATAAGCTCTGGCTGTTTGGTTTGATTTGAACATCCATTTTAAAGATTCAGAAAGAGAGAGAGAATTATAAATTGGATATGGCTAGTTATCCAGTTTTCCTGGTGTGCATATAACTCTGTGAGCTTTTGTCTAACCTGAAACACTCTCTCCTCTGCTCTCTGTTCAGTCGAAGGAGATGCAGATCAAGCGTCAGTTCCAGGAGACCTGTAAGCTTCAGACACGTCAGTACAAGGCCCTGAGGAACCACCTGCTGGAGAGCACTCCCAAGGCTGACCATAAGGCGGTGCTCAAGCGCCTCAAGGAGGAACAGACCAGAAAACTGGCCATTCTTGCCGAGCAGTACGACCACTCTGTGAACGACATGCTGTCCACACAGGCTGTCAGTAAGGTGAGTGCAGGACCCAACAGCGAGCTTTAACTTCCTCTGCATTTATGAAAATAGTACCTGGCATAAAATATTACTCTATCAATATTACTTATTGAACTGGTCTTTTAACGGTTCTCTCAACTGTGCAAAGCTCCTGTGCTCCCTGTGGACATGTATCTGATTTCAATGACCTCGCAGCTCCGTCTGGACGAGACTCAAGAGGCCGAGTACCAGGTCCTGAGGATGCAGCTGCAGCAGGAGCTTGAGCTGCTCAACGCTTATCAGAGCAAGATCAAGATCCACACTGACTCCCAACACGAGCGAGAGGCCAAGGAGCTGGAGCAGAGGGTGTCTATACGGAGGGCGCTCCTTGAACAAAGGGTAAGACCACAACCACACCCGGCAGCAGGAGGAGGAGCAGGAGGAGGAGCAGGAGGAGGAGCAGGAGGAGGAGCAGGAGGAGGAGCAGGAGGAAGAGCAGGGTAGAGCTTGAGCGTAATCCTACCTGTTTCTGTCCTTCACAGAGCAGTTTGTTATTGACGCGACCATAGAAAAGCAGACTTTCCCTACGTCTCAAGCCCCTCCTCCCAGCGTTACCATGGAGCTCGTCTTATTGTAATAACTAATATTATAGTTTAAAAGAGCTTCAAGTGAGAGAGCTCAAGCTCTACCTTCTAATATTTAGTCTAGTTATTATTTTATTCTATAGGCCTATGTAAAAACAAACAAAAGGGGTGACCAAGCACAACCCTGTACCGACACCTCTGTTTTGCAGAGCTTTTAGATTTTTCTGCCTTTCTGTTTCTTTTTGGCCGAGGCGATGGCAATAATTTTGCCTCTCAAAACTTCAGCAACATAACTGAGGATTGGTGGAGACCTTTTACCTTCTTGTCATTTTCCATAAGTCCTTGGCTTGGGTTAAACCTGGAAAGTGTTTTTTTTCTTCCACATAATGTATAATAAGGTAATGTAAATGGGGCGATGGTGGCTTAGCTTTATCGTGTCTATGTCCACATCAGTAATTTTTATCGAGCTTTAGAAATTAGTCTTGGAATTTATTATTTTATTTATTCCTTGTGTTTTTGTTGTGTTTTGGCATAATGAATAAACCTCCATGTACCACCTGCATCTCTGACGATGCAGCCGACAAGTGCACTTTAACTGTTATCTTTGTTCTCAACGTCACATGAAATTGATCAAAATATGCCATAACAGCTCATAACTTCAAAAGGATAGACTTATACCCTGAATCTTGAGCCTCCAAGCTTTCAAAAAAGGTTTGTCTTGAAATCAGGGGCTTTGTAACAGCAAGAGTAAAGTTGGGAAATACGAGGTAAAAGTTGCTCCAGCCACATTTTATATCCTTTGTGGATATTTCCCTCTTGTTTGGCATAAACACAAATTAGTCCAAGTTAGAAGTGAGTCCATTGGGAGAATCTCTTTTGTGCTGTGTATTTGTTGGTGATCTGAGGAAAGAGCCAGACTTATGAATGACCAGCGCTGAATGTTCTTCGCACATGTGCAGTTCGAGTAGTAATACCAAATGAGTCACACCTGTGACCCTGGGTGACGCCCCGGAAGTAATATATTCCCCCCTCATCCATCACTCAGTTCTCAGAATCTTCTCGCGAAACCGCAAGGATTCGGAGTGACAAAGCGCGCTTCTGGCCGTCATCCGGGATTCATAGAACCGTAGTTACATATGTAACTTTTGTTCTATTTCATCCCTACTGACTGCCAGAGGGCGGTGCTGAAGCACTGAATGACATACCACCAGCTACGTCACGAAGAATCCAAAGCACATACCTCACAGAGAAGGACCCGGGGATTCCTGGAGAACCACACCAAGAGGATGCGGAGCGGCCACATTGACGTTGTAGAACCTGGCGAAAGTGCCCGGCACAGTCCAAGATGCAGCCTGGGATATAATTCCCAATGGAACATCCTTCATGGCGGCCCAAGAAGTGGAGACGCCTCTAGTGGAATGAGCCCTCACGCCAGGCGGTGGGGAGGGGAGTCCTGCCACACCGTAACCACGCCAAATCACATCGACGACCTAATGCGAAAGACGCTGTCTGGATAGTGGACAGCCCTTCTTGGCCCCACCGTAGCATTCGAACAGCTGGTCTGAGCGCCTTATATCTGTAGTTGCCGCAATGTAGGCCTGCAATGACCTCACTGGGCACCATGACAGGAGCCTGTCCCTGCCTTCTCCAACTGGAGGCGCATACCGAGCCAATCTCAAAGGACGGTTGCAATGAGCGCGGGACAATACTTTGGCAGAAACGTCGGATTCGGCCATAAGGTGACACCAGAGTCCTCGGGGCTCCATCTGAGACATGTGGGACTGACTGAAAGGGCATGTAACTCACTGACTCTTTTCGCGGAGACCATGGCCAACAAGAATGCAGTCTTCCCAGACAGCCATTTAATGTCCGCCTGTGCCAAGGGTTCAAATGGAGGTTGGCAGAGGGAATCTAACACCACTGACAAGTCCCATATTGGGGCACGTGGAGCGACGGAGGGCCGCAACCTACAAGCGCCCCGTAAAAAAAGTTAAACAGAGTTATGACTCCACAGTACGATTGTTGACCAAACCATGATGACAACATATGGCAGCAACTTATACTTTCAGGGTCGACGGGGACCGGCTATCATGAAGGAGAGATTGGAGAAACTCCAAGATAAGAGGCACCGAACAGGACACCGGGTCCTCACTGTGGGCAGAACACCACTGGGAAAACGGCTTCCACCTGTTCTCATACTGCTGACGAGTAGAGGCAGCCCTGGTATTCAGAAGCGTTTGTTTAACCGCATCGGCGAGGCCAGTTAGCTCGGACCCGCCAACGGCCATACCCACAGCCGGAGGCGTTGAGGGTTCGGATGCCAAATCTAACCCCTCAACTGAGACTGTAGATCTCTCCTGGCCGGAAGGGGCCACGGAGGGCTGCAACACAGACTGTACAGTAACGGAAACCACGGCTTTGCTGGCCAGCGCGAGGCTATAGCCTGTGACCCTCTTGGCGAACCCTCTGTAGGGTCGGCCAAATCAGTGGAAGAGAAGGAAACGGGTACAGAAGGCCCTGAGGCCATGCGTGTGCCAGCGCATCATGGCCTAATGGTACGTACAAACCGCAGACGCCTAAACGCGCCCGACGCAGAATTTGAGCGCTTGTGCATTTGAAAGGTTCACGCACCGGACGTGCGTCCTCGACGCCCCGTGCACTATACACAGGCGCGCGTACAAGGCGCGCTCAAGCAGTCTGTGCACATGCACAGTAGAGGTGTTTTCGCATGAGCAGTGGAGTTGTTGTCGTGGCCTTTCATTGTGTAAAATGACAGATATCGAGAGTGGTGTTTTCACGTATTTGGTTTTCAAAACCCTCACACGGAGCTGCCAGGCTCGGCAGCGACATGCCTAGGTACACCAGATACTGCAGAGACGGTCTGAGTTTGGCGAATACCACCATTTGCCTCAAGAGCTGCGTCTTGTTGACGAGCAAAGAAGAAGTGGCTCTTCCTGGGGAATTCCACGGGGAATACCGGAAATGCGAGTGACGTACGTCAGCTCTGATTGGCTGCTGTGGCGGCTACTGCGCATCTGCTGCAGAGACATGAGCATATCTGAGCACCTCGCGCCAGCCGCTTTTTACGCCTCGGCAGCACGCCCAAAGCGTCGAGAGCGTACAAAACGCACCAGATTGCGCCGTATAAACGCAGAAATCGCGCCGCGGATAACGCACTACGCGCTCGACGCGCGTTTACATAGACTTTAAATGGAAACTGGACGCCTCGGCGGCCGCGGTGTGGAACCCGCTTAAAGTGCCCGGCGCCCTTGCGAGGGAGAACCTTATAGCGGGCAGTAGGTCGACTCTTCTGAGACAAACAAGTCCACTCGCGCCTGCCCAAAATAGGCCCCAAAAGGCCCCATATCATGTGCCCCACCTCGGGGTGGAGGGACCACTATCCCGGAAGGGGTTGCTGCAGCGAAAGAGTCTGCCACGGAATTGCTGTCTCCCGGCAGATACACAGCTCTCAGTGTGGACAGACAAGGCGCAGCCCATCTCAACAGATTGCGAGAAGCCGAGACGATCTGATACCTCCCTGATGGTTGATGTGATAAACCATGGAGGTGTTGTCCGACCGAACCAGAACATGTTTTCCCTCTCAGAGAGCCAAATGAACAGCACGCAGTTCTAAAACATTGATGTGGTCTAAGCGATCCCTCTGAGACCACATCCCTTGAACCATCCTGTGCTGCCATACTGCACCTCATCCTGTGGTGCAGGACTCGGTGGTAACCACCTCCCTGCGACACACCACCAAGCCCATGGGGACCCCTTTCGCCAAGTACTTCCTGTCGCTCCATGGGGCCAGTGCACGCAAGCACTGCCACGTCACCCGAAGCATTCCCCTTCGGTGCTGTGTGGCGTCCAGTTGGAAACTGTACAGCCACCGCTGCAGAGGACACAATGACAGGAGACCTAGGGGCACAATGCGTGTGACCGAGGTCAGCTTCCCCACAAGTTGAAGAAACTTGATGAAAGGGTGCCAACTGCCATGTCCAAAACGAGAGACCATATTTTAAATGTCGTCCAGGCGATGAAGTGATGGACGAGCCTTCATCGACAGAGTGTCTAAATCTATTCCCAGTAATGTGGCCCTCTGGGATGGGACCAGGTTGCTCTTCCCCATATTTACTCTGAAGCCCAACTGGGTCACATGCACCAGCAGGCGAGCCGTATCCAGGATGCCTTGCGCTCGGGATGGAGCACAAATCAGATATGGTAGGATTTTCAGTCCGTTGGCCTGCAAAGGCGCAAGGGCTGCTTTCACACATCGTGTGAACACTCTCGAGGAAAGGGAGAGTCTGAATGGGAGCACCCGGATTTGCGAATGGCTGCTAAGATGGGCAAACCTGAGAAACTGCCAATGTTGAGGTGCAATGGGCACATGGAAGTAGGCATCTTCGAGATCTACAGACATGAACCACTCCCCGTCTGTGAGTGACTGAAGAACCTCTCCTGTGGTGAGCATGTGGAATGGCAACGCCTTCAGGAAATGGTTGAGTCCCCTGAGATCCAAAATGAAACGAAATCCGCTTGTCTTTTTGGGCACGAGGAAATATGTGGAGTAGTAGCCTCCGGGTTGCAGCAGAGGATCTACTGCCTCGATGGCACCCTTGGCCAGGAGGACGGATAGCTCCTGGGTCAATGCTTGAGCTTTTGCCGGGTCGCTGATCATAGTCCTCTTGACCCGGCCTGACATGTGTGGCTGGTGTCGGAATTGCAGTCGATACCCATGAGTCAACGTTGCAACCACCCATGGGTCTGACACAAGAACAGTCCAGTGGCTGAGCTGCTGATATGAAAAATATTCCACGGCCGACCTGGATGTTTCAATTTCGTGCTCCTCGCCCCCTAGGGGCCCTGGCACCCGAAGGTCTTGGCTGGTGTCCCGGTTGGCGTGGGGTGCCGCAAAATCCCCTGTCGGGACCATCTGGGGGGTAGCGCACCACACCAGACCAACTCCGCGAAGGTGGCCGAAAACTGGGGCCAGCCGTCTGGCGTCTCATGGGCCGAGGGGAGGGCCCAGCTCTGAGGCCAGAAAGTTGCTGCCTGGTCTGTAGAGCGAGAGCAGTCCGTTCCAAGGCTTCCACGGCAGCGGAGCCAAACATCTCTCGGGGCTGCACGGGCACACTGCGGAGGGTCCTACCTTCAGTGAGGGGAGACTGAGCGAGCCAAATTTGCTGACGGGGCAACGCCGGAGACGCGGCGCGCAGGCGCGTGTAACAGTCAATAATATAATAGATCCATAGTAACAGTAGATTTAGCGTGTTTTAGACAGACAGAACTGACGCTTGAGTGTGCACCCTTTAGTCACGGCAAAACGTGCTGAAGAAAATGTGGTAAACGGGTTTAAAATGATTTGGCACAGCGCGCGCGCTCTCGCCGGGACAGAGCAGCTCGGAGCAGCCTCGTCAGACTTACGCAGGAGTTTGGCGAGAAATTGCTTCACGCACTCTTATCATTTGACTTAATACCGTTTTTTACATTTAATTTAATGCTATTTTACGTTGTCGGCGGTACTATTTTTGTGCCGGTAGATAATTAATTTTATTTATATTGTAGAAATCAATAATCTAAGTACGGCGGATCCGTAAACCAAGTAATAAAATAACTAAGGCCACAGGGGAGACGACGAGAGACGCAGAGACGAAATGGCGGGTTTGACAGCAGGCATGCGATCCAAACCAGGTGCCAATGGATTATGCATAGCGGCCAAAACCCGTCCGTCTGATGAGAGCCTCGAAAAAGCGCTCGGATCTTTCCAGCAGGCATGCATCTCTTTATGATACTCCGTGGACGGTGGCACAACAAAAGGTGTAGGAGCACGTCTTCGCCTGAAAAAAGCACTGGCTCAGGCTGCCGAATCTCCACCTGAAGAAGCCCCAGGGCTTTACGCAGGACATCCTGCATGGGTCTATCGAGTGAGCCACTAAAACTTTGAGCAGAGTCATAAGAACCATCCCCAGAACCATGGAAGGATGGTGCCCCCTCCTCATCTCTAAAATGAGAGGCAGATGCTGCCACAGAGAGAACATCCTCCCCGGAGCAAGAGCAGGCATGGATTGGTAAGAAAATCTGGCCTCAGAAGCAGGGGAATCTGACTTGGCCTTCTTTTTTGCAGGGCCGCCAGTGTCTGCGGGCTCAGAAAGACGTTTTGAGCGTCTGGGAGGGGGTGCTCGGCCCGAGGGCGGAAGTTCATTATCACCCGTCAAGGTCAACTCTGCCAACCTTGACACTCTAACCGGCTGTGGCATATAACTGCAGTTCATGAATGGGTCCTCCGAAAGCGCCTCCCTCGGATGGTCAGGGCCAAGGCACGCGGGACAAAGGTCATGACGGTCAACAACATGAAATGCCGACCCACAGTTCACACAAGAATGGGAGCCATCCGTGATCTGGTACCGAATTCAGTGTGTACAGAGGCCAGAACCAGGAGAGGGTGTGCGCACGCTGCCGTCACAAATTAGGGACACACATCGCATGTGCGAAGGGAACATTCAGTGCTTCAGCACCGCCCTCTGGTGGTCAGTAGGGATGAAATGGAACCACAGTGGTGAATTTGATAGGCAAAATTGTTTTGGGCAAGATCTGCAAGAAAACTGAAATAGTTAGAGGTTGACTAAGTATTTATTTTCTTTTGATTTTGTGATGTTTGCTCGTACTACATAATATATTCATGTATATTAAAGTGCTAAACCCTAATTGAAGCTCTTGTGTGTTGCAGATTGAGGAGGAGATGTTGTCTCTGCAGAACGAGCGCTCAGAGAGGATCCGCTCTCTGCTCGAGCGCCAGGCTCACGAGATCGAAGCCTTTGACTCAGAAAGCATGAGGCTGGGCTTCAGTAACATGGCTCTGGGCGGTATCCCGGCCGAGGCCTATACTCAGGGCTACGCCTCCACTGGGCCTGCCCCCTCAGGCTCCACCCCCTGGCCCCGTCCTGTCCCGCGCTCCGGCAGCCACTGGTCCCACAGCGTCTCCACCTCATCCGCCCCCGCCTGGAGAAACCATGGCTTCAGCCGTGCCGAAACAGTCAGCCATGGCTTTGGACAAGAGCCGCGGTACGCAGGGGCGCAGGAGCAGAGATACGCCGGGACTCAGGAGCAGAGATACGCCGGGACTCAGGAGCAGAGATACGCCGGGACTCAGGAGCAGAGATACGCCGGGACCCAGGAGCCGAGATACGCGGGGACCCAGGAGCCGAGATACGCCGGGGCGCAGGAGCCGAGATACGCCGGGGCGCAGGAGCCGAGATACGCCGGGGCGCAGGAGCCGAGATACGCCGGGGCGCAGGAGCCGAGATACGCCGGGGCGCAGGAGCCGAGATACGCCGGGGTGCAAGAGCAGAGATACGCAGGGGTGCAAGAGCAGAGATACGCCGGGACACAGGAGCAGCGGTATGCACAGCTGGAGAAGTACCGACAGAACTCGGAGTACAGCGACCGATACTCTCCACAGGAGCTCAAGTACAGCGAAAGGTACTCTCCTCAGGACCTGAAGTACGGCCGTGACGACCTGAAGTATGTTCGTGATGACCTGAAGTACGGCAGAGATGACCTGAAGTATGGCCGGGAGTACCAGCGTGAGGAACTGAAGAGCAGAGCCTCGTCATCCTCGTCGTCGTCCTCGTCCTCCCAGCATCAGTATCAGTTCAGCCATCACCAGAGCACGCCTCAGCTTTACCTCGAGCCAGAGGGCCGAGAGGGCAGAGAGAGGGGCCGGGACTGGGTGGCCTACGCCCCGTCACATAGCTCATCTGGGGCGGCGCAGCAGAGCGGGTACAGCCGGGCACACGCTCTGAGGAATAGTCCTACGCCCTTACGCAGGACGGCCTCCGGGGGGCAGAGCAGTGAGGGTGGGCTGAGCCGAAGCACGTCTGTGACCTCCCACATGTCCAATGGCTCGCACTTGTCCTACTCTTGAAGCACCCGTCCTACACCTGAATTACCCGTCCTACACCCAATTTACCCGTCCTACACCCAATGCACCCGCCCTACTCCCGGAAGCGCCCGCCCTACTCCCGGAAGCGCCCGCCCTACTCCCGGAAGCGCCCGCCCTACTCCCGGAAGCGCCCGCCCTACTCCCGGAAAGGGCCCGTCAAAAGGCGGAGGATTCAGGCGAGGAAAGATCCAGACTCCACAGGGCAGAGATGGAGCACTCACAGATCTTTGAATGGCTCAAATTCATATTGATCTTTGGCCTAAACAGAAATCTACCCAAAAATGTACGGTTCTGTGAATGCAACATTTTAATTGAAATTTTTTTTTTTACCCAATTTCTCATTCATACAGAATTTCCTGCAGAATTTACGTTCCGCTTCTAGAAAGACCCAACAAACGCTGATCACTTCCATATTTTAACTTACATTTTTAAATATTTCCATTATTTTTTTCTTAACTTCCGGGAGATTGTAAAATTAGAACCGTTGGAAAATACGTCAAAATACGTTCAAACAGATTTTTGTGGTCTTTTTATTCTAAAATCATTGCACATAAATCAAAGCGTGTGGTCGAACTTGTAAATAGTCTGTAAATAAATAAATCATTTCAAAGTAAGATTTTAACAAAATAAAATTTGATTTTTTTTGTTTTTTAGTAATAAGGTTCTTTATAAACACTGCCATAGAGTTGAACTGGCAGTGAACAATTCCAGAACGCAACAGGAATATTTTTTTGTACTATAGTTCCACATTACATTGGGCAGTATTAGAGTTGCTGAATGTTCTACGGGCTCTGATGGGGGCATTTATTGCCAATATTGACAGTTTTTGTGTTATTTTCCCTTTAGTTAATCTCTGCTGCCCCCTGCTGTTTGTGAAACGGTCTTTGAGCCTCTGCAGTTATGAATCTGCTGCTGTTCTAATGTTGCTAACGGCAACGCGGAGCTAACAACGACAAAAGCGATTCACTCTAAATTACAACACCTCGTCGTCATAATACAAACTGACTCCTAAAATTCATCTAGATAATCAAATGATATCCCATGTGTTATTTTTAGGGTTTTTGTGGTATTTTGCCTCGCCCTGTTGCGTTCTGGAGCTGTTCTCTGATTGGTCGGTCGAGTGGAGTGGGCGGGACATGTACAAACTTCAAATATTTATGTAAAAATGTACGAAGAAAATGTGTAAAAAAGAAAAACGCCATCTGGAGGTTTACAGAAGCACTGTCTGTAAAACGCCATTATTATTGAAATTAGTCACGTGACATGTGTCGTCCAATAGGAAGCCAATATTACTACTACTGCAGATTAGTGTTCATTTGTGAGAAGCGGAGAAACAAAAGAGCGAAATCGATTTGAACTGAAATGTGGCCATCCAGGACCATGGGAGGGCATCCTACAAGGGCATACAGGACGATGGGAGGGCATCTGACACGGGCATACAGGACAACGGCAGGGCATCTGACACGGGCATACAGGACGATGGGAGGGCGTAAAAGTGTTCATTTTATGGATGGAAAACGTGTTTTGTACATAAATTCAAATAGTTTTGTACAATTCTTATATGAATGTGACGAGGGCGGGACCAAAAGGACCCTGATTCTAGAGAAAGAAGAAAAGAGCTGATTTCATTTTAAATACACTATGGAATCATTGCAAATGTGAAGAGAATATATAAATATATAATTGTATGTAATTGGTTTACATTTGGGTCCGGCCAGATCTTTATTAGAAAAACAGTATGATAAAGGCTCATAAGTAAATGTCCTGGAAAATGATGAAGGCAAAGCATAAGAACCCTGGGGAGGGCATCTGACACACATGGACATGGGAAAACAAAGTGTTAAAAGTTCAAGTTGGTTTCACTGCCATCGTTCTCCGCTTCAGGAAGTCGTCTCAGATTTTTACTGTTAGTTTTTTAAAAAGATGTATTTGCTGATGTTGACCACTAGAGGGAGTAAAGGTTACTGTGAGAGAGTTGAAGAGCGACAGGAAGCCACGCCTCTTTTATAGAAATGGATTTAAGGAGTTTTTGGTTCAGAGCGCTGATGGAATAAGCCATAGTGTGATGTGTCATGTGACGGTTCCGTCCAATCACAGCCAAGAACACAGATGACAAAACAAGAGGAATGGATATTTACATTTCTTTGTAGGTTTACCAAAATAAACGATTTAAAGCGTGAGTGTAAAACCAGGTTTGTAACGCATTTAATTCACGCGTTTCAGTAATATTAATATTTAGTCTTCCTCTGCAGAGCTCACCACGCGTCTCCTCTGTGTTTTTTAAGTCCTTTCACCTTCAAGTCGAAACGTTTCGACATTCATCCGAGGCTCATTCTCAATCTGGAAATCAAGACCGGGAACTCTATATTCTATATTTGTCGAACTGGACCTGGGCCAGGAGTATTAGGCCTGCAGTGAATTAAAAATATTGCACCAAGAAAAGAGGAAAAAGTCAAATATTATAATATTATTATATATAATTCAAATTTAGAATACCTGATTTTCAAACCCAAGGAAGAAGGAAATATCTCAAATATTTAATTTAGATTGTTCCTATTGCTCACAAACCCTGCGACCACATCAGGTAAAAAAACAATTTACTCAATTTTGAGAACCTGTGATTACTTTGGCTTTAAAATCTCAAAAGGATTGCCTTAAAGATTTTATTCTTGGTCCATCCTGAGTCCGTGGACTAGGACTGTGTGGACTTGATCCTTGTACATTATTATAGCATTGTTAACGGGGGGTTAGGGGTTAACGTTAGGGGTTAACGATAGGGGTTGCCAAAAGCCTTAACGAGGAAGAATAACCGAGTTCTTAACCGTTTTCTCATCTCAGTCGTGACAAACGTCCTCAGCGCTTTTCCAATGGGGCCAAAACTCTCGTAAAGGGAGCATATTTTTTGTACAGCATCGTCCAATCAGGTGACAGAGAAGGGCGTGGCTTCCTGTTTTACACTGCGAGCTGCATGTGACGGACTTCATTTCCCAGAAGCCTCAGGGCCGCCGCGCGTTACATTTCGAGCCAGTATTAACCCGTTTCTGGTGCCATGTTTTAGTTTGAGTTTTAGTAAATTTTTTGTAAATATATTTGGATGAGAACACTGTACGTTCCGCCTGACTTTTTGCACAGCTGGATGGGTTTGAACCACGCAGTCTACCTCGTCTGCTCCGTTTGTAGAAAATCTAATAAAATGTGCAAATGTCGTCGAAAGCAGCGGCTCTTTTTTTGTGAGGTCTAATTTTGCTAATAATTCCCTGTTTTCTGTTCTGTCACGTTCTGGACCATTGCTGGACTCTAAACACGGACTGGAAGCCAAAAGCATTTAATTTTGTTTATCGCCACGTTCTTTTTGTTTTTCAGAATTTTTGGCTCAAAACTGAACGATTCAAAACGTCCAATAAATGATTCCCAAATGTGGCTTGTGTCGTCGGCGTTTGTTTTCAAAGTGGAACGTTTAAACTGTTAACAAAAAGGACAAAGGTTTTCATCCCCGTGGCTTCTTTATGGTTTAAACAAACGTGATAACTGGTCATAATAACTGCATAATTATTAATGACGTGTATAATTCAACGCGTCACATTCAAAAGCATCAGGACTCAAAATGGAGGCGGAATGTGATAGGGTCTATAAATAAGTCTGATTATTATAGGTGCTCTGATCAGGGAGGCGGAGCGACACGTCACAACAGAGCGCCGACCTTCACAATAAAAGCTCGAGATGGACCGATAGTGGAGGAAAAGTATTTCCCTCAGACTGGGACCGAAGTGATGAGACTCAAAGGGAAACGTGCATTAGTTTATTGTCTTAATCAAAGTAATGGTTTATTAGGATCTATTGTTAGGTCCTGTTGCTTTATGTAGTATTGTATCAACACTCTATTCCCCTAATATATTTCCAAAAATCAGAACCAGAAAAGGTTTATTGCCATTGTCAGTGAACACAGATTAGGAACTTGCTTCCCAACCAGGGGTAATTACCGTCCCCAGATCAAAGTCCAGTTTTGCCCTGCGCATGCGTTGAATGTTTTTAGATTTAGTGTTTGAGTAAATGATGACAGTGCATATTAATAAGCATAACGGTATAAATATGCTGGATTTAGCATGAATCTAATTTCCATCCATAGTCCACGTTTATCAGTAAAACATATCTTTTAACATCATTACAAGTAAGAACATTAAAACAAACATGTTACATTGAAATGGGTTACATTTTTTAAGATTCATACTCGCAGATTTGATTAGTTTCCAGACATTTTTTTTTTCCTTCAAAAGATTACCGCCGCTGTGGTTGTGTTTTATTGTGAAAGGTTAGACCCGACGCGTTGTTTATGAGTTGTGACGTATTCGACGTTCTGACGCAGACCGGAAGTGTTAAATACATCACTTTTCTTTCCGGTGCTGAAGAAAAATCACGAAAAACGCCGCATTTCCTACATTTTCGCCTCAAACTGTTGGATTGACCGGAGCTGCGGCGTCGCCATGTCTGAGGAAAACATCTTTCTGTTCGTGCCGAACCTCATCGGTCAGTTTGATCCCGGGTTTAACACGAAATGTAGTGTTTATTTCCTGAAAGGTGCAGCCGCCACTTCCTCTCTGAGGTCATCTTTGCTTTTATGTCATTATTTCAGCATTTGAGGGAAATAAACGCAGATTCGACACGGCGCGGTTTGAAGTAATTGTATGTATGTACAATAAATGTAAATGTAATTTTCAAAGGTCTGGGATAGAATGAGCTGAAGATAAAAGCAGAATGTCAACATGTGAATGATTGTTAAAATAGATGTGTTTTTGCAAAGAGAACGTGAAATCTTCAATCTTAAAAAATAATCATTATTTAACAGTTTATGTCATTGTTGGTTTGATTCTTTTTAAATCCTGCTGTAAATTAAGGCAAGGAAAAAAAAATGACAATAGTTATAACTGCATTATAAAGCTGCAACTTACAATTGTTTTAGCAGTCGACAGTCAAAATGTTATTTCTGTTGTAGATTCAGACTTTTAAAATATGTTGTTTATCCACATAAACAACATATTTATGTGGATAAACAGCATATCCACATTAATATGATTAAGTCCAAAATCCTGTTGTTGTATTCCTCTAAAGTTAAGTTTGTCTGGACTAAAACACACAAAAACCTTCAGACATTATTAAATCAAAATATAAAAAAAAGATCAAACTGTTTCTGGTTTTCATCAATATAAAAACTTTATTCATAAACATTCTGTCTCTAGAAGCTTCAGTGGCTCTTGGTTTGGAGGTTACTCAAGATGTTTCTGAGGAAATGATGTCACCAGTGTTTGGTGCATGTTCTGGCAGAAGCGGTACAGAGGTGGTACAGAGGTGGTACAGAAGTGGTACAGAGGCGGTACAGAAGTGGTACAGAGGCGGTACAGAGGCGGTACAGAGGCGGTACAGAAGTGGTACAGAAGCGGTACAGAGGCGGTACAGAGGTGGTACAGAAGTGGTACAGAAGTGGTACAGAGGCGGTACAGAGGTGGTACAGAAGTGGTACAGAGGCGGTACAGAAGCGGTACAGAAGCGGTACAGAGGTGGTACAGAAGTGGTACAGAAGTGGTACAGAAGTGGTACAGAGGCGGTACAGAAGTGGTACAGAAGTGGTACAGAGGCGGTACAGAGGCGGTACAGAGGCGGTACAGAGGCGGTACAGAGGCGGTACAGAAGCGGTACAGAAGCGGTACAGAGGCGGTACAGAAGCGGTACAGAGGCGGTACAGAGGCGGTACAGAAGCGGTACAGAAGCGGTACAGAAGCGGTACAGAGGCGGTACAGAAGCGGTACAGAAGCGGTACAGAAGCGGTACAGAAGCGGTACAGAAGCGGTACAGAAGCGGTACAGAAGTGGTACAGAAGCGGTACAGAAGCGGTACAGAAGCGGTACAGAAGCGGTACAGAGGCGGTACAGAGGCGGTACAGAGGCGGTACAGGCTTTCTGGCTCCAGCCTGTCCTCAGCTATAACGTTGGTATTCTTCCTCCTGATGTTCTCGTTCCTCCTGATGCTCCTGATGTTCTCGTTCCTCCTGATGTTCTCGTTCCTCCTGATGCTCCTGATTCTCTCGTTCCTCCTGATGCTCCTGATGCTCTGCTCTCGTGGTTCATGTTTGTCTGTATCTTTCCTCAGGTTACGCCCGTGTGGCTCTCGCTCTGCTCTCATTCCTCCTGATGCCCTGCTGCCCGTGGCCAGCCGTCTCCTGTTACCTCCTCAGCGCGCTCCTCGATGCGTTTGACGGACATGCCGCCAGAGCCCTGAACCAATGTGAGTCGCGTTTCATACAATAAGAACTCATAGAAGACTCAGAATGTTGGGATCAGGTCTCTGTCGCCCCCTGCTGTTCGTCCAGTTCTTTTGTTTAGGCCGTGGCTGCAGAGCTGCGGCGCGGTCAAATGGCCCAGCAGTTTCAGGAACCGCGGCACTGCCATATAGCCTCATGGCTAACCCTAACCCTAACCCTAACCCTAACCCTGACCTTAACCTTAACCCTGACCTTGACCTTAACCCTAACCCTAACCTTAACACTAACCTTAACCCTGACCCTAACCCTAACCCGGCGCGGTCAAATAGTGCAGCAGTTTCAGGAGCCGCGGCACAAAATAACATGTCAGTTTCGGCCGCGTGCCGCGGCTCTGTAGACACACCCTTGTTTTTAACCTTAACCACGTCATGAGCCTGTTTCACTCAAGCAGCAGAGCGCCCCCCAGTGTCCCAATCATGAATCACACGATCAAGTGTTTATTATTGACATTACCCTCTTTGCGTCCCACCGGAGCAGGAACTTACATTTCTGTCTCTGTTATTAGAAACTCACATAAAATAAACTGTTGCAGAAAATGTGTTGTTAATAATGATCCTTTTCTGCCTTGGTGAGTTTATTCGTTGTTAAAGATTTGACGAGGCCTGGACCTGGAAGTCACAGACAAACAAAGGCTTTCTCTTTGTCTCACTTTGGTCTTTAGTTAAAATAAACCAGAATAAAACCGGGGCTAAAACTGAACCTAAAACCGGGCCTAAAACCAGGGCTAAACTGGGACTAAACTTGGGCTAAACCATTTCCTTTACAGTTGCAAAGGGACTTGATCTTTCAGCGTCTCTAAATATTCTGTTTGTTTTGTGTATTTTAGCGACAAAGTTCGGAGCGATGATGGACATGCTGACTGACCGCTGTGCCACCATGTGTCTGCTGGTCAACCTGTCGCTGCTCTACCCGTCCTGCACCTTCCTGTTTCAGGTGCCACACAACGTCCAACGCGACGGGGCGGGGTGACGGGGCAGGCGAGCTCAAAAATCTATATACATTACAGCAACGGGAGATCTGACCAGAAAGAATACATCAACGTAGATGGATGAAACAGGCTGCGATATAAACAGGGGCCCGTAGCCCCTCAAATCGCCGGCGGGCACGGGGTTTGAATTAGGAGGGGGCCCCCTGTGCCCCTGTATCGAAATTCCTCGAAAAAATCAAGATTTAACTAGTAATTTGGTCATGTTTGGGGCATTTTCATCACTTAAGTTTCATTTTGACAGACATGCTACTTCGCAGTATTCTCGCTTCTCATTGGCCGAACGGTGTCCGTGATCTAATTTCGATGAAAGCGGGCATCTGATTGGTCGCTGCGTTCGGTCGCGTTCGGGTGTACTCGGAAATGCCCGGTCTAATTTTACCCCAAAAGTGATATCTAGGTTGGCGGGCGTCAATCTCTACTCAGTCCACAATTCAGTCTTTTTAAAGTTGTTTGCAACAAAAGCTGTAGTTTTGCACATTAGGGATAATGTCAATGTGAAAGTATCTTGAAGGGGGAAAACCCCCATCACCAAAAAAACAAAAAGTGACTGATGAACAGAAAAGGAAAAAAAAATGATTATGAGAAGAATGATAGAGACAGGCAGAATATGGAGTGGTGGGACACACCTGTCCCCTGCATCAGTCTGACAGGAGCAGGATTATTGTACCGTGTGTTTGGCCTTTCCTCAAAAGGGATACAAGGCACAGGTATTTATTTGACAAGCTTTGGTATTTAACAATACTGATACTTTATTTGTTCTCTGACAAGATTATGATTCAGAATATTTCATGATCTCTGGTTTATATGAATTCAGTATTTGTGCTCTTCCTTCATATAAAATATAAGATAAAATGTGATAAAATGTGAATATATGATTATATTTCTGTGATGTATTTTATCTGCATAATAGTGATATATTATCTGCATCATTAGTCTAAGAGAAGAACGGGTGTGTGACAAACTGGATTTGTGAAGGGGTCGTAAAGATGGCCAAAGGATGTTTACCCTAGGGGGGGTGATAACCCAGACGAGTCTGGGTAATGTTTACCCAAGGCTTGATCTCTACGGAAAAATACCAAGTGCCTTGATGTGAGGCTGACCAATGAGAAATGTGACCCGCCTATTCCAGAATATCTAACAAAACCAACCAGCATGGGAAAAAACGGGGTGAGACGCGGGGGTGAGACGCAGGAGGGTCAGCCAGGCTCCTTACAACGGCCTGGCTGACACAGTCCCCGCGTTTTCTCCCATGCATGCCACACAAATGTCTGATGTTTCTGTGTCGTTTCATATTCTAGGTTGAATTGTGTTCTCTATGTGTTAAGGAATAGCATCGGTGTATGTCTAATTCCATGACATTTTCTGGTCCTATCGAGCCGGACGACAAGCAGCCCCTTCGCGGAGATTGACGGGTGAATCGGTGAAGTCTGTGCACAGCTGAAGGAAGTCCACTTTTCCCGTGGCCGCCCATCGCACCTCAGTCTCCGCGAGGAGAGCGCGTCGTTTCGAAGCAGCAGGAGAACACAGGCGACAAAGAAGGTCAGACAAAACATTGTGTGTGAAAAAGAGTTAGCCATAAAACGTTTTTATGCATTAGTTTGATATTTACTGGAAAAATATTGTATGCTTTTATGCGCAGTTAGGTATTACTGAGGAAATACCCAGTTTCATATTACTGAGGAAATATTTTAGGCAGTTAGGTATTACTGAGGAAATACCCAGTTTCATATTACTGAGGAAATATTTTAGGCAGTTAGGTATTACTGAGGAAATACCCAGTTTCATATTACTGAGGAAATATTTTAGGCAGTTAGGTATTACTGAGGAAATACCCAGTTTCATATTACTGAGGAAATACGCAGTTAGGTATTACTGAGGAAATACCCAGTTTAATATTACTGAGGAAATATGTGTGAATGTAAGCGCTGTGCACGAGCGAAGTAAGTAAGAGAGAAGTGTGAATGTGTGAATGAGGATTAATAGTGATTAACTAACAAGTGTGAATCACAATTAATCATACAAGGGTCACAAGGCGTTATTCTGAGAGATCTAAAATTTGCAGTCACGGGTGAATCTTAAACACCACGTTTATGTCCGGAGGAATCTAATAAGGAATTTTCTCTAGAAGCTTGACATTAACCGTGACTGTAAAGCAAGTAGCATTTCTCTCAGACGACCGAGACCAAATAATGCCAAAATTATCACCCCAAACTGTAAAAAGACAAAGGAAAAGTCATAAGAGGATTTTGGAGGGAGACTTCCAGCGTGCTCAGATGACGTGGCAGAGAGGGGGAGATAAGGGGGGTCAACAAGGCAGGAGGAAGGGAAGAAAGCAGTTCAGAGGACGCTCTGAACTGATGAAATTAGGAATTAAACCCAGCTGGTTTTAAATTTTAGTATTTGAGAGCTCTGTATTTCAACAAATTTAGGGTTTTGTTTGATTGACAACAATCAATTATAAAGATTGTATTAAACTTGATAAGAGATGAAGATTAATTCAGATTTTCATAGATGGCCAATTTTTTGGGGAATGTGATCACAGACAGGACACTTCCTGTCCCCGACATAGAAGACAAAAGTTGTGTTTTTATGGTATCGTGTTTTTTGAGTGCACAGAACAAAGCTACGTTTTGTTTTGTTTTGTTTTGTTTTATTTTTGGACATGACAAAATTATCTTTTTGGACTTAATATGTAACCATAATGCATGACTAGATGAAAGTACAGGACGAAAAGACAGAAGTGTTTTTAAATTTAGGATCAAATACAGGCACAGGCCTGGAAGTGATAATGTGGGTAAATGAGTGACGACTGATGTTTTTGGACATAGGAGTAGAACGGGCAGTAAGTAAAGTGATAGTAAAAGTTATATCAGTAACTTATTTATTTGTATTATCATGAGGAAACCTCGTATTGCATGTAGACGTAAGCAGGGAATAAGTTAAATAGTGACGTCAAATGCCCTCCCAGGAAAGACATGACTGTGTGTCATTAACTAAGGCAATTGATGCAGAAGTGGGGGGACATGGGAGAATATGGGTCATAAAGATAGTCAGAGATAACAGGGGCTATTGACTGGCAAAGAATCTGGAGGACTCAGGATGGAGCAGATGTTGTTATCTTTGAGTATCAACGGCAACACCTCAGGGGGGGTTGATTGATGAGTAATAGGGAAAAGTTAAAATTAACAGCGAAAGAATTTGACATTCTAAAGTAAATACCTGAAGGATTGTGGAGATTCATCAAGAATTGAATAGATTTAAATAAGACAATATCATCTAAATTTAGACGCTATAGAAGTTATGAAAACCAATGATAACAGGACTTAAACATTATAGGACTCAGGACGGAGACAAGAGATGGTTAGACTGATAAAATGATGTGCCTTATGTACAAGGGGAAGGTTTAGGATCATTTTGATTGTTATACACATATAGACTTGCTAGAACAAACTAATACACAATGTTTGTAAAGCACCACATGAGCAGGTGTGAGAGATTGAGTTTGAAACTCACCTGAAGCACATATAGAAGATTAGCACATATTACATTAGATGGGTGACATTATTCAGGCCACACCCACAGAGGAGATGTGAAATTTGATGTTAAAAATTCTAAGTTGTGAACTGACCCTTATGGCCAGCTCAACGGGGGAATTATTGAGATAATTATTATTGTTTGATGTATTTGAATACATACATACATACATACATACATACATACATACATACATACATACATACATACATACATACATACATACATACATACATACATACATACATACATACATACATACATACATACATACATACATACATACGCGCGCACACGTGGAGACCAAACATTTAGAGTTTGAAACTTTTAGAGTTTGAAACATTTAGAGTTTGAAACATTGGGAGTTTGAAACAAATGGTGGTAAAACAGATTTACAAGTTACAGATCGCAGAGGCAGTGTCGGATTACAGACACACAGGGTGGGGGCCCAGCGCCGTGGAGGGGGGGCTCAGCCAGGGATGTGACCACTGAACTGTGAAAGGTCAAGAGGTGACATTGCGGAGTGGAAGACAGACGCAATTCCATCTCTTCCTTGATTACATCTTGGATTAGTGAAAGTTGTAAACTATCTGGATTATTGAATTTTGTTTAAATGTAGTAGTTTGAGAAATGGGAATTCCATATCTCAAAAAGGAGGGATATGTACGTGTAAACAAATATTACGAATCAATAATTCCAAAAAAAAAAAAAATTGTAAACAGGAAAACTGTTTGAAATACACTGAATTGTCGAAAAGACTTTGTTTATCACCACAGCAGAACGTGTTGGAGATGTGGTGTTTACAAAGACGAGCCAGGTGGACGAGCAAAGTGGACGGAGCCACATCGTGTCGTCCTCACACCGACCATTGGAGGGACGAGAACATGGGTGCTCTCATGGGAAAGTGAGAGAAATGTCTGGACAACACAGCGGCATAGCCATAACATCGCAGACGCAGGACTTCGTTTGTATTCTTCGTTTTTGTATGCAGAGACAACAAACAGATTCTACAGTACGCAAAGTACTATACTCTGCTACAATGAACGAGAGACAGAGGCTACGGTGCGCAGAGTACCATACTCTGTGAAAAAGAATCAACGAGTTATCATCATCAAGTGATGACGGTAATATGGGTGCTGAACACCTGTATTATGCAATTGGGACAATCGGGACAAGAGGGACAATCGATCAACATACACAGAAATGGAATATAGAGGGAAGAAAATAAGTGATCAACATGAAAGGTTATGAAATGTGTAATGTGAAATGTTTAATGTACAATGTATAATTGACATGACAGTAGCTGAAGAAACACAATGGCATATTATACAGCCACTGTTGTTTGCACTAACTGAGAGTTTTTTATCTGCTACAACATCACTACATGTAATGTTCATGAGATTATGAATTGAGATGGGAAATGTACCAGTTCATATGTGTCAAAGGTGTGATCGAAGCGAGCAGCGGGAGGAGGTCTCTTAAGAAACCAAGCGAGGACGTATGGTGGTGTGGAGACACAGTGCTGAGGGCTTGGAAACAAAGGGACTAGGACGTTGTGCCTATGTCTCTTTTGTGACCAGCATCACCCAGAACCATACCGCAGGGTCAAGGTCGAGAGGTTAGTGGACAGTCTGGTTCCAGTAGCACCTGATACAACGTATTTGATGTTATTGGGGTGTCCAGAGAGGTCCCTGACGAGTCAAAGTGACTGACCAGAGAGCAGCGGGTTTAAGGGCTTTCCGCTTGTACTTCTATATTTCCCATCACACCGCACCAAATTATAGACAAGATAAACTGTCTGTTTGTCAAATTACAGAGATTGACCAATCTGACTAAAAATTTAGGACAGTAATGCTGTAGACATGTTGTGGGCCGAGAGAAAAGGAGTGTGTTCAATGTTGAAAAATGTGCATAACTTTTTGAGTGTAAAAGTGTCATTTTAACACCAATATGAAAGACATGTTGAAAACTGAAAAGAATGATATGTTTGGCATATGAGACAGTAGACTAATGCTTTGATAAACAGGAGGGAAATGTGATAAAATGTGAATATATGATTATATTTCTGTGATGTATTTTATCTGCATAATAGTGATATATTATCTGCATCATTAGTCTAAGAGAAGAACGGGTGTGTGACAAACTGGATTTGTGAAGGGGTTGTAAAGATGGGCCAAAGGATGTTTACCCTAGGGGGGGGTGATAACCCAGACGAGTCTGGGTAATGTTTACCCAAGGCTTGATCTCTACGGAAAAATACCAAGTGCCTTGATGTGAGGCTGACCAATGAGAAATGTGACCCGCCTATTCCAGAATATCTAATAAAACCAACCAGCATGGGAAAAAACGGGGTGAGACGCGGGGGTGAGACGCAGGAGGGTCAGCCAGGCTCCTTACAACGGCTTGGCTGACACAGTCCCCGCGTTTTCTCCCATGCATGCCACACAAATGTCTGATGTTTCTGTGTCGTTTCATATTCTAGGTTGAATTGTGTTCTCTATGTGTTAAGGAATAGCATCGGTGTATGTCTAATTCCATGACATAAAAGTACTTTAAATTGTTTTACATGCGAATAACGAGGTTTGAAACAACACATGTATCTTGTTCTTATGACGCCGTGATGCCGCTGGGGGGGCCCCCAACTTTTTTAGATAGGTGGCCCCCCTGGCCTCTAACTTTGAAAATCTATTTCTCAGCCTGTGAAACCTGGGGAAAAATGGCCCCGCCCTAAACTTGAGACGTCCAAAATTTCAACAAACTTGTCGTCGGGTTTTTATCCGATGGACTCCAAACTGAGGCGGGACAAATGCAGGGGCAAATGTTGAAAAAAGAATGTTCAAAAGTCTCAGGTTGTGGTCATAACGAGGCCATAATGAGGTCATAACGATGTCATAACGATGTCATAACGATGTCATAACGATGTCATAACGATGTCATAACGATGTCATAACGATGTCATAACGATGTCATAACGAGGTCATAACGAGCTCTTAACAAAGCTCCACATGGTTCAGTCCAAATCCGATGAACCAGTCTTTGTGTATTTGGACGAGCCTTTTGAAAACGTCTCTCTAGCGCCCCCTACAATGTGTAAACGTGTATCTCTGAAGTGACAGCCGCAGTTTTGAGGTCGAGGCCCTTTATCTCCACCTGCAGTTTTAATTGTGTGTGTGTTTCAGGTGAACATGTGTCTGGACATCAGCAGCCACTGGCTCCACCTACACAGGTAAGACACGCCCCCACATGATTATGAGTATTTTATTTTGCCTTGATACTTCTGAAAGTTCAAACGTCTCTCAAATCTTCTTTTAAATCCACAAAAAGCATTAAATGTATCTGTAATAGAATTGTTTGCATTAAAAAACGATGTCTATCTGGTGACATCACTTCCTGTTTCCTTAGTTCCACAATAAAAGGTTCGTCGAGTCACAAAAGCATCGACCTGTCCGGAAATCCCATCCTTCGGGTTTACTACACCTCCAAGGTACAAATACTGCAAATACTACACCACCAATGTACAAATACTGCAAATACTATACTCCCAAGGTACAAATACTGCAAATACTACTCCTCCAAGGTACAAATACTGCAAATACTACACCACCAATGTACAAATACTGCAAATACTACACTTCCAAGGTACACATTTTTACTACTATTTTAGGACCTTTTGTAACAAAAGTTCATAAAAAGCATCCCTTTTGAATCAGATGTGAACGTTATTCCTTTTCAGTTGGTCTGTCCTAAAGCAGTGGTTCACGTGGCTCCGCTCGAGGCGGGGTTCACGTGGCGCCGCTCGAGGCGGGGTTCACGTGGCGCCGCTCGAGGCGGGGTTCACGTGGCGCCGCTCGAGGCGGGGTTCACGTGGCGCCGCTCGAGGCGGGGTTCACGTGGCGCCGCTCGAGGCGGGGTTCACGTGGCTCCGCTCGAGGCGGGGTTCACGTGGCGCCGCTCGAGGCGGGGTTCCGCTCGAGGCGGGGTTCACGTGGCTCCGCTCGAGGCGGGGTTCACGTGGCTCCGCTCGAGGCGGGGTTCACGTGGCGCCGCTCGAGGCGGGGTTCCGCTCGAGGCGGGGTTCACGTGGCTCCGCTCGAGGCGGGGTTCACGTGGCTCCGCTCGAGGCGGGGTTCCGCTCGAGGCGGGGTTCACGTGGCTCCGCTCGAGGCGGGGTTCACGTGGCTCCGCTCGAGGCGGGGTTCACGTGGCTCCGCTCGAGGCGGGGTTCACGTGGCGCCGCTCGAGGCGGGGTTCACGTGGCGCCGCTCGAGGCGGGGTTCACGTGGCGCCGCTCGAGGCGGGGTTCACGTGGGTTCACGTGGCGCCGCTCGAGGCGGGGTTCACGTGGGTTCACGTGGCGCCGCTCGAGGCGGGGTTCACGTGGCTCCGCTCGAGGCGGGGTTCACGTGGCTCCGCTCGAGGTGTGCGGCTCTTCCATAAAGTAACTGCATGTTGTTTGTTTTCAGCCGGTTCTGTTTGTGATGTGCGCTGGAAACGAGCTATTCTTCTGTCTGCTCTACGTCCTCCACCACATCGAGGAGCCTGCAGGTGAAACATGGGACTTAAGTCTTGAAATAAATTCATTTGTATATTTATGAAGGACAGCCCCTTGACATAAGGCTGCTTAAATATTATGTGAGAAATCTTATTTGTGCTTCACGTCTCTGTCCCGAGCTCCACGTCTCTGTCCCGAGCTCCACGTCTCTGTCCCGAGCTCCACGTCTCTGTCCCGAGCTCCACGTCTCTGTCCCGAGCTCCACGTCTCTGTCCCGAGCTCCACGTCTCTGTCCCGAGCTTCACGTCTCTGTCCCGAGCTTCATGTCTCTGTCCCTAGCTTCACACTTGTCTCCTGTTTCCTTAGGTTGGCTTTACGCGCTCCTGTTCCTCTGCGCTCTCATCTCTTTGGCCAAATCTGCCATTTCCGTGGTCCACCTGGTCACAGCGTCGCAGAACATGGCCGCGCTCGACACGGCAGAGCGCCAGAGCTCCAAGAAGCAGTGAGAAGGAGACCGACGCCAAAACCCCGAGCAGAAACACCAAGACCGAGCAGAGCGTTCTCGACCAGAGCAGAGGAGAGGGAGGTTCACAGGGACACGCCAAGTTTATTTTATGTTTTATTGAGTTTAAATAGTTCTCGACACAGGTTTAGATTTAGAGGAGCCGACAGAGCAGAGGTATTATATATTTACATCAGTTAACCGCTAAAACTGGACCAAAACCGGACAAAGAACCGGACTAAACCCGGACTTAAGGGGGTTACAGACTGCGGCGTCCAAAGCGTCCAGTTTACATTCAAAGTCTATGTAAACGCTCGTTGAACGTCTCCTGCGTTTTCGCCGCTCTCGGCGCGTCCGACGCTGACATGTTCAGCTTTGTCCAACTTTGTCCAACTTTCTGCGTTGGACGCGGTGCAGCAGCCAATCAGAGATGACGCCCCAGTGACGTGCTAAGCACAACCCGGAAAAAGACCCAAAACAAACCCCGCAAAATAAAGAAAGAAGAAAAAAAATCCTTAAGACCAAATAATGATATTGACTAAACTCTGTTCAGGGACCCGCAAGTATATGCGGGTCCCTGACGGGCCCCGGAGCCCATCACCTCCGCTTTTGGAATTTGGTAACGTTAATAAACCAAAGCCATAGTCCAACATTAAACTCCATGTACACCATGAGAAAAGCAACACAGCACAACTTCTCCACTGAGCATGTGCAGGACGACTCGGACGCACGTCTGCTGCTGAGTGTATTCTACGGACATGAGTCCGGGGCGTTTGTCTTCAAATGTACAGGCGTCTACGGGCTCGAATTTGACGCCGCGGTGTGTACCTAGCATAAGAACCGGACCAAGAACCGGACCAAACCAGAACCGGACTAGAACAAACTTAGGGGCTAAACTTGAAGCTAGCCAGGACTAAACCAAGACTAAATGAATAAATTTGTACTAAATGAAGATTAAAAGAGGACTAAAACGAGGGTTAAACTAGTATTAAACTAAGAGACTTTACAGGTTGTTTAGTCCCTGTCGCTTTGCTCCTGTCGGCCATCTTAAGACACTGTGCAGGCGAGCTGACCCCTGTCTTCACTGGCATTTTAACACCTCCCTGGAGTCATGCCATGTCCCAGCCTGCTTCAAGTTGTCCATCATTGTTCCTAAGAAGCCCCGGACCACTGGACTTAATGACTACAGACCTGTGGTGCTGATGTCTGAGGTCATGGACCCCCTGCAGGACCTCCTCAGGACCCCTGGTGGACCCCTTGCTGTTCGCCTACAGAACCAACAGGTGTATGGATGACGCCATCAACCTGGCACTCCACTTCACCCTGCAGCATCTGGACTCCCTGGGAACCTACACCAGGATCCTGTTTGTGGACTTCAGCTCTGCATTCAACACCATCCTCCTTGCTAGATCATGGACTTCAGGAAAGTCACAGCCCCCGCTCACCATCTTAGACTTCCTCTGCTTTCTCAGCACCACCATCACCCGGGACCTCAAGTGTGAGCTCACCATCAGCTCTCTCATCAAGGCCCAGCAGAGGATGTACTTTCTGCAGCAGCTGAGGAAAGCAAAGCTGACAGGGGAGATGATCCTGTCGGCCGCTCCTGTTTCGTCATAGAAACCACAAATGTCTAAACTCGGCCTTGTCCCTCTGAACTTTCCCTCTGACTCCAAACGTCCACGGATCAGAGTTTGAACGATTCATGACCAAAACAGCCGACATTCACATACGTCAAGAGCAGCTCAGACCAGGCCTTGAACTCATCACAGCGCCACCTGTGGTTTTAACAGAGAACTATCGACTCTTCAAAAATCTGTCAACAAAAATTCTAAACTGGAGGCAAATGTGAGCGCTATGAAAGCTGCTTTAAAGTTGAAGCAGAGTTTAGTGTTGAATGTTTTTTTCACTTTTGCCTCCATTCTGGAGTTTGCACATTCTGACAGAGCATTTAAAGGCTCTCATCACAAAATTCTAAAATAATGAATAAATGCACTTAAATAATGGGATTAAAACCAGATTATAGTGCGGTGCGTTTGAGGCCTTCAGTAAAGATCAGTATTTTTGTTGATGCGTTCACAGTGGTTTTATTCAAATATACGTGGTGCAAAACAACAAATATGAAGTTTAATATTAGTTTATTAGGAAACGAGCACTGTTTGTGAGAATATAATAAATAGAAATGTAGTAGGTTTGTTTCAAGCCACGAACGAGTGAAGAACCTGGACTCGACCAGGACAAATTCAGATATAAATTGTTACAATTTTACATCTTAAATCAGTTCAAACTTGAGGACTAAATGTTTACTTGATCAGTCCTGATTTAGTCCAGGTTTAGTTTAGTTTAGACCTGGTTTAAGTCCCCTTGGTTTCTTTTTTGTGGCTTGAAACCAAATCTGACAATCTTTGAGTGAGTTTTCACACTGACATGTTAATTTATTCGAAACACTGAATTATTGATGAATATTAGGCTAGTTTGTATTTTTCACTCGTGGTATTTTATGTTATTTTGTGAGAAATTCCATGTTTTTGTGCTGTTTTGAGGTTTTATTTCCATGTTTTATTCCATTATAAACCTGTGTAAGAGAGAGAGAAAGACTGGCCTCATTCAGACTCGGGTTTTGGAAAAGTAATTGGAGAGAGAATTTTACTTCACTTTGAGCATCTCCTCATCTCACAATATCTGACTTTGCAGCTTCTAAACCGTTTAAATCAACAAGAAAACTTCTTCTTTGGTGTTTTATGGCAGACAGACTGTCGTGAGCTCTGCAGAAGGGTCTGACTGAGGCCATGAGTTTGTTTTTAGCTGAACTTTTCCCGTTTGCTGCAGTTCCGTGAGTGTCCTCTAGAGGGCGCAGCTTCTGTTCATGTGAATGTACCAAAATTAAATCTATGATGCGAAACCAAGTCATATTTAAAGCTTAATACATGTATTTTTGCTGAATTTACTGTAAAATGACAATAAAAAAGTGTTTGAACGTATTTGCGTCACGTTTTGTCTGTTGAACTCTTTGACATTTGACTTGATAAATCTCCGGCTGTGGAGTTTGTAACGTTTATTTTTCTCAAATCCAAGCGTTAGTGGTTGAATGCCAGTTAATACTAATAGTAGTAATGATAATAATGTTAAACTTCAAAGCTGCACTGAAGTCATTCTTCACCGTCACATCCACGTCACAGTTGTTGTGCCCTTGTGCAGGACACTCGACAGTGTTTGTGTGAGACTTTCTGTTGAACTGATAAAATGGCTCTGATTCTCCAGTTTGAACCTCCATGTGAGCTGCTCGGTGGCCGGTGGCAGAGTGGAGAGCACTTATGCCAGGTTCCATGTCCTTCCCGCTCTCAGGAGGAAAGCCTGAGACTGAATTCAGATCCAGCCACGACCTTCTGCCAGTGGTGGGCCGTCAGGACCAGCAAGGCCTTCTCTGCTGGCCTAAACATAATCAGAATATAATTAAAAAATATATATTTTCCCACAAATATTTATTAAATTATTCCCCAGAGTAAGAATTTTACTCTTCATTTCATGACTTTCCTCTTGTTGCACTGCTTCTGCCCCAGGTTGAGATTTGGAGGCTGGTCTTTATGTTAGAGCTTTTATCCAATCATATTCAGCCGTCATGTGTTGCCAGGGGCCTAAAATCTGCCCTCAGACCTTCAGACTCAACAGAGCTGGTGCTTGTAGCTTAAAGTGAAAGGAAATTATGTGTCAACCAATCAGCTTCAGAGTTGGCTCTTGTACGTCTGCTGCTGTTGCTCAGGAGCCAGCAGCAGGTGCATCACGTGCACGTCTTTTGATTGGATCACCAATATTGAGAAGCAAGTCTTATGGGCGGGGCTATGCAGAACCTCAGAAACTTAGAACGAGGAAATTGGATTTGAAAGACACATTAATCCTGTACTACTAAGCTGTTTTTTCAACCCACAACGTGGAAGAGGGACAATATATCGATTTAGTTGAGGATACAATTATAAAGTATTTCTCAAGACGAACTTTTCAAGAAAAGTTAGACATTGTAAGGAGAGGTCGTCCGACGCTCCAAACCCTGTCACAGGCGGGTTCGTTCCCCACTTTCAAAGTTTGGACAGAACCCACGGAGAACGAGCGGACAACGCATGGAGAGCGGTGCGGAGATCGTGCGGACACCGGCAGGACAAGTGAGGCAACGCCTGGTTAAACTGCGTTTCTGTCTAAATGTATAGTGTCTAGAGCCATGGCATCATAATGATGGTAATAAGAGGTGGATTCATTCGGGTGGGACTGTGTACTGAAGCCCCAGACCCACGACCAGCCACTGCCTTCTGCAGGTCAGCTATCGCCCTGCGCTGGATATTGTTGTTGTTTAATGGCAGTTGGCATCCAAGTGTTGCAATACCGCCAGACTTTATTCTTCAGACTTCATTTTCCAGAGTCCGACAGCTACGCTGGATATTCAGGACCCTGCGACTGAACCTCCTGCTTCTGGTTGTAGAACATTCCATTTGGCTGATGAGATCATCTTAGTATCAACTTTAACCTAACACAATTAGATTGATCTAGAACAGTCGTATCTAGTTTCTCCACCTGCTAATGATTAATTTGCACATTCCATATTCATATTTATCTGTTTGATAGTTCGGTCAATAAATGTTCATAAACCACAGTTGATACAATTATTTCCGGAAAAGTGGTCAATGTCTCGGTTACATTCTAACAAACCTTCAGTTGAAATAACTGTTAGTTATTGATAAAATAATTTTGATATTTCATTTGAGAGTTGGTAATTGCCTCAGCTTTGAGGCTGGTGCTAGCCTCTGTCACATTTGGACTGGTATAAATACACTGGGCCCCTGGAGGATCTCGGGGCCCCTGAGCTGTGTTGTGTGAGACTCTGAAGGACCGTGGTGTTCCCCAAGCAAAACATCACAAGGATGCAGACTCCACCCCTTCTTCTCCTTACCTTTGAACTTAAAGGTTGAATGGACAATTTTTTGGCCCAAATCTGAGTCTTATTTGCTCGTGGCGTGGACTGCCGATTAGTCCTGCCACGTATCAATCATAAAACGCACCTACTGCTCACCTGCAGCCGCGTGCGGCTCCTCCCCAGAGAGCAGCACGTTTCCGCTGATCTATAATAATATAGTTCCCTCAGTGTACGGGACAAAATGAAGACTGAGAAAGACAGTTCGAGCTGACTCAGAAGAAGACGGAAATCTATGGGAGACGATGCGATCCGTCGCGCTAATAAACAAACGCATGTGTGTGTTGTATCAGTCCACACGAGAGAGTGCGCATGCGCAGTTCTCAAGTTGCCAAAAAATCGTCCATTACGCCTTTAAAACACAGAGTGTGGTTCTTCTGCCACAGTTGGAGAGTACATGTCCAGGACTGAGGATGGTCAACAGAGAGACCTGCATGAGGACCGCCCTCTGGTGATCAAGGGGCCCCAAGCAATTGCCTGTTCGGCCTGTCGGGCAGCTACGCCTCTGCAGAAGGAGCCCATGCAGAGGACACGATAGAAAGAAATGTTGAATGTGAAGAGTGATATTTTTAAACAAATGAGTGGATTCTCTTTGATTGTGAATAGATATTTGGATGTATTTTAATTGTGTTTCTTAAACCAAGGACTGAATCATTTCCTTTTGAAGATCAATAAAGTGTTCAGATTCTGCTGTCGGAACTACTTTAGTCTAACCTGGTGTAAAGCATCTTTTCTTTTAGGAGATTATTGTGTTTAAACATGGTCCATTTTACATATGATTAAACTAGAATAGAATTAATTGTCCTTTACCTTGTATTCAGTGCAATCACATTGAGGACTGAAGGTTGTGTGAGCTGGGATTTCACAAAAACAAAGTGAGAATCCTTTGAAATTAAGTTCTTAAAAAGTCTCTTGTATGGTATCACTGAAACATATAAACTTTTTTGCTTTTTAAATCAAGGAGATGAAAACTGTTGAATTTCAAATAGTAAATGTGATTTTTCTTCCCAAAGGTCAAACATTAAAGAGCAACGTGGAAAATGTCAACTTTATTTTATGATTCGTTATGATTTGATTAGGTTTAGGATTCTTCAGACTTGTATTTGTGTGGAAAACATGTCCTAAACCTACAATACATGAGTAATTATAGAACAGTCGAATGATTCAAAGAGAGTCTATTGTTACAGTCTGTATGTACAGTTTGTGCAGGTGAAGTAAAGAATAACATCTACATTGTTCTGATCAAGAGAAGATCATTTGAATGAAATAAAGGCTCGCGCGCTCCCAAACAAAGGCATTCAACAAAGAAACGCCAAAAATGAAGGACACTTGTAAGGAAACGTTTGGAGAGAAACATTTGTCGTGACGGTTCCGTGGACGCGGCGGCTGAACGGTCCCGTGTCCGTGTCCGGGGCCCGAGCGCTGACCCCGGCTCCGGCTGCACACGCGCGTCGTTACCTTTAAGACGCGGAGGACACGGCGCCGTTTCACCGGAGCAGCGGGCACCATTTTACCGGGGAAACCGCGCCAAAACCGAGCGAACCAGACCCGGACCCCCGTGTCACCTCTGCTGCTGCTGCCGCCTCAGCGCCCGCGGGGGAGAAAGCGACGGCAGCACCGAGACAAATCATCGACGCGCCGCGGGGGTTTTCAGGAGGCTCGGCCCACGGAGAGCGCTGGGGAGCGGGGGCGAGCGGGAGAGGCGAGCCCGGGACCGTGACGCCGAGTGGGGAGGGTTCACCAAATCCTTTCCCTTTAAAGCTGCGAGGGGCTGAAGACGCGATAAAAAAAGAAAACGGGCTGTGGCGGAGGGGAGGGCGAGCGGGAGGAAAAAAAACTGAAAAAACATGTCGCCGCGCGGAGCCAAACGCCGGGGCGGAGTCACGGACGCAGGCCGAGCAGCGGCGCTCTGAAGCCGGGGAGCAGCTCCACGCAGAGCCGAGGCTGCGGAGCGACGACTGGGCCTCTCCGGAGCCAGCGCTTTGCCTTTTTTTACAAAACAAATAATAATAAATGACACCTCGCAGCTTTTAAGGATGATTTCGACTGTAACTTATTTCATTTTAACATAATTGCATGTTGTTTATCACCAGTAGACATAAGCAAACGTATGAAAATGAACCATCACCTAAAAGCATGGCTCCCGCGGTGATTTGTCGCATTTTTAGCATCTTTTGAGCAGCTCTTTATTAAGCTGACATATTAAAACATTTCTACGCAAACATTCCCATCAAATGCAGGTGTAATCTACTCTAGCTCCGTGAGTTTTGGTCAGTTTCGGGTCCGTTTCGGCTTCGGGTTTGGCTGTTTTCTGAGCGGCGCGCGGAGCTCCTCTGTGGCCGCTCTGCTCGCACTGCTGCTCGGCCTCGGCTCCTGCCTCCTCCCGCTGCTGCTGCTCGTGAACCATGGACACGTCGTGGAGTAATTTCCTGTTCCAGGTGAGTGTGGCTGGGGCCGGGGAGCGGAGCATTGGGGGGCCGTGGGTTCGGGGGGGACACGGGGGCTCTCACAGGCGGGAGGGGGAGGTCAGTGGCCGGGCACAGGCTGGACGGAGCTCTGCCGCTCCGGGCCACTGCAAAACCTGCTTTTAAATGCCATTATTCATAAACTAATATAGGAATAAACGGGCCCGTGTCATTAAATGTTCAAGATTCCCAAACAGGAGCGACTGGGGACAAAATTCAATACACTAATATCATATTTAACTGATATCAGATCTAAATACTCATGCTTTTGACTAAAACAACACTACATTTGGGTAGAAATGTCAGTTAGTTTGCTTTTCTGATGCAAAGAATGTCAAAAAATAATATAAAATATGCCTCAAAATTTTATTTCAAGTGTGTAATATATCTGTAGACAAATGTATAAACTATTGTGCGTTAAACATTTCTGTATTTGTCCAGTAAATGCTAAAAATCATAAAAAATGCAAAGTGTGTGTCATAATGTGCTGTTAAATCTCCGGTAAATGGAGTAAAACCCAGTGTTCAATTTATTTAAAGCAGCTCTGATATAGTGTGTGTCTTAACCCGGTCTTAACTTAACTTGGTCTTAACCTGGTCACCGGTCTTAAACCTAGTCTTAACCCTGACCTAACCCAGTCTTAAACCCAGTTTTAACCTTGTCCTAAACCTGTTGTCCTGCAGACGCCGTCGTCCCAGACGCAGACCGATGCTCCGCTTCAGTCCGAGTTGCTCCCGGAGCTAGAGACTCAGACCTCGGAGGAGCCTCTGGTCAGTCCTCCGTCCACCGTGGACACAGCGGCGCTGAGCGAGGAGCCGATGCCTGGTGAGCAAGAACCCATCCTCTCGTACAGCATTACAGCCTGTCCCTCAGTCAGATCACAATACTCAAGAAAATGATCCAAATCTGCAGAGTAGATTTTTTCACTATGAGAAGAGTCCAACAAGAAGCTTTTGCTTGCCACGCCCCTTTTAATAAATTAATGGAGTTCACAACATGTGCTTTAGTGACAGCCCCAAATATCAATTAAAGTATGGGAATCTGGTTTAGTCCTGGTTCAACTAAAGTAATTCCACTTTCAGCCCCTCTCTGACCCTGGTCTCTCTCTCTCCAGTCAAAGCCCTGGTCAAGCCCGCTCGCCCCGCCCACATCTGTGCCACATGTAACAAAGAGTTTAAGAACAGCTACAACCTGCGGCGGCATCAGTCTGTTCACACGGGCATCAAGATGAAGGACCGAGCGGACAGAGAGAAGGACGAGGCAGTGAAGACGCAGAGGCCGAGCGTTCCTCTGTCGCTGCTGCAGCTCTCACTCCCCACACACACTCAGGTATAGACCACGCACACTCAGGTACAGGCCACGCACACTCGAGTACAGGCCACGCACACTCGAGTACAGGTCACGCACTCTCGGGTACAGGTCACGCACTCTCGGGTACAGGCCACGCACGCTCGAGTACAGGCCACGCACGCTCGGGTACAGGTCACGCACGCTCGAGTACAGGCCACGCACACTCGAGTACAGGTCACGCGCGCTCGGGTGCAGGCCACGCGCGCTCGGGTGCAGGCCACGCGCGCTCGGGTGCAGGCCACGCGCGCTCGGGTGCAGGCCACGCGCGCTCGGGTGCAGGCCACGCGCGCACCCTGATGTAGACTTGGTTCTGTTCTGTTCTAGTCCTGCTCTAGGATCCCCCCTCGAGATATGACGTAGGGTTCTCAGCCAGCGCACTCACCGACTGTCGCATTGATTGGACGGTCAAACACAGAAGACAACATTACTTCATAAAAACGATGTCTAACCATTTTCTATCAGCCCTTAAATGGGCTATCAATACCTCCTATTGTAACCTGGCTTTCGCTCCCTCCTCACTGAGTACCTAATTAACATCCGAATGCCCTGGGCGTCTATATCTCCAGGGATTCAAAACTCGACCGGAAGGTTGAATCTTAAACCACCATTTCTATGGACGTTTTTTCTTTTTTTTAACAAAGATTGTCTCTTTAACTCTTTAACCATCTTTTCTCCCTGCTTAGAATCTTCACCTCACTGTCTTGAATAGAGCGGTTAGAGGCTTTAAGATGAAGGTGCACAGCGTTCTGTGGTCCTGAACTTGCATGTCTTCTGTGCTGATAAAGCCTCTTGTGCAGTGGCTGTTTAGTCTCTCCCTTCTTGTCTTACATTACCGCCACCTACTGTAATTGTACGTTTTAGACTTTAGACTTTATTCTTAAGACTTTAAAGTAAAACTTTAAATCTTACTTAGGTCTGTTTTATAATGATGTCACTGTGCTCACAGGCCCAGCCCACTGTCAGTGTCGCCATGGACACAGTTTCTGTTTCAATTGCCCCAGCAACAGTCTCCATCACCCCAGCAACCATATCCATGGCCACGCCCCCTCAGCCCATCCAGGCCGTCGTCGTGGTTGGCTCTGTCGATCAGGTCAGATGCCCTCCCACACTCCTGTGTCAGTGTGTGTCTGTTGTTGTTGTTGTTGTTGTTGTTGTTGTTGTTGTTGTTGTTGTTGTAAAGACTTTAAACCATTAGTATTTCAATCTAATAAGTCAGTCAGTCTGTTTTATGGTTGCCTTCAGTCACATTCATGTTTAAGTGTCTATTTGCTGTTTAAAATTTAAATATGACAGAATAAGCTGTGAACAGAGCTCCCAAAACGATGCAGACTGATCCCGAGCCCCTCTCATTTCTCTGTGTGTTTAGTCTGCGGCCCCGGCCCCCGTGGCGCCGCCCATCAGAAAGAACCATGCGTGCGAAGTGTGTGGAAAAGCCTTCAGAGACGTGTACCACCTAAACCGACACCGCCTGTCGCACTCTGATGAGAAGCCGTACTCCTGCCCCATCTGCCAACAGCGCTTCAAACGCAAAGACCGCATGAGCTACCACGTGCGCTCGCACCAGGGCGGCGTCGAGAAGCCCTACGTGTGCCCGCACTGCGCCAAGGCCTTCTCACGGTCAGAGCAGAGAACATAACACGCAACATAGAACACAACAGAAATCTCTCTCTCCTTTATTTTCTTACGGTATAGCGTAAAACACATACTTTGAAGACGTACAACTACAGTAGGTAGCGGTAAATGCACCTTTTCTGTTGGCTGCCAGCCGCCATTAAAAGTAACACCACAAGAACAATATCCAAAATCTAATGGAACTCCACAAATGTTTGTCCTTGTCATTATTACTTTGGTTTTGGCTCCACAAACTTGTCATATTAATCTTATGTCTTAAAGTCCTTTTACTGACTGAGATGAATAATGGCACCAAATTCTGATTTTGTTTATTCGTGCCAACAGAAAAGAAGGAAATTAGATAGATTTTGTCCTTTCCATATTTCAGTCAGTTTAGGTAAAACATTTTGATAAAGACAATCTAAAAATAAAGTTCAGATAATGATAATGGATTAGTTTGGATGAATTCGAAGAGTTGTTTCAGCGCTGCACAAAACGACCACACTGTGAATGAACACACAGCTAATGGTTTGATTGTGGATTATATCATTGAGTGTCTGCGAGATGTCTCGCAGACACTATATGTTCTAGTGTTTTTTATTATTATTATTATTATTATTAGGCCCGAGCGCCACAAGCTGGCGAGAGGCCTATTAATCTCGTAAGGCCGTGCGAAGCACGGCTGCGAAAGTGCGCACGTAGTGCGCACGAAATCGAGCGCGAAGCGCTCGCCCACTTCCAAACACTCACTAACGCACTCCTCCACTCATGCACGCCCCGTGCATACTAATTAGTTGTAGGAAAATGGAACATTACCGTTGTAAACGGGCGAAGCCCGTGCAAAAGTTCGCACTAAACGAGCACTTTACATTGGGATGACGACCGCGAAGCGGTCGTCATCCCCATATAAAGCACTCATTTGCGCTAAGTAGCTCACGAATACGTTCCCCATCTCTTGCATGTTCCGTGCATATAAGCATGTAATGCAAAAATTGAACATTATTACTGTATAGAGGGCCAAAAACACAAAGTGGGCGGAGCCCACTCAAAATTATCGAAAGTACCCGTCAGTGACCAGGGACCCACACCATGAGGTAGGAAAGCGCGAGCGCTTTCCGAAAATGTATAGTTTATGATATTTGAAAAATGGGAAACATTGTTTTCGCATCGGAATATTATTCTTTCTTTCTTTCTTTCTTTCTTCTTCTCGGGACCAACCCCCCTATTTTTCACCCAGTGAACATTGACGAAAAGTCACAAAAATTTGCACACCTCTAAAAATCGTGCCTCTCTACATTCTGGCTATTTCCCTTTTCTAAAATAAAAAAAATTGGCGCGTCAGCGCCACCAAATGTACCAAAAATGCATTGAGAGATGGGAAATGACCCAAAAAAAATCTGATCGTAGAATCATGAAATTTGGCGCAGAGGTAGATGGTGACAAGAGAAGTAAAAAATATTATTACGGCAATGCCGTCCGCCCAACCAAATGTCGGCCATATTGCTTCAAAAATGGCTAAACATGACTTCGGAGTTTTTCCAAACGTCGTACTTTTACGAACTCCTCCCAGGGCGTTGGCCCTAAAAAGCTGAAATTTGGTGAAAATGCTACTGAGGAGTGGGACATCAAAAGTTATCCAAATTACATTGATACCTCTCACGGTCTCTGAGCGGCGAAGCCGCAAACTGTAGCTAGAATTTCAGAAATCTCCCATATTTAAAATTTCTGCCGTTTGCGCAGATAAAGTCCGAATTGCGTCAAATTAGAATCAGTTGTTAAACTCTTTGCCCTAAACCTACTTGAAGTGAAATAAATTCATTTGGCGCCACAGCGCCCCCTACAGATTTTATATGGAGGTTAAATGTTTAGTTTTGCGAAATTATATGAAATTTGACACACAACTCAATTTTAGCATCCCCATCAAAAAAGTCAATGACTCATGTCATAATTGTTATGGCGTTGCCGTAACGATGACCGAAACCTTTCATGTTTACACTTTAGACTTTCACAAACTCCTCCCAGGGCGTCAGCCCTATTAACCTGAAATTTGGTGAGACTCATCTTCAAGACCATCAAAAGTTATCCACATTTTCATTCAAAGAGTCACGGTGTCTGTGCGGCAAAGCCGCACATTTTGCCAAGAATTCAAAATAAAATAGCTTTTTGATGGTAAAACAAAGGGGAGAAGATGTGACAGCGTCACAGATTCAGCAGTAGGCGTAATAAAAGGACAATTGGGGCTCCTCTTGCGGCGTGGCGGCGGCGTGGCGGCGGCGTGGCGAGGGCCGATCATTGCCGCTTGCGGCTATATTTATTATTATTATTATTATTATATTTTCCAGTTTTTTCCTGACCTTCGGCGCCTTTCAACTCCCTAACGCTTTCACCGATTTCAACAAGTGATACCTCATTATGATCGTGTTCACTGTCTCATTATTGCTATTACTTTTGACATTTGTACTACTTGTACTTTTTGCAGTATTTGTAAAAGTATAATATTTTAACCCTTTCCAGTCAAAACCTTTGGCGCGTTTCAACTCCTTAACGCTTTCACCGATTTCAACAAGAGATACCTCATTACGATCGCTTTCACTGTCTCATTACTGCTATTACTTTTGACATTTGTAATACTTGTACTTTTTGCAGTATTTACAAAAGTATAAGTATTTTGACACTTTTCCACCTTCGGTAAGTTTCAACTCCTTGACGCTTTCACCGATTTCAACAAGTGATACCTCATTACGATCGCTTTCACAGTCTTACGTGTGCTATTACTTTTGACATTTGTACTACGAGTACTTTTTACAGTATTTACAAAAGTACTTTAACCCATTGTAATAAATGTGGCATTGAACACAATTCATGTTTTCAACAAATATTAACCCTTCCACACTTCCAAACACTTTCAACACATTCAGAATTCAACACATTAGTATTTAAACACATGTAGTACTTGTACACACATGTAGTACTTTTACACACATGCAGTACTTTTACACAAAAAAGTACTTTTACATTAAAAAAATACTTTTACACCAAAAATACTTTTAACACAAAAAGTACTTTTAACACAAAGAGTACTTTTAACACAAAAAAATACTTTTAACACAAAAAGTACTTTTAACACAAAAAATACTTTTAACACAAAAAATACTTTTAACACAAAAAATACTTTTAACACAAAAAGTACTTTTAACACAAAAAGTACTTTTAACACAAAAAGTACTTTTAACACAAAAAGTACTTTTAACACAAAAAATACTTTTAACACAAAAAATACTTTTAACAGAAAAAGTACTTTTAACAGAAAAAGTACTTTTAACACAAAAAATACTTTTAGCACAAAAAGTACTTTTAACACAAAAAAAACTTTTAACACAAAAAATACTTTTAACAGAAAAAGTACTTTTAACACAAAAAGTACTTTTAACACAAAAAGTACTTTTAACACAATTAAACAACTTCAAACAACTTCACACTTCAACAAATTTGTACTTACACACATGTACACTTTCAGCAAGAATGCAGACACTCAAGCAATGGCTTCAGCCATTGCAAAATCTAGTTTCTTTTGTTTTTGTTTCAGACCGGACCATCTGAACAGCCACGTGCGACAGGTGCACTCCACAGAGCGGCCCTTCAAATGCACCGTACGTATTTACACAATAATGCACTGTGAACGTGAACAGCACGGCTGAACAAAAGCAAGAGAGAAGAGCTGCTATAGCAGGAAATAAATGAAGAGTTTAAAGGGTGTACTGTGTATTATTGAGGAAAGCCTTAAATATAAAATTCCATTAAACAAATACGTGTATTTTGGGTGGATTAAATTAAATGGCCACAACGTGCAAATTAACCAGGCAGCTATTTTCACTGGGCAAACCACGGCTAATCTGGTCCTTGGACCTTCTCTTTCAGACCTGCACCTCGGCCTTTGCAACCCGGGACAGGTTGAGAGCTCATCTGATTCGTCACGAGGAGAAGGTTCCGTGTCACATCTGCGGAAAACTGCTGTCGGCCGCTTACATCACCGATCACATGAGAGTCCACAACCAATCACAGCACCACTCCTGCCACCTCTGCAACCGCAGTGAGTACCACTGATAACACTACTACTGCTACTACTATTCAATATTCAATACAAAGCGCTCTGGCTCTCTTGGGCTCCACGTGGACTTAAGCTCAGGAGGAGCTCCACACCTCAGCCAGATGATTGACAAGAGAGAACGCAGACTCAGGCCAAAGCAAGACGACAAATGGCAGAAACACAAATTAATAATTTTTCACCAAACTTGATCTTTTGACAAAAGCTCCGTATTTCCATTGATATGTTGAGCCCCCTTAGCAAAACAAAGCTAGCAAAGCACGTTAGCAACAGCTGTTTCCTGTAGTGACGACCAGTTGCTCAGTTGCTCTCGTAGCAGACTAATGATGCAGACATAGGCCCGGAGCAGGAAACGCAGTCATTAAAAGAACCCTGCTCAATCGCTCCAGGACCAATTGAAACGTGGCTTAACTGTTAGTAAGAACATCACTGCTGTTGGTATTTGACCTTCCCCTCATGTTCTTCCAGGCTTCACCACGCTGACGTACTTGCGCGTCCACGCCCAGAAGCACCACGGGCAGGAGTGGAAGGAGAGTGGGGGTGCAAGGGGGGCTTTTGGGGGGGCAGCGGGTGGTGTTCTGCTGTGCCAGCTCTGCGGAGTCCAGTGTAAAACAGCCACGCAGCTCCAGGGCCACATGGGCACTCACGCCACGGGCCAGAGCGAGCCACACCTGGGCCCCGCTGCTCAGGGCGAGGCCCCTGAGGACCCTGTTGTGGAGGCCGTCACTGTAGGCGATGTGGCGGGCGTCACCGTAGCAGGTGTGGCCGTGCCTATTGGAGCCATCGCCGTGGGAACCAGTGGCGAGTCAACGTTGGCCACAGGCACTGTGGGTTTGCTGGTCACCGACTGCTCCTCCATCGCCCAGAGTTAACAGCGCTAACAGCTGCAGGGTGAGCTAACACAGAGCTAACAGCTGCAGGGTGGGCTAACACAGAGCTTACAGCTGCAGGGTGAGCTAACAAAGAGCTTACAGCTGCAGGGTGAGGTAACACAGAGCTTACAGCTGCAGGGTGAGCTAACACAGAGCTTACAGCTGCAGGGTGAGCTAACACAGAGCTTACAGCTGCAGGGTGAGCTAACACAGAGCTTACAGCTGCAGGGTGAGCTAACACAGAGCTTACAGCTGCAGGGTGAGCTAACACAGAGCTTACAGCTGCAGGGTGAGCTAACACAGAGCTAACAGCTCTGTCATAGACAGACAGACAATAACAAACACACTGAAAGCTGAGGGCTTCCTGTTTCTTCCTCCTAATCATAGTAAACATAATCATAATTATAACCATCATTAATATTGTTTCATGAGTTTTGGATGTCATCACATTTCTGCTCTTTTCTGTTGCAGGTTGTTTTTTGCACACGGCCTGCTCGTCAGAACACTAAACTCTAGACTCTTGTACAGAACTTCACTCAGACGGCTCCGGCGTTTGGATGACCTGTGTTTTTACTCGCTCCATAGCGCCCTCTTCTGTTCTTTTTACGTTGAACAGCCGCTCATGAGTTTGGACACTTGTGGACTTATTTATTTGTGGATGGGACTTTTCCAGGATGAACTGTAAATTCTCCATCAAAACGTTCAAATGTGCATTAACTTTATTCTTCTTCTTTGTTCTAATCATGATTTGTATTTCTGAAATGCAATCTTGCCATGTTATTGTAGCTTCTTTGGTGACTTCTGTCTGTGGCTGTGCAGACTGTATTGACGCATAGTGCATAGGTAATACTTGTATTAAATTCAACCAAAACACAATTCTGCTTTGGTCTGTTTTTAAAATGTCATATTGCTGGGCTACAGATGACGTCACAAATGTCCATAGAATTTTACTACAAATCTTTTTCTGAAACTTTATTTAAAAAATAATTATATACAAGATATTAAAATATATTTCCCACTGTAACACTGTAACACGTTAAGAGCTTGTTAAAGCAACATAATGTACTGACTGAATTTGTATTAGTTTTTAACCTTGTCATAATGGTGTTGCACAGTTTACTCAAAGTTGGACTTTGATTGATTCTTGCATGTTTGTTAATCGTGGAAAGCCCAACTGAGGCTCGAGTGCTCCAAAAATAACTTTCACCTACATCATATCCCCACCCAAAAACTTGTACTTATGCAATTATAAACATGATAATCCACTGCTTGTTCTATTGAAATGTCACTATGAAGTGGCAGGGCTTGTGCTGCATTCCAGTCTCCTTCTGGGTCCTTCAGTCTCCTCCATGGTCCATCAGATTCCTCCAGGTTCCTCCAGTCTCCTTAAGGCATCTCCAGGTTCTTCCAGTCTCCTCCAGGCGCCAATAGGTTCCTCCAGTATCCATCAGTCTCCTCCAATCTCCTCCGGGTTCCTCCAGTCTCCTTCGGTCTCCAATAGGTCCCTACAATCTCCCGTCTCCTCCAGGTTCCCCCAGTTTCCAATAGGTTCGTCCGATCTCCTCCAGGCTCCTCCAGCCTCCACCAGCCTCCATCTCCTGGCTCTGCAGGCGCGCTTGCAGCCGTGGATTGGTGCATGGATGTGGGGGAGCTGCATTGTTTACAGCCGCTGCCGTTAACCCTCCCCCACCCAGCCTCGCCAGCTCCTCCTCCGCCGCCGCTAGCCTGTTAGCCCCGGCTCCCTCTGCTAAAAGGGGCCAGCAAACCCCTGTAACGACCCGGACTGCACGGGCATCCAGCACCGGGAGGCCCCTGGAGTCTCCCACCGGGAACCGCGAAGAGCAAACCAAAAAGAGACGACATACGGTGGATTTAACGCGATAAAAGCGGCTAACGAGAGGGGCTAGCCGGGGAGCTAACAGGCTAAGCGTCCGGTGACGAGCTCCAAACGGAGGATTTCGGTGAGATTATTCGAAGCTAATTCTTGCCATTAAGACGCCCGTTTAACTGCGCGTGTTTGCACTTGTGTGGAACTAAAATAAGCGCTTCGTGTGGTGTTCTGCGGGATATGTAGGTCACTGCAGCGGCTGGAGCAGAATCTGGGTCAGCGGCATCAGCGGGTTAACTCTGCCGACTAGCACCAACAGCTGGTTAGCATCAAAGCTAACACTCCCGGAGAAGCTTTTCCGAAAAAAATATCTAATAACACTCATTTATCTTTATAGACAAATTATTTTACGACTGACGTGAGCCCATCTACGGCCAAATCTAAAGCGGTATTTATTTTATTGGTGTTTTTAAACAGCGAAATTGCGTTTTCTGTGCGGACTGGACGAACAGCTGCTGCTACAAACAAAGATAACTTGTCTGATAAAAGTGGACATTTCAAAGGCCAAGCTCGGAACCGGGTTTGAACGTGGTTTTATGAAGGTTGTTAAAACTTTTTGGGGCATTTCCTGAAGGCTTTAGCCGTGTGAGCTGGTGTCAAGTCTGGTTGGGGCAGTGAGGCCATGCACTCCGCGGTCATCCCTGCCTCTGTGGCCGGGCTGCAGTAGTCTCTCTTCGGCTGTGGGACTGAGCAGGACCGCGCTCTGCTTCTGGTTCTCCTGGATGAGTTTGACTGCAGTTTGAAAGAGAACGGATCGGGACTTGACCAACAGCAGGTAAGAGCCACAATAATAATGGTTTATATATATATATATATATATAATGTAACCTGTTTGACTGATGTCACTTCAATATTATAAAGACACTTTAATCTTGTCCATAATAGAGCTGCAGCTAACTATTATCTTAGACTTATACGTACCGAAATATAAATAAAATGCCAAATAAAGGTGTAAATGCGGTGACTTAAGTCTTATACATTGAGAATATTTATGAATAATGTGTATTCTATATTGTGCCACCGTCTTTGTTATAAAATGGCTTGGAAAAAATATTTATTCCAATTAATCTTATCAAGCTCTTTGTCCTACAATACAGGAATCGCCATTTACTATTTACGCCCAATTTTCAGCATACTCGCTCTAGGGCATCTCTTTTAATTGTCTTATATAAATTCTTGTTACCCAATAAAAAATAATTGCACACTAAACTAAGCACATGCGGTTGTAGACAGAACCATCCCGATTTAGCAACTATATTCAGTCTCGCAGCAAACAGTATACCAGCGGTTAGAGACGCGGACTCGCATGCGTGAAGTCTTGAGTTCGACTCCCGCTTTTGGCACAGTTAATTTTTTTTCGGGTTTAAACATTAAGGTTTAGGCGTTAGGGTTAGGGTTAGGGTTAGGGTTAAGGTTAGTTCTGGGCTCCAGAATCGGGATGACAAAGTTCTGTCTACAACTCCATGTAAACTAAGCTTTGGTCATGTAAAACACAACCAAAAAATGTATTATTTAAACAGTGGTTCTCAAACTTTTCACTCCAAATACCTCCTAAGATGAGGTTTGACTCTCCGAGTACCACCAGATCTAGTCATGAGATGTTTCCCCCAAACCCATGAGCGCAGACTAGTGACGCACCTTAATCGTTCTCCAGAGCTCCTGTTGGTGCGGCGGAGGATGGCGTTCCACAGTGGAGCTCCTCGTCAGCCCGTCGACATGTTTCCGGGCTCAGATCTTGGTCCAAAGTTCTTCTGTGTGAACTCCTCATGCGCCGCCCCGGCCTCTGCGCTGACCTCCAGCCTGGCGGGCTCCACGGCGCCGGCTCCGACTCCCAGACACCCCACGGCTCTGGGGGGCAGCGCGGGCGGAGGAGGGGCCGCCGTGCCACAGCCCTACACAAACCCGGCCAGCGAGGTCCCGAGTCCGGTCGAGATGGAGCCGGACCGGCCCATCGGATACGGAGCCTTCGGCGTCGTGTGGTGAGACACTTTTGGTATTTGACTTCGGCTTGATGTTGGTTTAATTGCCACCCAACACTGTTGGGTCTACAGAGGGATTCTAGAATTGCCACTTCCTAAAATTTTTCTTTTTCCTCTTATTTTTTACAAACTGAAACTTAACGGGAGTAAAACTGTAATACATATTTACCACAGGAGCCCTCCCACCAAGCTAGGCCATAATCAGAAAAATAAAAGAACCTGGAATATAAACTTATAAAGATATTATAATCATAGTAGAGGTATAATAAAGGTGCTAATTAAAGTACATATTTTACTAATACTACACTTCTATCTACTCTAAAACATATAAGAGGTTCAATGCTGTAATCCACAGACTGTCCTGTGTGCTCCAGGACAAACTCAGGGTTTAAGACACAAGTTACAGCGTTGCATTTTCTTTTACGTGATAGATTTGTAACCCTGACAGAAGACGTTACTTTGCATCACATTTTAAAATAACATTTCAAAAGTTACACACAAAATGATGTAATGCGTGTGAAACATCTTCCTTGCGCTCATAGTAAAACTATTTTTTTCAATTTAAAACATTTTTAACAGATTTTTTTTAAATAGTGTTTGCTACACAGTCAATACTCAGGACAGGAATAAAGACGTTACACTTAAATATCAGGCAGTTGGAAAACGCTACAATTATTGTTGGCAGCCACATCTCTTGTCAATCAGCCCCGGGGCGGCTTCTAATTGTGACGAGGCGTGAGGGAGTGTAAAAGCACTTATATTTATTAGATCTAATGTATTTTGTGACATGTTTTCCTGAAGGTCGGTGACAGATCCTCGTGATGGGCGCAAAGTGGCTCTGAAGAAGATGCCAAACGTCTTCCAGAATCTGGTCTCCTGTAAACGGGTTTTCAGAGAGCTCCGGATGCTCTGCTTCTTCAAACACGACAACGTGAGTCTCGTTAATACGAAAACCTCTGCAGCCGACAGACTAAATCATTATACTTCTATTGCTTCAGTATAGTTGCACTTTATTGTCCCTCAAAGGGACATTTGTCTTGGAGTCGCTGTGTGTGCTTAAACAGCACAAATAAAACCGTACAGAAAATATCAGTTCAGACACGGTTCGGTCCTAATCCAAACCTGTTCTTGTTGTTTTCAGGTTCTGTCAGCGCTGGACATTTTGCAGCCGCCTCAGATCGACTGTTTTGAGGAAATGTATCCTTCCTTATTCTGGACGGGGGTTGGACTGAGGCTGGACCTGGGGCTCGACCTTGGCCTGGACCTGAGACTGGACCAGGGTCTGGTGCTGGACCAGGGTCTGGTGCTGGACCTGGGACTATGTCAGTTGTTGTTGTTGCTGCTGTTGCTGTTGCTGTTGCTGATGCTGATTTCCTTCCTGGGGTTCAAGTGTTGTCTTTGACTCAGAGCTCAGATATGTGATCACTGAACTGATGCAGAGCGACCTACACAAGGTTATCGTGTCTCCCCAGCCTCTGACCACTGACCACATCAAGGTCTTCCTCTACCAGATCCTCAGAGGTGCTGTGACTCCACGCGTGCCTCTGCTGCGTGCTCTGCTCTCGTTACACCTGTGTTTGTGTCTCAGGTCTGAAGTACCTCCACTCTGCGGGGATCCTCCACAGAGACATCAAACCTGGAAACCTCCTGGTCAACAGCAACTGCCTGCTAAAGGTCAGAGCTCACGCGCGGTTTCACATTTTACGCCTGCATCGTTCATAAGTCTTATCCGCGTGGTTCCGTCCTCAGATCGTTCGTAAGTCTTATCCATGTGGTTCCGTCCTCAGATCGTTCGTAAGTCTTGTCTGCGTGGTTCCGTCCTCAGATCGTTTATAAGTAGAGATGCACCGATTCCAAAATTCTTGGCCGATACCGATTTCCGGTTTTTAAGGAGGTCTGACCTGCCAAAACCGATTTTTCCGATACCGATTTTCTATCTAGCCACTGATTTTCCCAAAAACTACCCAGTATTATATATGTGAAAAAGGTGCATGTATACAGGACACACGTTTTAGAATATAAATGTAATTTTTTAGTAGAAAAAGCTTCAGTTGTAGTCATCTGGACTCAGTTAGAAAAAATAATATATTATTCTACTATACTATATATAATAATAATAATAATAATAATAATAATAATAATAATAATAATAATAATAATAATAATAATAACTTTTATTTATATAGCGCTTTTCAGTGACCCAAAGACGCTGAACATAATAAAAAAGGGGGGGGTATTTACAGACAGGGGGGACAACACGTACAGAACACATTAATATACAGATAAAATGAACAAGACAGAAGAAGTAGAGAGAAAAAGATGGGGATGTAACAGGGGGTAGAAGAGTAGGCAATGGGGTAGAGGAGGCTAGGGGTAGGGGAGGTCATAGGCTTGGGTGAAGAGGTATGTTTTTAGGCGGGATTTGAATGTTGTGAGTGAGGGAGAGTGGCGGACAGGTTGGGGGAGGGAGTTCCAGAGTCGGGGGGTATAGTATAGTAGAATAATATATTATTTTTTCTAACTGAGTCCAGATGACTACAACTGAAGCTTTTTCTACTATAAGATAAGATAAGATAAGATATTCCTTTATTGTCCCACATGGGGAAATTTCATTGGTGCAACGCAGGTAGATAAAGAGGTAGATACAGAAGAACAGATCACTTATAGGAAGTCTGAAAAACACTTTCAGTAGAAGATCTCCTATAAATAAATAAATAAAAACTCCCATAGACAAATAAATAAATAAATACCATTGCATGTGATCACGACAGTAATTGCACATCAATATGTGTCATGACAGCACATAGATTGCACATGAATTTCACAGTAATTGCACATGAATTGCACATGAATTCCAACAGCAATTGCACATACGACAGAATTGCACATCAGTATATATATATATATATATATATATATATATATATATATATATATATATATATATATATATATATATATATATATATATATATATATATATATATATATATATATATATATATATATATATATATATATATATATATATATATATACATACACTAACTAATATATGGCGTGGAGAAGAGTGGGGGACACAGAGGAAAAAGGAGTCCATTTCTCCTGCAGAAGATGCAGCTCCAATGGTTCCAGATTGAAATCAAATGAACTATTTTCATATAGTAATTTATACATTTGTAATTTTACACATTCTTTTGAATGAGCTAGAACCCTCTGCAGGAGAGGAAGCAGGTGGAACATGAGGAGGGTCAGTCCTAGAGCGCTGCCAGCACCTCCCTCTCAAAGCTGGAGGACTCTGGCTCCAGGACCTCTTCCTTGTGGGCCTACAAAAAAAAAAACACATTGCAATTTAGATGACACAGGCTAAAAAAACAAATTATAATCCAACCAAATGCTTTTACACACCTGTGGGTGCAGCAGAAGGGCCAGTATCCCCTGAAGGAGCAGGGGCAGGAGGAGCAGGGGCAGGAGGAGCAGGGGCAGGAGCAGCAGGGGCAGGAGCAGCAGGGGCAGGAGCAGCAGGGGCAGGAGCAGCAGGGGCAGGAGCAACAGGAGCAGGAGCAACAGGAGCAGGAGCAACAGGAGCAGGAGCAACAGGAGCAGGAGCAACAGGAGCAGGAGCAACAGGGAGGTCTGAAGGCAAATCCAGATCTTCAAAAAGAACATTATACAGCAGTTATATTTTAGCCCAGTACATTTACTGCAATATTATTAAAACTTTTACTATTATAATACAGTATATTAAATGAGGCACATATGTTGCCAATATCATTTTCCAGTTTCATCAGCTCTGATAACTTCACACACTCACTAGAAGCACAATCAGCAGTGCACTATAGATTCTAGTGCACAGCTGATTGTGTGAACATTTCTTTGAGGCTGTGGGACAATTAAATAGTCCTGACATTAGATTGTAGTCACTCGTTTCGCTGTTCAAGTCAGTAATTTAAGTTTTGTATCTACGTAATGTATGTCTCAAATGCATCAAAGTATTTTTAAAGTCTCATTTCAGGAGGATGAGATCTCTTGTTAACATTAGCTCGTAGCCTAGCTCTCTGCTAGTTGAGCAGAACAACAACAACAACTAACTCTTCTGACAGCCCTGCTGCTGCTTCTTCTGGCCCCTTCATGTGTCCCTACTCTTCTGCAGATAACTCTGAATAAACACATGAACTCGTCATGTGTTCTTGTGTTTATTCAGAAAACATGAACACCAGCGCAAATTATTTTGACCGCATCAACTATTAACACGTATATTGTAATCGTCTCAAAGTTATAATAACTTACCCCACAGTCCAGTCTCCTCTTATCCTCCTCCAGGCTCGGTCCTTCTTGTGTTCCACCAAAGTTGAACAAATCTGAACTTTTCTGCCACGAACGATTTTAACGCTTTGAAGCTTATGCCTGTCAAAGCGTCTAGAGCGGAAAACGGCAAAACGCACCCTCTGCACCGCACACCACGCTCCACCGCGAAAAAGCAGGAATCGCGCAACGGGAAACGCAGGAGGTGTTCGACGCGCTTTTACATAGTCTTTGAATGTAAACTGGACACTTTGGCCGCCGCGCTCTGAAAGAGTCTTGTAGTTTTTAGCTGTTTTGCTCTGGGCGCGTTGAGCTGCTACGCACCGCGCATGCGGGTCAGTTTGGATCGGCCGAAAACCAGCAATTACGACATGGACCGGCCGGTCACCGATTCTGGCCGATTCAACCTAAAATCAGCTTTTTTAATCGGCGGCTGATTGATCGGTGCATCTCTATTTGTAAGTCTTATCCGCGTGGTTCCCTCCTCAGATCTGTGACTTCGGCCTCGCCCGCGTGGAGGAGCCAGACCCGTCCCGCCACATGACGCAGGAGGTGGTGACGCAGTACTACAGAGCTCCAGAGGTGCTCATGGGCTGCCGACACTACGGCTCCGCCATCGACGTCTGGTCTGTGGGCTGCATCTTCGCCGAGTTGCTGGGACGGAGGATTCTGTTCCAGGCTCAGAGTCCCATCCAACAGGTCTGGACCTCCTCTGCTCCCTTTGAACCTCCTCTAAACCTCCCTTGCGACGCCTCTGAACCTACTCTGAACCTCCTCTGCTCCCTCTGAACCTCCCCTGAACCTCCTCTGCTCCTTCTGACCCTCTGAACCTCCCCTGAACCTCCTCTGCTCCCTTTGAACCTCCTCTGCTCCCTCTGGACCTCCTCTGCTCATTTTGAACCTCCTCTGCTCCTTTTGAACCTCCTCTAAACCTCCCTTGCAACGCCTCTGCTCCCTCTGAACCTACCCTGGACCTCCTCTGCTCCTTTTGAACCTCCTGAACCTAATTCTCCCCTGAACCTCCTGCTCCTCCTCTGCACCTCCTCTGAACATCTGACTTGAGCAACAACTAAGGATTATTTTAGTACACACATTTACACCTTTTATTCAGTTAAAAATATGTTCAAACAGTCTTCATGTTCAACAGAAATAACCGTTACAAATAAATACTAAGATACGGTTAGTTGCAGCTCTAATTAAATTGTGTTTATTGATGAAAATCCAGCGAGTCCAGCTCCGTCCTGGGCTGTGCTCTGGACTCCGTGCAGGAGGTGGAGGACAGAAGGGTCCTGGCTAGATTCACATCTATGCTGGACCATGAGTCTCACCCCTGCAGGACACTCTGTCCACTCTGGAGAGCAGCTTCAGTGAGGGACTGATTCACCCTCGCTGTGGGAGGGAGAGGTTTCGTAGGTCTTTCCTTCCTGCTGCTGTCAGACTTTATAACAAACACTGTTAGTCCTGAACACTCGCAATACTGACCTAACCATGTGCAATTCCGTCATATGTGCAATTACTGTCGTGATTCATTTGCAATTACTGTGAAATTCATGTGCAATCCATGTGCCGTCGTGACAAATATTCATGTGCAATTACTGTCGTGATCACATGCAATGGTATTTATGTATTTATTATTTATTTATTTTTATATATGTATTATTTTTTCCCCTCCATCCCTTGTTGGGAAATGGGAGGGTTTGTCTATAGGAGTTTTTGTTTATAAGAGTTCTTCTATTGAGTGTTTTTCAAACTTCCTAGTGATCTGTTCTTTTCTTCTGTATCTACCTCTGTATCTACCTGCGTTGCATCAGTGAAATTTCCCCATGTGGGACAATAAAGGATTATATTATCTTATCTTAAAATCAGAAATACTTTATTATTTTTTGACATTTTGATTTGTCAATGCCACTGTCTTCGTTATAAACCCGAACACTGCACAGTGAAGCAGCAGCTATGTAACAAGGATATTGAACTATTGGCTATTGGCATGAGGCCATATTATCTGCCCCGGGAGTTCTCACATATGACTTTGATCGCAGTCTATGTGGCCCCGTCTGCCAATGCTGAATATGCTTGTGAAGCACTGCTCTCCTGCACTTGTAGGCTGCAAACACAGCAACTCTGGTGACTTTAACCACGCTTCTCCCTCTTCTGTTCTACCAACATACACCCAGTATGTTACCTGCCCCACCAGAGAAAATAGAACATTGGACTTGTGTTTTGCCAACACCAAAGAGGCTTATTCTTCTTCCCCCCCCCCTTCCCTCCTCTGGGCAGCTCGGACCACAACCTTGTACATCTGAGGCCTGTGTATAAACCCATCGTGCGCAGGCAGCCTGTGGTGTCCCGTGAGGTGAGGATGTGGTCTGCTGAGAGCGAGGAGGCTCTGAGGGACTGCTTCAGCACCACTGTCTGGACTGAGCTCTATGGCCCACATGGGAAGGACATCAACACCATCACAGAGTGCATCACGGACTACATCAACTTCTATTTGAGAACATTGTTCCCTCCCGGACAGTGCGGCGTTTTCCAAACAACAAGTCATGGATTAACCGTGAACTGAAGGCTCTGCTGAAGGAGAAGAAGAGAGCCTTCAGGTCAGGGAACAAGGAGGAGCTGAGGACTGTGCAGAAAGAGCTGAGGAGGAAGATCAGGCAGGCTGAAGCCGGCTACAAGAGGAGGATGGAGGAGCAGCTGCAGCATTCAGGGAGTGTGGAGAAGCCTGAAAACCATCTCGGGCTTCAAAATCTCCCCTGCCCAGACAGAGGGGGATCTACAGTGGGTGAGCGATTTAAAGGCTCACTTCTTGAGATTTGATCGGTCACCCGCCCCTCCCCCTGCACAGCTGCATGCTCCCTCTTCCACAGCTGGACAATGCCCTGCATCTGTTCCTCTTCACTTCTCTGCCCGGACCATCGGCTCCCCACTTCGCCTGGACTCACCCATCCCCCCAGCACACAGTCCCCCTGCCATCCACTGACTGTTACAGCAGCACAGGTGAGGAGTGAGCTGAAGAGGATTAAAGTGAGGAAGGCAGCAGGACCTGACGGCATCAGCCCCAGGCTCCTTAAGTCCTGCGCAGATGAACTGTGTGGAGTTATGGAGCATGTCTTCAACATGAGCCTGAAGCTGAGGGTGGTACCACAGGTCTGGAAGACCTCCTGTCTGGTACCTGTGCCCAAGACACCGCGCGCCAAAGACCTCAACAGCTTCAGGCCGGTGGCTCTCACGTCCCATCTGATGAAGACACTGGAGCGGCTGGTCCTGGACCACCTCCGCTCCACCGTGAGCTCAGCCATTGACCCGCTGCAGTTTGCATACCGGCCTGGCATCGGAGTGGAGGACGCCGTCATCTCCCTGATGCACCGCTCTCTCTCTCACCTGGAAAAGCCTGGCCGCTCTGTGAGGATCCTGTTCTTTCATCTCTCCAGCGCCTTCAACACCATCAGCCGCTGCTCCTGAGGGACAAGCTGGAGACGGCTGGTGTGGAGTATGACCTGGCAGAGTGAATCCTGGACTACCTCACAGACCGACCCCAGTTTGTGAGAGCCCGGGACTGTGTGTCTGACACTCGGACCTGCAGTGTGGGGGCGCCCCAGGGCACTGTCCTCGCGCCCTTTCTCTTCACCCTCTACACTGCAGACTTCAGACACGACACAGACAGCTGTGTCCTGCAGAAGTTCTCTGATGACTCTGCCATCATCGGACTCATCACGGATGACGATGATGCGGAGTACAGAGGACTGGAGCAGGACTTTTTGGACTGGTGTCAGCGAAACCACCTCCTCATCAACGCGGGGAAGACCAAGGAGATGGTGGTGGACTTCCGCAGACACCACCCCACTGCCCCCTCACCAGTGAACATCCAGGGACGGGACATTGAGAGAGTGGACTCATACAAGTACCTGGGTGTTCATCTGAACCACAAACTGGACTGGACTCACAACACAGACTCACTGTACAGGAAGAGCCAGAGTCGGCTCTACCTCCTGAGGAGACTCGGGTCTTTTGGAGTGACAGGGCCACTCCTGGAGTGACAGGGCCACTCCTGAAGACCTTCTATGACTCTGTGGTGGCATCAGCTCCTGTATGGTGTGGCCTGCTGGAGCAGCAGCATCACAGAGAGGGAGAGGAAGAAGCTGGACAAAGTCATCAAGAAGTCCAGCTCCGTCCTGGGCTGTGCTCTGGACTCGGTGCAGGAGGTGGGGGACAGGAGGGTCCTGGCTAAATTCACATCTATGCTGGACCATGAGTGTCGCCCCCTGCAGGACACTCTGTCTGCTCTGGAGAGCAGCTTCAGTGAGAGACTGATCCACCCTTGCTGTGTGAAGGAGACGTTTCACAGGTCTTTCCTTCTGCTGCTGTCAGACTTTATAACAAACACTGTTAGTCCTACTGTGCAATTACTGTTGTGATTCATGTGCAATTACTGTCGCGACATGTATTCATGTGCAATTACTGTCGTGATCACATGTAATGGTATTTATTTATTTTTATCTTTATTATTTTTCCCCTCCATCCCTTGTTGGGAAATGGGAAGTTTTGTCTATAGGAGTTTTTGTTTATAGGAGATCTTCTACTGAGTGTTTTTCAAACTTCCTATAAGTGATCTGTTCTTTTCTTCTGTATCTACCTCTGTATCTACCTGCGTTGCATCAATGAAATTTCCCCATGTGGGACAATAAAAGATTATCTTATCTTATCTTAAAAGCTCTTTTTGTGTGTGTGAGTATCTTTAGTCTGGACAAACACTAATGTTAGAGAAATACACAAATTATTCAGATGAACGGTTGCAGCTCTCTCCTCCGCTCCTCTGACTCCTCCTCTCGTTCTCAGCTGGATTTGATCACAGATTTGCTGGGGACTCCTCCTCTCTCGGCTCTGTCTTCAGCATGTGAAGGAGCCAGAGCGCACATCCTCAGAGGAGCTCACAAACCGGTGGGACCTCTTTTACTACTACGTTCTATTCTGCCTGTAGTTTAATCTATGTCTGGGTCAGTCAGGATCCTTAATATAACTCTCTGTCTGGGTCAGTCAGGATCCTCAGTAGAACTCTGTGTCGGGGTCAGTCAGGATCCTCAGTAGAACTCTGTGTCTGGGTCAGTCAGGATCCTCAGTAGAACTCTCTGTGTCTGGGTCAGTCAGGATCCTCAGTAGAACTCTGTGTCTGGGTCAGTCAGGATCCTCAGTAGAACTCTCTGTGTCGGGGTCAGTCAGGATCCTCAGTAGAACTCTCTGTGTCTGGGTCAGTCAGGATCCTCTGTAGAACTCTCTGTGTGTCTGGGTCAGTCAGGATCCTCAGTAGAACTCTCTGTCTGGGTCAGTCAGGATCCTCAGTAGAACTCTCTGTGTCGGGGTCAGTCAGGATCCTCAGTAGAACTCTCTGTGTCGGGGTTAGTCAGGGTCCTCAGTAGAACTCTGTGTCTGGGTCAGTCAGGATCCTCAGTAGAACTCTCTGTGTGTCTGGGTCAGTCAGGATCCTCAGTAGAACTCTCTGTGTCGGGGTTAGTCAGGGTCCTCAGTAGAACTCTGTGTCTGGGTCAGTCAGGATCCTCAGTAGAACTCTCTGTGTGTCTGGGTCAGTCAGGATCCTCAGTAGAACTCTCTGTGTCGGGGTCAGTCAGGATCCTCAGTAGAACTCTCTGTGTTCTGACAAATGGTGCATAGGATACATGAGCTGAAATACCACACGCCTTTTATATTTATTACTATTAATATTATTATATGTGCTTAAACCAGGGGGGTCCAAACTTTTTTCACGGAGCCACATTTGAAACTTATACGGAGCAGGGGTCCACAAACAACCCAACAATGTCAAATTAGTCGAACGACAAAGTGAATCATTCGAAATTTTGCATTTGACATTGTTTCGATGCCTCCACACCTTTTAATAAGACTTGGAACAGTAATAATTAGGTTGGAATAATATCAAAATGCTTGATTATTTTCCAATTTTACAGTAAAAAAGTAAAAAAATTTGTTGGCCCAACTTGTCAGCATGGGTGTGGTCAGCATGGGTGCGGTCAGCATGCTCTGATCTCGTTTGTCATTCATGTCTCCGTTTGTGTCGCAGCCGTCTCTCTCCGTGCTCTATATGCTCTCAGACGGAGCCACACACGAGGCCATTCACCTGCTCTGTCGGATGCTCGTGTTCGACCCGGTCAGTGACACACACAGAAACAGACACACACGGCCGGACGGACGGACACACAGACGGACGGACGGACGGACAGACGGACGGACACACACACGGACGGACGGACGGACACCCGGACGGACGCACGGACAGACAGACGCACGGACAGACAGACGCACAGACGGACGGACACCATTACGTGTTTTAATTCAATCTGTACTTGAAGAATAGTACCGTGTTGGACGACTGGAATGATGGAAGTAAAGAGTTCACTGTTTGGTCTTTAATCGTGAATAATCATTGAAATGTATATTACTATTAAACATTTTGTGACTAGGGATGTCACGATTATTAGTTTAATCGATAATCGTGATTATTCAAGTCCCAATATAATCGTGAGAACCAAAAAATAATTATTGTCCAAGCGGTTTTTGTCAAATTTAACTTTATTTTCTTTTTCACCGCGTTTGGTAAAGCCGCTCACGAACTCTAGGAACAGTCACGCGTCTGACCATGAGAATGAAAGAAAATTAACGATTTCACCCTTGTTTGGTCACGGTCTCAGTAATCGTGAATAATCGTTAAATCGTGATGTTTTTTCCCCACAATAATCGTAACTCTAAAATATGATATCGTGACATAATTTTATGACGTGTCCGCAAACTCCTCCGTAGAACTCTCTGCGTGTCAGATGTGTTGTCCTGGTTTGTTCCTGGGCCGATGCACGTGACACACAAACACTATGTTCAGCGTCCTCTGGTCTCGCTCTGTGCTCAGGCCAAGCGCATCTCGGGCTCGGACGCGCTCTCTCACCCGTACCTGGACGAGGGCCGGCTGAGGTACCACACGTGCATGTGCCAGTGCTGCTACAGCGTGCCCAGCGGACGAGTCTACACACGCGACTTCGAGCCTGTTGCCGAGCGACCCTTCAGCCACAGCTACGAGAACAGCCTGCTGTCGGTGTGGCAGGGCAAAGGTGTGTTCGTCCACTCGTTCACGCGCTTTCTCACTAGAGGTCAAAGGTCACACGCTTTAAGATTCTAGTGTCTGACCTTTCCTGGGGTCAGTTCTCGCTCTCCACATTTAAACTTTCATGTGGAAGTGACGTAAAGATCAGGCCTTAAAGTAGCTCCTACACCAAACTTTACACGCACACACAAGGATCTGTTCACGTCTGATTCTAAGTCTGATTTATTACGGATTTTGTCTAAAAAATTAGGTAAAATGAGGATTTTTACACATTTTTTTACTCAAATCCTCTCTGTAAATGTTTTCAGCTAATGAGTCAACAAATTGAAGCAAGACATTTAAATGTCCCAAATATGTGACATTTTGGCTGTTTTTACACATAAAATGTCTCATATCTAAATGATAATACATTTGTTCGTTCATGTATGTGAGTAACTGACTTTAGAAGTTTAAACATCTTTAAAGTTAAGGTTTGTTCCCGTGGAGCTGCAGTGTCTCGACTTTAAACGTGTGATGGTCGTGTTTGTTCCAGAGCTGATCCATCGCTTCATCACAGAACATCAACAGGGAAAGAGAGTCCCACTGTGCATCAACCCTCAGAGCGCCGCCTTCAAGACCTTCATCAGGTACTCCAGATGCCCTCCCTCTGTCTGTCTGTGTGTCTGTGTCCGACCGTGTGTGTGTGTGACCGACCGTGTGTGTGACCGACCGTGTGTGTATGTGTGTGACCGACCGTGTGTGTGACCGACCGTGTGTGTGACCGACCGTGTGTGTGACCGACCGTGTGTGTGTGTGTGTGTGACCGTGTGTGTGACCGTGTGTGTGTGTGTGTGTGTGTGTGTGTGAGACCGTGTGTGTGTGTGTGTGTGTGTGTGTGTGTGTGACCGTGTGTTTGAGGCCCTCCGTGTGCGTGCGTGCGCGTGAAGCCTTCCCAGTGTGTGTGTGAGTGAGGCCCTCCGTGTGCGTGCGTGCGCGTGAAGCCCTCCCAGTGTGCGCGTGAGGCCCTCCCAGTGTGTGTGTCAGATTCCCTTCCTGACGCTCTCTCGTTCGCAGGTCGACGGCGTGGCATTCGTCCAAAGTTTCTCGTAAAGAAGAAAGATGAGCTCTGAGTCCGGACCAGGACCAGCCCCGGGTCTACTGTGGGTCCTGTACAGCCTCCAAACCCACAAACCCCGGAGCCAGGACCAGACCTGGTTTAACCCTGCTCCTGGTTTACGTTGGCTTTTAGACTGGTTTAAATCTGGTTTTAGACCTGGTTTATTGTGGTTTTGTTCAGGCACACACCATGTCCAAGCCAGGCCATGTTTAGATTGGATTTAGTTATAGTCTAGTCCCAGTCTAGTCCCAGCCTAGTCCCAGCCTAGTCCCAGCCTAGTCCCAGCCTAGTCTAGAGCTAGTCCCGGTCTGGTCTAGTCTAGGGCTAGTCCCGGTCTAGTCTAGGGCTAGTCCCGGTCTAGTCCAGGGCTAGTCCAGGGCTAGTCCAGGGCTAGTCCAGGGCTAGTCCAGGGCTAGTCTAGGGCTAGTCCAGGGCTAGTCCAGGGCTAGTCCAGGGCTAGTCTAGGGCTAGTCCAGGGCTAGTCCAGGTGCTGTTTGTACAGAGAAAATCGCTGCTTATTTAAAAGAAAGTCTCGGTACAAAACCTCTGATGTTTTCGGTGTAAAAAATATTTTAATGAGTTTTTGTTGTTTTTGGTAGATTTTAGTTTGAGTTTTGAAGTCATTCCAGTTTGTGCAATCCGCCTCCTCGGAAAACCACTCGGCCGCGTCCGCACTCGCCAAACCGTCTGCGGAAACGCCACAAACCCCGAATGTCAAAGTGAACTCTTGTTTTACCTCTGATGAACTTTTCATGAAACGAAAGCGGTCACAAAGTAAAGGCCTCAGACGCGTGTGAGTGACATCAGAGCCGCTTTAAACATATTTGCACTGGATTTTACTGCATTTACTGGACATTTAACGGCACATTATGACACACACTTTGAATTTTTGATGATTTTTAGCTTTTACTGGACAAATACTCACTTTTATCAACAGAAATATTACACACTTTAACATCAATTAGACGTTTGCAAAGCTCAAACACAATATTTAGTTTGATTTACTTAATTATAAAGACTTAAAACCACGAGTGTGTCTGTCTGATGTCAGTTGTTTTGATTGCTTTCGCTTCCGTTCTAGATTGTTCTACATTCTGAGCGTTTCAAAGGGTCTTTCCGTTTTGACATTTCTTCCATAAACATCTTAAACGCTGCAGGTCTGTGGCAGTTTTAGTCTAGATTTGACGCTTGCGTTGGTGCGGACGCGGCCCATCGATAAACTTCAGGATCCCGAACGTTTGCCAAGGTTTTTCCTCCTCGACTCAAATCTCACTGTGTCGTAAATATTCATAATAATAATAATAATAATGATGTTTGAAAATAATGCGAGGTGTCCACTTGTAGCAGCTCGACACTTCCTGCTTCGTTCCTTGGTTTTTTCTGAAGTTTTGTTGTATTTTTCGTGTGTTTCTGGGACTGCAGAGAGAGGGAGGGTATAAAGAGGCCAAGGCCGGGACCCAGGTCCAGGTCCAGAAGTTTAAGAAGAATCCAGGACTTTGGGAAGAAAGGTGTAAAATATTAACATGTTTTAAAGAGTAATCAGTCAAAGGTTTAGACCTGGTTTGGACCTAGTATCTGAATGTCATCCTTGGTTTAGGCTTTTGTCAGTTACTAGTTTATTCCAATGCTACTCCTGGTCTTGTCCCAGTCCCGGGTCTCGGCCCCACTCCCTCTCTAGACCTGCTTTTTGGTCCTGTTCCAGTGTTTTTATTTATTGAGTGATTGAGAGAAAAGTGCGAATGTCGTTGGATTATTTTCTATTTTAGAAGAAACACATTTAGTTGGTTTTAGGTTTTTTCTGATTTTAAAAGCGTTAGATTCACGGTTTGTTCTCGTTTCGAACCGTTTTACCTCGTAGTTTTGACGAAGTCTGAGGTCTGGACTCAAACACTGCGGCGCAAAAAATAATATTAATTTACGTATAAAACCTGAAATGTAGTTTTTATTTCCACACTGTCGGTCCAAAGATAAAAACTAACCTTTGTAAAACGGCATGAGACTGCTCTGCACATTTTGCATGTTTTGTAAAATCACTGAAAGAAAATAAGAAAATAAAAGATAAATCTAAATATAATGAGGTCAAATGAGCACATTTGTCAATTTAAAAAGTATAAAATACAGTTAAAATATTCTGAATGAAATAAATAATTTTATAATAAACGTATTTAAAAGCAAGAAAATATGAAAGAAAATGACAGCATCACAAAACTAAAATGTAATGAAATGTTATCCACAGTCCTGCATGTTTAACAAGTCTGACACTGAAAAGAGAGCGGCCAATGCACTGCAAGAATATGTATCTGTAATATTTCAGGAATGACCACATTAAAGTGGGAGACGTTTCTAAAAACGGATCATATCTGTAAAATCATCTGAAAGACACGGAAATGTCTCGCGTAATCTCCAAACGAGACCGTGAAGTGATGTTTCTGCTTCATTTTATGCACGTCACGTTTGTGCGACACTTGAAACACAACGTCACATTTACACACACGTTTACACACATCGTAATAGGCCTAAAACCTTTGTGATATAGGATTCTAAAACACTGCTCCTGGGCCGATTGCACTCGTTTGTGATTCAGTCCGATCATAATAACGGACTTTAAAAACACAGAGGAGCACTTCTGGATCCTCCTGGATCCTGGAGAGTTACACAAGAAAAAATAGAGAATGTTCAGTTTGACCTGAATACTTTTCAGACGCAGTGTTTAAAAAATATATCTATATTTTGTTCACATTGGAAGTGTCGAGTCCAGACCTCCAGGGGGCGCTGTGTAAATGTGCATGTGGTTTAACGGGGCCAGGCCGACATTTTGAGTCTGTGGAAACTGATTGAGGAATTCAGTTCAATATCCAGATTGCCCCCGGTCCAGGCCCTGGTCCAAGCCCCGGTCCAGGGGCAGACCCCGGTCCAAGCCCCGGTCCAGGGGCAGACCCCGGTCCAGGGGCAGACCCCGGTCCAAGCCCCGGTCCAGGGGCAGCCTCTTGTTTTCCTCTTGCTGTTTTGTCCTGTTTTGGGTCCAGTTGTGGTGGACTTTGATGATACTTGAATTTCTTAAACTGTTTAAACTTTAGACAAAAGTAGAAACCAATAAAACACTGGACTGAATCTGAGTCTGAGCGTTGTCTGTCGCCGCTATCGACGGGCGCCACGATTTATGGGAATTGTTTGCGTTCACATGACGTCACACCATTCTATTCTTCCTAAAGTTTAATCTGTGTCTGGTTCAATCTGAATCCTCAGTAGAACTGTGTGTCAGAGGTCAGAGTTGTCTGCACATAATGACAAGAACAAATATTTGTGGAGTCAGGTTTGGGAAATGACATCACGCTCTCACGTTATCGCTTTGCCTGGAATATTCCACACTCATTAAACATTCAACTTTGCATTTATTCAGCTACAAGTGTTTTTATTGATCTGTGGTAAGCGGGCTCGCCTCTCCACAGATCTGACCTGTGACTAGGCCTGGTGTGACCTCTCCACTCGGATAACTTTAATGCCATGCTGTGGAACATTTCTGGTCATTATGGGTGACAAAGCTCAACTCTAGGCACTGAACCCATTTTGGACTTGGTTTGGTCCAGTTCTAGTCCAGGTTTAGTTTCGGGTTTAGTGCGAAAACCGCCTTAATCACCAAACAAATCATGACAAATCTGACATCAGTAGCTTTGTGCTGTTTCTGCTCTGCCTGCGTAGGATAATTAACAGTTTAAAACATTTATTGATAAAAATAAATTCTGTAGCATTTCAAATTTTAAAACTAATTCTTTAGAATGGGGGGAAAGTCCTTACACGGTGTATCGGGAAGCTGAAACCCCTTTTTATGTTTTTATTTTCCATCCATCCATTTTCTGCCGCTTTATTTGTATTATTTCTTTATATATATTTTGTGTGTGTATTTTCTGTATAATATATATGTTGCTATTGTCATTGTCTCACTAAAAAGCAAAAAAATAGATATAAAAAAGGAAGCTGAAACCCATACTCTTTAATATTACTATTTATTAAATATCTCACATGAAAGCTTAAAAACTAAACCTAAATATTTAGGTGTGTTTGGACTTTCCAAATGTTTAGGCGTGTATGAGATGTATTAAAACGCTAAATTAAAATGAGTGAAACGAGTGTCACGTGACGGGTAGAATCACTGCGCGGCGGCGGCTAACGGTAACGGGACCGCGCAATCGCCGCAGAAATCACACGTTCACACCGCCGCGTGAAGGCGCTGAAGACCTACCATGAAGATTAGTTAACGACTGCGGGGCCGGTGAAGCTCGTCGGTGAGTTTGAACCGGGCTTTTCTCTGTCAAAAACGACCCGGACTCGGAGCTAAAGCGAGGGCTAAGCTAATGATGCTAAGCTAACGTGCTAACAACAAGCGTCAGTGACGTTATTATCGCAGTGTCGCGGCTTTCTGCACATTTTACTACAGATTAAACAAATGAAACCTGCATTGTATTATCCCGCTCTATCTCTGTGTGTCCCAATGTTTGCGACCGACCCTGAAATCCACACGAAACGGCTTAAATGTGGTTGTTTTAGCGGTTTAGCCGGTTTATTATGACGGGACCGTTATGTCTGTTTAATGGCCTTGGCGCTGGTTTTGCCTTTTATTCTGTTTTTCATTCACTTGTCGTGTTTTCAGTGTAACAGTGTTTATTATACATAGTTAGTGATGCGTGGAAGGGAAATCTGGTGTAAAAATGTAATTATAGTGTAACGACGCCATAATAGGCCTTAGAATGTTCAGCTGTTTGTTGTGAACGAAATATACAGCGAATACGAGCAAAGGTTTGAGTGGAACATAATGCGATTTGACTGTAGAAAGTGGGCTTAACCTCAGAATGTCACAGTAAAATGTGACATCAGAAGACATGCTTTGAAGACAATAACACTTTATGACACGCGCTTTGAATTGTTGATGATAAAACATCAAAGAAGCTACAAAAACAACAACAACAACAACAGGCGGTAATGCAACACTTGGATGCCAACAGCCATAAAACAACATTTTATACACTTTAATACAATTTATACTTATCTAGCGTCTTTTGAGGCTTGAAAATAGTCATTTTTATCCTTTTGTAATAGAAAAGCACATTTCTACCTAAACTATTTTTTTGCTGTCATTTATTGAATCCCTTAGTATTTATTAGCTTTAGACCTGATTTTTGAAAGTGTGATTTTACCTCCAGTTGCCTCAGTTTGACGACAGGTTTTAGCTCTGTGCAAGTCAGAGATAAAGGTGAGTAAACTCATTTTAAACGGGCCCTGATGAAACAACTTTGAGCTGAACGGGACCAAAACAGTTTAAGCCTCGTTTCAGGACAATTTTCTGTTTTTGCAGGTGTAGCACGATGCCTTTCGCTCCTCCACCACCAGGGGGCCCTCCACCTGCCCCCGCCCTCAGCCAGGTAAACTCACCAGTCACTGCTCGTTCTTGATAAATGAACAGCACTGAACATAAATGTACTAAAATACTAAAACTGTCAAACTTTATCTCGATACTAAAAGGTTTGATTACAGATTACGACACTTTTTTAGAGTGACAATGTCAACACAAAATAGCGCTTTCTTTTTACTGCCACATGGTCATTTCTCTGAGTTTCAGCTTCCTTTTTCCTCATTCACAATATACTGTATAATATATATATATATTTTTTTATTGTTATTTTCTCGTCGTCCTCAAACTGATGCAAACCAGTTGAAATAAGTCACGAAAAGGTTACGTTTTGTCCCATCTCCCGTCCCTACTTTGGACACGGGCTCCCGTCTGGATTCGTGTCTGTTTTTTTGATACTTTCGACAGCACTAGAACGTGACCTGTGTGTCTCCTGTTTGCCCCAGTCGCCCGGATGCCCTCCCGCTCTCGGCTCTGGCCGCGGAGAGCTTCTGTCCGACATCTGCCGCGGCACCGAATTGCGGCGAGTGACCGACGTGAGCGACCGGAGCGCGCCGCAGCTGCAGAACGTCCAGAAGCCCCAGGCCCCGTCGCCCCACAGCCCCTCGGACAGTAAGCCCCCGCCCTCCGAGCACCCGTACTTCCGTTTGTACCAGTACCTCCAGCAGGGGGCGCCGCGGACCTCCACAGACAGTAAGACCTCGGTAGAAGCTCCAGCGCGGCTCCTGACACGTTAACGATGGTTTAGTCTGGTTTGAATCCTGTGTCGGCCTGTCACGATCCATATTAGACTGACAAGAGAATTAGGGAAGAAACGAGAGAATCGATCTGAACGTCAATAGTCAAACTGTAAAAATCTAACGCACAAGGCAATCCAAACAACTAATTCAGTCATCGTTAGTTTAAGTCAATATTAATCAAGTGTTTACATTTCCTCGCACTCCGTTTGTTTATTTGAGCTGTAGGAGTTGAATAAAAATAAACCTTTGACCCATTATAATATAGAAATGTTTCATTATTCGTTTTATTATTCCAGCTCAGGTCCAATGTATGTTTTGGGGTAAAAATATCAAAAGACATGAAGTCTGCAATATTATCACAGTATTTTATGAAACAATAAATGGAACTTCAAAACGTGACAGGCCTGGATCCAGAACCTGGTCTTGATCCTGGTCCAGATCCTGGTCCAGCTCAGGTCCAGCTCAGGTCCAGATCCTGGTCCAGCTCATGTCGTGATCCTGGTCCAGATCCTGGTCCTGGTCCAGATCCTGGTCCAGAGCTGCGGTGAGTCGAGCAGAGACACAGACGCAGAAGAAACTCTTTAACTTTTTCATCATTGCCCATTTTATGCTGATGAAAACTAAATTAAATCAAAAAAATAATGAGATAGAACTGGATTCAATCGACTAAAGTAGCATCACATTTATATCGTCTAAACTAGTCTAAAGCCAAAACAATCATTTAACTAAATCTAGACGATACAATTTTAATAAAAAGAGTAAAACACACGGTCCAGGTTCAGGTCAAACAGTCACTTCCTGTTTGTTAATGTTCTCAGCCTGGTTTGAGTCCAGGTCTGGGTCAGGTTTGGGCTGCACACGCATTATTTAACAGTTATTGCTGATGTACATTTAAGATACATTTTAAAAGTAAATGTGTGACTGAAGGCTTCCAGGGAGAGAATATTTATAAATGAAGTGTAATATTGATGAAAATCTGCAACAGTTTATTCTTTTAATTTGTTAATGCCACTGTCTTTGTTATAAAAGTTCTTTTCGCGCTTGTTTTAGAGTCTGTTTAGTCCAGACAAACAAACATTTGAGAAATATGTTCATTTTAATGGCGGACTCGTCATAATCGTCGTGCTCAACCTGGACACCAGGGGGTGCCATGGTGCACGTAAAGGAACAAGATGTGAGAGTGAAGCTGTCTGTGTCTCTGACGTCGCTCCACGTGACACACTGTTGTTTGTGCTGCATGTTCACGTTTTCACTGTGTCTCTGTTTCTGTCGCTGCCGCCGGAGCCCAAACCTCACGTAAATCTACAATTTATCTCTCTGCTCATCCGCCTCATTCCGCTCACGCCCGTTTAAAACTCATCCGCCCACGCTAACACTCCCGGAGGAAATCCCGCCTGCATTAGGGATCATTGTGATATCTGAATATACTTTACTTATACACGCCTCAATGTTTCGGTCTCTGTCAGGACTAAAACCAGGAAAATCACGAATGAAATCTGAGTTGAGATAATGATTAGAGCTGAGTGTTTTAGTCATCCACATTTTGAACCAAATAAAGGTGTAAATATGTGATCTGTGGCTGTTGTTAGAAAAGGTCTAATATTGGCACTTTGTTCTGAACTCATTCTAAACCACAAGGCAAAAGAGGCGGGACTTCCTCTGTAGAAGTCAGTGATGTCACTCTGTGGAGGCGGGCTCTTCTCACTCCTCCCCAATCATTTCCCCCCCAGAGCCGAAAACGGGCGGAGCTACAACAGGAGCAGCCAACGGGAGCGCAGCCTCCAGTCCCTCAGGTTCAGCTCCACCAATCACAGGAGTCCCCAAACTGCGAGTGACAGGTCAGACTATTTGTTTTATCACTTTAGACCCACACAAAGGTCACGTCCACAGGTTGACCACTAGTGACCGTGGGCGTGAACACGTTTATTGATCTATATTGTCGTATTGTTGTTATTGATCTGGTTTATGTTTTATCTTTGTGTTTAATCATTTCCCGTCTTTGTTCCAGATGGTTCTTCAGGTCGAGCGCCACGTGCCGCTGCGCCCCGCCCGCCGAGCCAGCGCCACGACGACGGCGACACCCCCGCCCCCTCCCCAGCCCCTCCCCCTCCTCAGTGTCGCCGCGGTAACGCTCCATCTCCTCCGGTCAGCGGCTACAATAGAGAGAAGCCCCTCCCTCCGGCCCCTTCCGCTGCCTCCAAGCCCCGCCCCCCGACCTCAGGGGGAAACCCCGCCCCCTGCTCCCTTGCCCCACCTCCTCCACATTTCCATGGTAACGGCGCAGAGAGCAGCCCCGATCTGCCTCAGAGACAGAACTCCCTGAACAAACGCCCCGCCCCCTCACCCACAGGCCACACCCCCACAAGAGGCCCCGCCCCTCCACCGCCCAGCCCCGCCCACAACCGGCCAATGTCCGCAGCGCCCAGCCCCTCCCACCAGCCTGCCCGGGCCCCGCCTCCAAGCCGAGACACCCCCCCACTGACCAGAGACACGCCCCCTACAAGAGCTGCAGGTGAGAGAGAAGTCACAGCGTGTGTGTGTAGTCTCGACACATGATTAAAAGCAGCTCTGAAGGTCAAAATGAGACCACTGTGTGCTGTCTGCATCTGAGTATGCTGAGTATCTGTGTATTCTGAGTATACTAAGTATCTGACTATTCTGTAACTTTGTCATTTCTGGGTCTCTTTCTGTCCTTATTCACGTTCAAATGGCGTCTCTTTTAGTGCTTTTCTTTAGATTTCAGTTGAATTCTTTATACTTTCTGGCCTGGTATTTGACGGCCCAGGGCCTGGTTCTGGCCCGCGGGCCGGGGTTTAGCAGATGAACTCTGAATATTTTAAACTCTTTTTCAGCTCCGCCTCCGATGTCATCGCCTCGCCCCGGCTGCAGAGAGGCCCCGCCTCCTCCTCCAGGCAGGACTCACGGTAGCCCCGCCCCCTCTGACCCCCCCTCCAGAGGAAAGCCCCCGCCTCCCCCTCGCACCCCTGCAGCCCCTCCCCCTCCTCCCCCGGCCCCGCTCCATCACAACGGTCCTGCCTCCCCCCATGGTGAGTCTGGGCCTGGACCAGGACTAAACCAAGACCAGGACTAAACCAAGATCAGGGACAGGACCAGGGACAAGACCAGGGACAAGACCAGGACAAGACCAGGACAAGACCAGGACAAGACCAGGACAAGACCAGGACAAGACCAGGACAAAACCAGGACAAAACCAGGACAAAACCAGGACAAAACCAGGACTAAACCAGGACTAAACCAGGACTAAACCAGGACCAGAGAGTGGACTAGGACTAAACCAGGACCAGGGACAAGACCGGGACCAGGGACAAGACCGGGACCAGGGACAAGACCAGGACTAAACCAGGACTAAACCAGGACTAAACCAGGACTAAACCAGGACTAAACCAGGACTAAACCAGGACTAAACCAGGACTCGTTTATCCTGATTCTTGACCCTGTGTCTGTTCCTTGTTTTGTGTCTCTTATGTTTTGACATTAAATTAATTGGATTTATTTTTTAATATATTCAAACCCATTATTTTCCAGATGATTTTGAGTCTAAATATTCGTTTCATCCTTTGGACGACTTTCCTCCTCCAGAAGAATTCAGACACTTCACCAAAATCTACCCAAGCAGAGCCCACCGAGGTAAACCTGGTCCAGTTCAACTGCAATCAGCTCAGCAACTAACCATTATTTATATTTATAACACATTTTTAACCAAATAAAGGTGGAAAAAATGAAGGATTCTAGAGAGAGTGCGTATCCTGAGGTTGTGGGTTCGACTCCTGACCCTCTGACTTCTGTTTGTGTTGCAGTGATGCGAGGAGCGCCCCCCCTGCCGCCCGTGGCCAGATGAAGAACTGTGTTTCCTTTTGCACCTGCACTTTTTGTTTTCTGACACAAACTACTGCGATTCTTAAGTTTTAGTTTAGCTTTTTTTAGTCGAATCTTGAAAAGTGCCAATCTGAGGAGGTCCTCTCTGAACTGACCTGGGATCTGCTCCTTTTACTCTACTGCGTGCGGACTACACTACCCATAATTCATAGTTTACATGTGTTACTGTTATACTACTGTGGAACGAAGAGGAGACAGAAAATGTGAAGTCGCTGTAACTGTCGAAGCTCATGAATAATGCACTTAATGTCAAGATCCAGCTCAGACCAGGACTAAACCAGGACTGAACCAGGACCGAACCAGGACTAAACCAGGACCAAACCAGGACCAAACCAGGACTTGCTCATTAGTTAGCTTAGACTCTGGTCTGAACTGGATTTGGTTCTTGCTCTCTGAAACAGCCGTTCAGCTTGTCTAATGCAGCTGCTTCTTTGAACAAAACTAGTTAATTTTTGTAAATTTTCTAAGTTGATGTTTAACATTTTAAGTTGATGTGACAAATCTGATAGTCAATGGTACAAAACTAGGACTAATCTAGACTAAAACTAGATTAAATCAGGACTAAACAACGGACTAAAACCAGGACCAAACAAAGACGTATTTTTTGTTCGTTGTGGATTTGGTCTCAAGTAGATTCTGTTCTTGTTCTCAGGAGCAGTAAATAAAGGACTGAACCAGGATAAAACCAGGACTAAACAAACTTGTCTTTTTTGAACAAATCTTGTAAATGTTTGTGGTTTAAGGTGTGATTAACCTGGTACTAAACCAGGACTAAACCAGGACTCTGGTCTCTATTCGCCCTGACCTCCCGTTGCCCATGATCCCGCTCTCTCTTTGCCTTATGAGCGTTTTGAAATCGCTGGTTGGAGGCGTGTGATTGACTCGTCGCTGTTCAAACATCGTGTTCTGCATGAAACTGAAACTCATCTGAAAATAATTCAAAATAAAAGTAACTCCAAGATTATGCCTCTTCGTCTTTATTACAGTTTAATTCACATGAAATATGACAGACCAAATCAGGACTAGACCCGGTTTTATTCACACTCAACATGTTTCAAATAATATTTACTCATAAAACTTGAATTATTGAATGTTATTGAGTAAAAAAAGTGATTCAGTGAGATTTTGTATTCAATTTTTTTGTATATTTGTATATTGTGTAAATTACATGTTTCATAGCCACATTTGCAGGTAGAGGCACAATAAAAGGACCGTCTCAAGAAGAACCGCTTCAGACCCGCGGTACCGAGGGTCGTCATGGGAAACGTGCGGTCCCTTCAAAATAAGACAGAGCTGGCGACTCTTAACACGCTATGATACAGAGACTCTAACATCATCTTGCTCACAGAGACCCGGCTAACCCCAGAAATCCCGGATCACACTGTTGCTTTGGACCATTTTCATCTCCTGTGCGCAGACAGAACAAAGTTGAGCGGGAAGAGAAGAGGTGGAGGCCTCGCAATATTTGTGCATGAGAAGTGGTGTCGATCAAACCAAGTCACAGTCAAAGAACAATTGTGTAGTAGAGACATTGAACTGTTAGCATGAGGCCATATTATCTGCCCCGGGAGTTCTCACATGTTATTGGAATAGCAGTGTACGTAGCCCCGTCTGCTAACGCTGACAATGCCTGTGAAGCTTTGTTCTCCATCACAAGCAGACTGCAAAACACTGACACTCGGACCTGCAGTGTGGGGGCGCCCCAGGGCACTGTCCTCGCGCCCTTTCTCTTCACCCTCTACACTGCAGACTTCAGACACGACACAGACAGCTGTGTCCTGCAGAAGTTCTCTGACGACTCTGCCATCATCGGACTCATCACGGTCGACAATGACGCGGAGTACAGAGGACTGGAGCAGGACTTTGTGGACTGGTGTCGGCGGAACCACCTCCTCATCAACGCGGGGAAGACCAAGGAGATGGTGGTGGACTTCCGCAGACACCACCCCACTGCCCCCTCACCAGTGAACATCCAGGGACGGGACATTGAGAGAGTGGACTCATACAAGTACCTGGGTGTTCATCTGAACCACAAACTGGACTGGACTCATAACACAGACGCACTGTACAGGAAGAGCCAGAGTCGGCTCTACCTCTTGAGGAGACTCAGGTCTTTTGGAGTGACAGGGCCACTCCTGGAGTGACAGGGCCACTCCTGAAGACCTTCTACGACTCTGTGGTGGCATCAGCTCCTGTACGGTGTGGCCTGCTGGAGCAGCAGCATCACAGAGAGGGAGAGGAAGAAGCTGGACAGAGTCATCAAGAAGTCCAGCTCCGTCCTGGGTTGTGCTCTGGACTCGGTGCAGGAGGTGGGGGACAGGAGGGTCCTGGCTAAATTCACATCTATGCTGGACCATGAGTGTCGCCCCCTGCAGGACACTCTCTCCACTCTGGAGAGCAGCTTCAGTGAGAGACTGATCCACCCTCGCTGTGTGAAGGAGACGTTTCGCAGATCTTTATTCCTGCTGCTGTCAGACTCTACAACAAAAACTGCTAGCTCTGAACATGTGCAATACTGATGTAATCATGTGCAATACCATCATATTCATGTGCAATACTGAATCAACCATGTGCAGTACCAGTAAATAAGAGTGTTCTATTTTGTTTTTTATACGGTTTACTTACCTGCTAATAGTATTACCTAGTTTTGTGCTAGTTATTTTTACTTTTATTTTATTTTATTATCATTATTTTATTATCATTATTTTATTATTATTATCTGATTTTTATCTTTATTTAGTATTTGTATTATCTATTTTATTTTATTTCCCCCCCTCCATTCCCTATTAAGATAGGAGAGGAGTTTTGTTAATAAGTTTTTTGTTTTGTTCATAAGAGTTTTATTAAGTGTGTGTTTTGAAACTTCTATAATCTGTCCTTTCCTCCTGTTCTACTGCGTTGTAACAATGAAATTTCCCCATGTGTGGACATTAAAGGTTTATCTTATCTTATCTTATCTTAATATTCATTTAAATGTATACAGGAAACAATATTAATAATATAAAATTAAAAAATATAGATAAAGTAAAAAATATTCCAAGCCTTCAGTTTGTTTTCATTCCTTATCACTTTCTTTACATTGTTTTCCTCTTCTGCTTTTCTTTTTCTAACACATTTTCTGTTCTGGTTATTGGTCAGTTACATATAAATGTAACAGAATGCGCTTCATTACTACTGGTATTTTCACGTTCTTATTTTAATTAGATTTTTTGTTTCCTGGTTTGCTTGCCTGGTTTAAGTTAAGGAGCCCTCATTTATGTACACTCTTCCTGTGTTGTACTTTCATAGTCGATCCAATTTTGGGGTGTAGTTCCGCTCACAAACAGCAGAGGGCGGTGTAAACCTGAAGCGCTGTTTCATAACGAACTTCCTGTCTGACCCGGAAGTACATGGTCCGTGGTAAACACTTGCACCTCACGTGTAAGTTTTCGTCTGGTCCCGGTTCTGATCCAGGTTCGGTTCTGCGGGGTGAACATGGAGGGAGACTTTATCAAACTGCCCGCGTCAACGCTCCAGGAGCTGCGGAAGAAGAGGCCGAAGTCCGTCAAGGCCAACCCGGAGAAAGAGGTCTTGAGGCGGTCACAGCACGCGCGGAGTGTCGCTGTTCTCGGAGCAGAGGACGAAACTGTGAGATTCCTGGAGGATCTGGTGTTTGGAAGCGAAGATACTCTGTTCCAGAGTCTGGGACAGAACCAGGTACTGAACCCGGACTTAAACTAGACTAAATCAGGACAAAATCCGGATTCAAACTGGACTAAAGCAGGACAGAACCCGGACTTAAACTGGACTAAAGCAGGACAGAACCCGGATTCAAACTGGACTAAAGCCCGGACTTAAACTGGACTAAAGCAGGACTGAACCAGGACTTAAACTGGACTAAAGCAGGATTTAAACTGGACTAAAGCAGGACTGAACCAGGACTTAAACTGGACTAAAGCAGGATTTAAACTGGACTAAAGCAGGATTTAAACTGGACTAAAGCAGGATTTAAACTGGACTAAAGCAGCACTGGACTAAAGCAGGACTGAACCAGGATTTAAACTGGACTAAAGCAGGACTGAACCCTAGCATAAACTGGACTAAAGCAGGACTGAACCAGGATTTAAACTGGACTAAAGCAGGACTGAACCAGGATTTAAACTGGACTAAAGCAGCACTGAACCTGGATTTAAACTGGACTAAAGCAGCACTGAACCTGGATTTAAACTGGACTAAAGCAGCACTGAACCAGGATTTAAACTGGACTAAAGCAGCACTGAACCAGGATTTAAACTGGACTAAAGCAGCACTGAACCTGGATTTAAACTGGACTAAAGCAGCACTGAACCTGGATTTAAACTGGACTAAAGCAGCACTGAACCTGGATTTAAACTGGACTAAAGCAGCACTGAACCAGGATTTAAACTGGACTAAAGCAGCACTGAACCCGGACTTAAACTGGACTAATGCAGGACTGAACCCGGAATTAAACTGGACTGAACCCGGACTTAAACTGGACTGAACCCGGACTTAAACTGAACTAAAGCAGAATTTAATCCCGTCTTAATCTAAAACTGACTGAATAGAACATAAACTATTAAACCACCCTTTGCTTTGGAGCCTGGATCACAGATATAATAGTTAATCTCATACTTTGATTATTGAGTTACTGGACATTATTTATTTTAAACAGAACATTGAGGAAACTCCTAGAATCCTCCCGACGACGTTTACATTTCTGTTTGTTTTTTCGGACCAATAGGAGAAGGTCGAGCCTGAAGCAGCGCTGGGATTGGACGAGAGCAGTGAAGATGAAAAGTCATGTGACGGCGATGAGCAGCAGCCGCCAATCAAACGAGCCGCCTGGATCGACGAGGACGACGAGACAGAGGAGCAGTGAGTCCTAGTTTAGACCTGGTTTAGTCCTGGTTCTGACCCGGTTCTGACCCGGTTCTGACCCTGTGTTTCAGAGTGGACCTGACGCACAGATTCCGCAGAGACTTCGTCAAAGGCGGAGAGTCGTCTCTGAGTAAATCTGGACTTCAGGAGCGAATGAGAGAAAGGTCAGAGGTCACAAACATCACATGTTCAAACATAACTCAGTGATACTTTTTGTGTGTGAGGGGCGTGGCTAAAGCTAGCGTGCACAGGAACAGTTTTGCCTCATTTCTTTGTCTTCTCTGCAAAGCCTCTGAGTTTGAACCTCTCTTTATGTCATGCTTTGACTTTGGATCATGTCAGACACATTATGACCTGGAAAAATCATATCATGGCTCTTGACAAAGCGAGTGCCGTGCGTCGATAAACAGGAAACGGCTGTTGCTAACGTGCTTTGCTAGCTTTGTGTTGCTAAGGCTCAACATATAAGTTAGCATCAGTGGAAATACAGCGCTTTAGCACAAGATCAAGTCAGAGTTTGGTGATGAATGATTCTTATGTGTTTTTAGAAAACAAACTCCTCTTTGAACTTTTCCTGCACAAAACCTCAGAAACTTCCTCCAGCGCAGAATATGATGTAAAGACCCTGCTGTTGCTCTTTCAAAATAAGACCATCTGCTTTGAGGAGCTGTTGAAAGGACTTACTGTGAAAAGGATTAAACATGATCAGACTCAAACTCCAGAGCCGCAGCTCGTGCTGTAGATGTCAAACCTTCACCAACATCGTGCTCTGCTGCTTGTGTTTGTGCAGCTTTCAGAGAGCAATGGGCGGGACTCCAGCCTGGGCCCAAACTGACCCAACGCAACCCCGCAAGAAACCAGGTGAGGTTAGACCTGCTTTAGACCTGCTTTAGACCTGGTTTAAGATTTAAGACCTGGCTTGGACCTGGTTTAACAGATGTTTCTTTGATCTGCAGTCGAGGACTCGGGCTCTGAAGACGACGATTTGACCAGAAAAACTGGTACTTTCACCAGAACCTCCGAGAACCTGCCCAAAGGGATTCTCAAGGTTAGAGTCCTGGTTTAGTCCTGGTTTGGTCCTGGTTTAGTCCTGGTTTGGTCCTGGTTTAGTCCTGGTTTAGTCCTGGTTTGGTCCTGGTTTAGTCCTGGTTTAGTCCTGGTTTGGTCCTGGTTTAGTCCCGGTTTAGTCCCACTTCAGACCTGGTTTCTCTTTTTCAGATGAAGAAGTGTCTGGACTGTAATGCGTCCCGTGGCTCCTCGGACTCTATCACTTCTGTGCAGTTCCATCCAAACGCTCAGGTCGTCATGACAACGGGCCTTGACCAATCGCTGTCTCTGTTCCAGGTACACTTTCTGCACAACATATACTACATTAAAAGTACTTTTAGATTGTACTCAATAAATTTTTTTACAGCTGATACTTGAGATTTGAGAGCAGAGCTTTACTTTCTACCTGTTAAAAGTAGTTTTGGTTTGAGGAGTTCAGGGGACATTTGTCTTAATTTAGCATCACAGTACATCGAAATTTGTATATTTCTGCTCTTTGTCTCCCTCAGGTGGACGCTCAGGTTAAACACTGCTCTTTGTCTCCCTCAGGTGGACTCTCAGGTTAAACACTGCTCTTTGTCACCCTCAGGTGGACGCTCAGGTTAAACACTGCTCTTTGTCTCCCTCAGGTGGACTCTCAGGTTAAACACAGCTCTTTGTCTCCCTCAGGTGGACTCTCAGGTTAAACACTGCTCTTTGTCTCCCTCAGGTGGACTCTCAGGTTAAACACTGCTCTTTGTCTCCCTCAGGTGGACGCTCAGGTTAAACACTGCTCTTTGTCTCCCTCAGGTGGACTCTCAGGTTAAACACTGCTCTTTGTCTCCCTCAGGTGGACTCTCAGGTTAAACACAGCTCTTTGTCTCCCTCAGGTGGACTCTCAGGTTAAACACAGCTCTTTGTCTCCCTCAGGTGGACTCTCAGGTTAAACACTGCTCTTTGTCTCCCTCAGGTGGACTCTCAGGTTAAACACTGCTCTTTGTCTCCCTCAGGTGGACGCTCAGGTTAAACACTGCTCTTTGTCTCCCTCAGGTGGACTCTCAGGTTAAACACTGCTCTTTGTCTCCCTCAGGTGGACTCTCAGGTTAAACACTGCTCTTTGTCGCCCTCAGGTGGACGCTCAGGTTAAACACTGCTCTTTGTCGCCCTCAGGTGGATGGTCAGTCGAATCCTCTGGTCCAGAGCATTTTCCTGGAGAAATTTCCGGTTGGTAAAGCTCGCTTCACGGCAGACGGGCTCACTGTGATGGCCACGAGCTTCAGGAACAAACTTTTCTACCTTTACCACATGATGGAGGGCAAGGTCACGCCGGTGTCAGGGGTCAGAGGTCAGTCACTATCATATTTCCACATTTACTGAGTTAAAATGTGTTTAAAAATGTTGTGTTGAACAGACAGAATGGTTTGTGTGCTGCAGGTCTGAGTGAGGCGCGGGTGAAGGAGTTCTCCATGTGTCCTGAAGGTGACGCTGTTCTGCTGTGGGGCACCAGAGGTTACCTGCACCTGCTGCAGCTCAAGGTTTGTGTCTGTCCCAGTCTCACGATTGTGCGACGGTGATAAAGCCTTAAACCAGCAATAAATAAGTTAAATAATTTAATTTGAGTAATAACTTTACTTTTGCATACATTTTTAATTCAGAATTAGTTTTTATTAAGTCAGCTGCTTTTTTGGAACAAACATAGTCAAATTTTGTACTTTAAATGTATGTTTAACATTTTAAGTTAATGTTACTAAACTGATGGTACTAAACCAGGACCAAATTAAAAAGTAGTTTTGGACTTTGGTCTAAAGTGTATTTGGTTCTTGTTCTCAGGAGCAGACGTTCTTAAACCGTTCTGACTAAATAAAGGACTAAACTGGACTAAAACTTGGCTTTGGTCAAATTCTTGTAAGAAAATAAAAGGACCTGGACCTGTCTGTGGAGGCTTTGATGTTGGACAGTTGTTGTGAACCCTGTGGTCCTGGACTCTGGGGCAATAACTGCATTTTCATACTTAAGTTTCATATCAAATCAAATCAAATCAAATCAATTTATTTTTGTAAGGCCCAAAATCACAACAACAGTTGCCTCTGAGGGCCACAGGGAGAAATGAATCAACAATGTCTGTGGTGGCGATGAAGTCAGACAATGTCTGTGGTGGCGATGAAGTCAGACAATGTCTGTGGTGGCGAGGGACGATGTCCCAGGGTCCTCTGTCCTTAGACTCTCCTTCTCGGCCAGGAAAAACTACAAAAAAACCTCTTTGGGAAAAAAGCGTAGAAACCTGGAGGAGTTCCAGTGAAGGAGAGATCTGACTCTCACAGACGGACAGACGGACACAAGGAGACTGGAGCTGGACCCACTCTTCAGGCAGAAGAGGGACCGTCTGAGTCGAGCTGGACCCACTCTTCAGGCAGAAGAGGGACCGTCGGAGGCGAGCTGGACCCACTCTTCAGGCAGAAGAGGGACCGTCCACACAGGGCAGGGACCACTTCACCAGGGGAGGGGCATCTGGGTCCACAGGTCCTCAGGAGTGAGAGAAAGAAAAGAAGGCGGTGAACAGTTTGCAAGTGGAATCAAAAAATAAATATTGTTTGATAGCATAAGTAGTCAGAAGAAGAAGAGGATAGTGCTCAAGCTGTCATACTTCCCCCAGCACAGTTGCTCCTAGGGCAGCGTAGCTGAAGCTGTGGGTTTATCTTTCTGTTCCTAACTACTCTGACCATAAGCGATTTCGAAGAGGAACGTTTTAAGCCTGGACTTAAATGAAGAGACTGTGTCAGCATATTTAACATGGGTCGGGAGCTGATTCCATAACACAGGAGCTTGGTAGCTAAACGCTCTACCTCCTACAGTACTTTTAGAGACTCTTGGCACCACCAGAAGGCCAGCATTCTGAGAGCGAAGAGCTCTGTTTGGATGATATGGTTCTATAGCATCTTTGAGGTAGGATGGGGCCATGTCATTTATGGCTTTGTAGGTCAAGAGTAGAATTTTGAATTTGATTCTAGACTCGACGGGGAGCCAGTGAAGAGACTTCAGCACCGGCGTAATGTGCTCTCTTCTTTTTGTTCCTGTTAGTAATCTTGCTGCTGCATTTTGAACCAGTTGAAAGCTTTTTATGGAGCTTTTGGACACGCTGCAAGCAGGGAGTTACAGTAGTCTAATCTAGTCGTTACAAATGCATGGATAAGTTTCGGCATCACTTTTAGGCAGGATTCTTCTGATTTTGGCGATGTTGCGCAAATGGAAATAGGCTGTTTTACAAGCTTGATTTATATGAGCTTTAAATGAGAGCTCCTGGTCAAATAAGACTCCAAGGTTTCTTACAGTAGAACTGGAGGCTACACTGACATTGTCCAGTGTGACTATCTGCTCAGATAGAGAGTCTCGTAGATGCTTAGGGCCAAGCACAATGACCTCGGTTTTTTCAGGGTTAAGAAGCAGGTAGTTTAGTGTCATCCAGGTTTTTATCTCCTTCACACAAGTACTAAGTCTGTCTACTTGATCGCTCTGATCAGGTTTCATTGATAAATACAGCTGAGTGTCGTCTGCATAGCAGTGGAAGTTAATGCCATGCTTTCTGATAATGTTGCCTAATGGTAGCATATAAAGAGTAAACAGAATTGGACCGAGTACCGAACCCTGTGGCACACCGTAAATTACTTTAGAGCAAGGTGAGGAGCTCTGGTTTACATTAACAAATTGGAACCTATCAGATAGATAGGATTTAAACCAGCTGAGGGCTGTTCCTCCAACACCTACATCACATTCTAACCTCTGCAGTAGAATGTTGTGGTCAATGGTGTCAAACGCTGCGCTGAGGTCCAACAGAACCAGGATTGAGACCAGTCCATCGTCAGTGGCTAATAACAAATCATTTGTGACTTTAACTAGTGCAGTTTCAGTGCTGTGGTGGGCTCTGAACCCTGACTGGAAAACTTCAAATAAGTTATTGTCCTGCAGGTGGCGACAAAGCTGTTTTACTACAACTTTTTCAAGGATTTTAGAGACGAAGGGAAGATTTGAAATAGGTCTGTAGTGTTTCATATAAAGTGTCTGTTTGTGTCCAGACGAACGAGGTAGTGCGCAGTCTGAAGCTGAAC